>NC_133325.1:122605047-122973652 GCF_042186555.1 Aquarana catesbeiana
CTACAGTCTTTTTTTTTTCTCCTTTTATTGGGAAACAAGCATGCAATATCTCGGGGCCAGCATTACATCCAGTTAAGGAACACCATCCTCAGTAAATACCCCAGCCCTAATACAACAAACTAAGCAACTCCTTAAAACACCATCATATTTTGGGGTTTGGACACATTTTTCCCTATAATGGCCGCACTCTTAAAAACGTTATACCACACAATTGTCTTACCAATGGGTATTCTGGCCTACATATTGTGCATATGACAGGACACAGCAGACTTGTACAGTTGTGCTCAAAAGTTTGCATACCCTTGGAGGATTGATAATACACAGTATGTACCTTTTTTAATCACTTACCTACAGGGTACTTCCACCCCCTTCCTGCTCAGGGCATTTTCAGCGCTGTTGAACTTTGAATGACAATTGCACGGTCATGCGACACTGTAACCATGTGGAATTTTTATAATTTTCTTCACACAAAGCTTTTTGGTGGTATTTAATCACTACTGGGATTTTTATCTATCAAAAAAAAAAACCTTTTAGTTTGTCAGTAAATTTTGTAAATAAGTAATATTTCTCCTTCACTGATGTGCGCTGATGAGGCAGCACTGATGAGGTGGCACCAATATTCTGCACTTATGGGCACTGACCGGCATCGCTAATGGGCACCGATTGCTGGCACTTCTGGCACTCTAACATAATCAGGGCACTGATGATCAGTGCCCTGATTACATCTCTAAGACCCCATACACACTATACAACTTTTGTTGTCATATTTCCTTTAGATCTACCAGCTTTATCCAGCTTTACTGTCCCCTGCGAGGAGATGCCGCTGGTCAGCTCTCCTCACCACACACTCTGTCAGTGTGAGGCAAGGAGCGACGATTACCGGCACTTCCTTGTTTACATGTGACCAGCCAATCACATGATTAAAGAGCCATGTCAGCAATACTGTGTATTGCCCCCTTTAGCATCAACGACAGCATGCAGTCTTTTGTAATAGTAGTCTATGAGGCCCCAAATTTTTACAGGTGGTATATAGCTACCCATTTGTCTTGGCAAAATACCTCCAGGTGATGCAAAGTCTTTGGTTGTCTTGCATGAACTGCACGTTTGAGATCTCCCCAGAGTGGCTCGATGACATTAAGATCAGGAGACTGTGATCCAGAACCTTCACCTTTTTCTGCTGTAAGCACTGGAGGGTGAACTTGGCCTTGTGCTTAGGTTCCATTGTTGTGCTAGAAAGTCTAAATCGTCTTGTGCTAGAGCGTCCCATGCGCAGCTTTCGTGCAGAAGAATGCAAATTATCTGCCAGTATTTGTTGCAAGTGCACTGATACAGCTACAATCACCATAAGCATGACGATGCACAAAATTCCAAAGTGTATGGATATCATAGAAAACACGTTACATGCCTCCAGACTTTGACCAAACATTTTTCCACCATTTAGGGACTTTTAACCAAAGTTCACATTGTGAACCGCATGTGAATCACACAGGAATCATGTTTCCCACATAGGATCAATGTGAACTGGAGCTCACAGCTTCTGATTTACAGGACTTAACCAGATGGGCTGCCCCCAATCTCCTCCTTTTTTTTCTCTTCCATCTCTCCACCCACCTTCCATTTCCCTCCTCTTTTTCGTTCACCACCTATCTTTTCTTCCCCTTGTGTACTTTCACCTTTCTTGTATGTTCTTTTTTTGGTCATCCATCTATCAGATTCTATGTAGGTATCAATGACGCTTTCTACTGGGCCCATCACCTGCAGGTTATTCCCCTTACATTAACAGGCTACTGTAGCCTATTAATTTTATCACAACCTGTGCAATGAAGTGCCCTGCTCAATTTCTATGAATATATTTAAAAAATCTCACTATACCCCTATACCACTTATAGCGCCACTCAAGGTGCTCTGGTAGATCCGTGTCTCACAGAAATGGGTGCAGGCTGTCCTGTGCATAATCCAGAAAGCAGGGAAGTATGAGGTAAAAAGACACCGCAAACCACTTAGCTAAACACGTGAAAAGCCACAGCCTTGAGCTCCTCCTGAGCGCTGTCTCTGAGATCTCTATGATTAAGCCCTGATGGGCAGGGTGAAATGCATTACAGACGGGGCTCAAGAAGAGCTCAAGGCTGAGGCCGTTCACATCTCTTTTTACCTGTTGAGCTAATGGTGTGCGGCATCTCTCATCCCCTCATACAATAACAATTTACTTTAACAGACAACTGATCATCTAGTAAAGTTATTGTGAGAAAAGCAGACATGCTACAGAAATGATAGTTTATGACTCCAATTTATATACATATTCAGAATGAAGGACATATACAGGCATATATACACATACTAAAGTGAAAAAACATGCAAGTCAAAAAAGGTATTCCTACCGGTTTATTACAAAAAAAAAACAAAAAAAAAAATACAACTATAACTGTGAAACAAAACAAAAAAAAAGGGGGGGATTAAAAGTGAATCCAAAGCAGGCATTGAGGAAAAAAACCAAAAACAAAAAACACTACAATAGGCCATCAACTGCACAAAGCAGAGGCAGGAAGTTTATAAGAAAAGTCTGTACACTGGAAGCCAAAGTTCCAGCACCCAGGGACATTCATTCTCTTGATGAACTGATAGACCATAGCATCAGGCTTAATGGGTCAACACAGGAAGATAGCTGCTTGACTAGCAGTGGCCACAATGAAAAAAAAAAAAAAAAAAAAAAAAAACAAAACCAAAAGAAGACATGCTGCTGTATGTGGAAATGGCGATTTGGTCTGCGCATACTGCATATTATACAGTCAATCTCCAAAAAGATCTATATGGGGAGCTTTATTATTCTCCATAGGCTCAATAGCTAGAGAATGTTAACCAAGGCCTGTGAATGTAATTTACACTCTTTAAAATACATCCAATATTTCTCTGGAGGTTGAAGATGGAGTGATGTTATTTCAAATAAAAATAATGGCTCGGTTATGTCAGGACGGCAACGCACACAAGTATAATGCACTCCATTCTTCTGTTGGAAAATATTATATTCAAAGGACAAAACTATATAGAACTACATTTTCTTCCAGGGCTAGGGTGTCTTGTAGACTTGAATTTTAAATTTACTGAGCAACTCAAATGCATGGCTTTACCTTCACATATGCTGGAGGACTTAAATAAAGCTTGATCTCTTATGTTGTCCCTATAAAAATATATCTAAAGAAAACATTGTTAAGCCTTATAATTTGCCTACATGGGCAAAGGAATGGGTCACTTTTAAGGCTAGACACAGCAGAACATACCAGAAGTGGTTGGTTTCAACTATCGATACAGTTGAGGTCATTATTTAACCTCCTGTATCCGTTTGCCATTTTACAATTAAGTGCTGAAGATCAGGTATCCTAGCTAATTTGTTAACTTGTGAAAAAAAAAAAATAAAATTAGAAAAAAAAAAACCCCCAAAAAAACAAAAAAAAAAACAAAAAAAAAAAAGGAAGGAGCAAGCTTCCACTTTTGATTTTGTCCATCACATTCTGAAAGCAGCGTGCAGTTAAAAGTTGTATTGGTTTGGGTAAAGCCAACCTCTATTTTAAACAGTGGAACAAACTTTAATCCTCTATTTTGCCAGGACCCCCCCCCCCCCCCCCCAACACAAGTATATATTCTTTCATTCCCATGGTAACTATGACAGGCAAATTGTACCCGAGATACCACAATCATTGGTGTTAGTTGCCCTAGTGTTCTTGTGCAACATGCCTTCTAGCAGATTCTGCATAAGAAGGCCATTTTCTGCCCTTAATTCAGGCATTTTGACAATGGCTGCTCATCTGAAAAAGCAACTTAACTTGTCACGTAATCGTAATCACATTTCTGGGTTACCAAACTTTCAATGCCAAGGGGAAAAAAAAAAAAAAAAAAAAAAAAGGAGGAAGAACATGCCACCACAAAGTATGAAAGTAAATCGTAGAGCATTTTGTTGTCCAATTCTTGCAGTTACCATAGAGGTCAGTGTCCTCTACAGAGACTTGTGTGGTTTCTCTATAACCAGGTACACTGTACACAACCACACTGCAGCAGTCACTAAACCACAGCTAACAGCCACAAGGTCAGCTATCTGTACAAATCCATATAATAAAAATACCTGCAAAAACTAAAACAAAAAACGGGAACTATGCAAAATTTCACTGGTCACACTTATTGATGAAACCACTTATAACCCATACAGTATGTGCAATAGCCAACAAGCTATTAAAAAGACAGTCGTGAAAACTTGATGTACAGTTCAGTGCACTGTTGTCATGACAGCCTCCAAGAGAAGATATTATAGAGTACGACATTGGGTACAAACACATCAGTGGCTTTCAGACATGAAAACATTGCAGGAAAGAAAAATATCAAAAACTTTATAAATCTCTTAGGGAACAATTAGAGCACATGTTTAGAAAAATAGATCTTCAAATGTACTAGCTAACTTCTCTCTCTAAAATGTCTATCGTTTCCCTCTCTTGTTTCCAACTGGGGGCTTCTTAAGCTGTAGCAGCTGTGATCCGGTCCCAAAATTGGTAGATGAGGGGTTAGATACTCCGAAGGTTAAACCAGCTGATGCAGTGATGCCGGGACTGCTGAAGTTAAATCCAGATGTAGATGAAGTGCCAAATCCTTGAGGGGATAAAATAAATTTGAAACCATTAATTTAAGTGAGAAAGGGTTTCCATTTAAATAACTATCCTAGCCAAGACATTATACAATTTACCTCCACATATCTGGATTGTGGAATGGCTACATTAACTGGTGTGAGTCGCACAAGTGACAAAACATCACAGTACAGCAAGAAGTTATTTAAAGTGAACCCCTCACTTAAAATATAGTTTCAACCTAGGCTGATAGACCTGGGAAACAGCTGGTTTTAAGTCTACTGATCCGTCTTGTCCTTACAAAATCTTTTGTGCCCAGTACAAATGCACACGAGGCTCTGTGTGGCCCTGCCAAGTACCTGACAACATTGTGGGAAAATAGGATTAGCATGACAGATTTCCAGTTACACATATTTAAGTGGCAGGTTCACTTTAAATCCTAAATGGTAACGGTAAGGAGGCGAGCCGAGTACACACATGGCATTAAAGGAAATTAAAATGACTTAAGCTTTAGTTCATTACAGATCAGTGATCACTTTTGTAAATGGAATACATGGCAAAAACATCAAACCCTTTAGAAGCTTTTTTCACATCAGTTACTTAGACTTAATTTTTGAAATGCACTGTTAAATTTTGGCTGTTGCGGTAACATACTCTCAGATTACATTTGTGAGCATAAAAGATATAAATATTTCTGGAAAGTGTTTTGAGAGTAAAATTACTTAACATAGAATTTCTATTATCCTGAAGATAGTAAAATGTAAACCAAACTAAGATAGCTTTAGGGCTGATATTTAAAAAAAAAAAAAAAAAATTGGTTGATCGAAATGATCAATGTAGTATATGTCCATGTCCTGGAATCCACTGTTGTACAAACATCATGTAAACTCCTGTACAGCAGCACTGAGATGAGCATAGATACGGTTTGTACTCAGACACTTTGGCACAGCTGTGTGCACATATGAAGATAGGGAATGTGACCATGTTGTCTCACTTAATGAAGTGGAAAAATGATAGGTCACCAAACTGACCGTGCAGCATCTCGAGGCTGTAAATGTCAAGAATGACTGGATAAAATTACAAATCCTTTGGCAGGAAAAATGGCTACCATTTACACATTTCTTATGCAGAACCAACTGCTTGTCTGGATTTCAGTTTTAAATCTGCATTAAATTTAAAATGCACATAACTGACCATAAAAGGTAAGTGGTCTTTGAGCTTAGTTGAAAAAATGATAAAAAGGCAGAGACAAGATTGGACTGAGAAAAGTTTTAATACTGTATTGTAGATAGTATTGTAACATTCAGTAGCGTGCTATGAAATAACATGGATCTTTAGGCAAAAGAATCCGAACTCCCCCGAAAGATGATCTTGAAAAGTTGTTTTAGCCTGGATATATAAAAACAGAATCAAAACAGACATTTTTTATATCTATCCATCCATCTCTCTCTCTCTCTCTCTCTCTCTCTCTCTCTATATATATATATCCTCCTTTCAATAAAAAGGCACAGGATTTTCCACACACATTATAGACTCACGTATTTTCATAATTTAGTCATGGCCAAAAACATTGGCACCCCTGCATTTGTCAGATAATGCACCACTTCGGCCAGAAAATTGTTGCAAGTACAAATGTTTAGGCATTCGTGTTTATTTTTTTCGTTTGTATTGGTAGGACACAAAAAAGTGGAGAAACAAAAGCCAATTATTACACATTCCACACAAAACTCCAAAAACGGACTGGACAAAATGATTGGCCCCTTCACAAAATTGTAAAAAATAATTGCATTCCAAGTTTGTGATGCTCCTGTAATCTGTTAATTGAGTCAAGTGAGTTTAATTACAAATGCTGAGAATGTAGAAATCACTCCGGCAACCAGTTAAAATGGTGAAAAATTGAGTCAACCTTTTTCTGTTGAGTGTCTCTGTGTACCACATGGAGCAGAGAAACAGCAAAGAATTGTCTAAGGATTTGAGAACAAAAATTGTGGAAAAGCATGCACAAGCTCAACGTTACAAGTCTATCTCCAGAGATCTTAGTGTTTGTGTCCGCTATGCTCAACATTGTCAAGAAGTCTACAGCCCATGGCACTGTAGCTAATCTCCCTGGATGTGGACAGAAGAGAAAAATTGAGCAAAGATTGCAACGAAGGATTGAATAGTGGATAAAAATTCCTCGATCAACTAAAGACAAATTCAAGCTGACCTTCAGGCACAGGGTACAACTGTGTCAGCTTGCACTATACGTTTCTATCTGAATGAAAAGGGATGCTATGGTAGAAGACCCAGGAGGACCCCACTGCTGATATAAACATGAAAAAGCCACATTGGAATTTGCCAAAACTTACCTGAGGAAGCCAACATCCTTTTGGGAGAATGTGCTGTGGACAGACAAAACAAAATTACAGCTTTTTGGTAAAGCCCATCATTCTACGGTTTTCAGAAAAAGAAATTAGAAATTAAACATGGCAGAGGTTCACTGATGTTTTGGGAAGGTTTTGCTGCTTCAGGCACAGGTTGTCTTGAATGTGTGCATGGCATTATGAAAGCTAAAGACAACAAAAGAATTCTGGGGTGCAATGTAGGGCCCGGTGTCAGGAAGTTGGGTCTCCGTCAGAGGTCATGGGTCTTAGAGCAGCACAATGACCCAAAGCACAGGTCAAAAAGCACCCAGAAATGGTTTAAGACAAAGAGCTGGAGAGTACTTAACTGGCCAGCAAGGAGTCCAGATCTAAATCCCTTAGAGCACCGGTGGAGCGATCTCAAAACAGCAGTTGGGAAAAGAAACCCTTCCAGTCTGAGAGACCTGGAGCAGTTGGTGAAAGAAGAGTGGTCCAAAATTCCAGTGAAGAAGAGGTATAAGAAAATCATTGAAGGTTACAGGAAGCGATTGATTTCAGTTATTTTTTCCATGGGGTGCGCTACCAAATATTAAAATGAAGGTACCAATAAGTTTGTCCAGTCTATTTTTGGAGTTTTGCGTGGAAGGTGTCAGATTTGGCTTTTTGTTTCTCCACTTTTTTTGTGTAATACCAATACAAACAAAAGAAATAAACATAAGAATGCCTAAACATTTGTAATTGCAACAATTTTCTGGGCGAAGTGGTGCATTATCTGACAGAAATGCAGGGGTGCCAATATCTTTGGCCATGGACTATATCTGCAGCTTGGACCAGCAGGTGTGCACAATGTGAAAGTATCGTGCTATGTGGGGATGAGAAGCACCTAGAGTATGCTGTCCAGTTCTGGGCACCAGTCCTCAGGAAGGATGTACTGGAAATGGAGCGAGTACAAAGAAGGGCAACAAAGCTAATAAAGGGTGTAGAGGATATTAGTTATGAGGAAAGGTTGCGAACTTATTCTCTCTGGAGAAGAGACGCTTGAGGGGGGATAGGATTTCAATATACAAATACCGTACGGGTGACCCCACAATAGGAATAAAATTTTTTTGCAGAAGAGAGTTTAACAAGACTCGTGGCCACTTATTAAAATTAGAAGAAAAGAGGTTTAACCTTAAACTACGTAGAGGCAAGGATATAGACTTCCCTTCCACAGGCGGTGGTCTCAGCGGGGGCATTGATAGTTTCAAGAAACTATTAGATAAGCACCTGAATGACTGCAACATACAGGGATATACAATGTAATACTGACATATAATCACACCCACATATTAGGTTGGACTTGATGGACTTGTGTTTTTTTCAACCTCACCTACTATGTAACTATGAGATTGTGTGGTAGTGACACTTTTCTGAAATGAACACTCACTATAATATGCAGCTATTGTGACAAATTAGGATTATGACTATGTAACTGGATACTGAAGGTTTCCTTTACGGTGGCAAAAAGGATACCAGCCTTGTGCTGCATGAATACCTCAATGGAGCTGGGTTCATTGTGGTACCCGGTGCTTTAGAGATGCCAACGGGCTGGAGATGTCCCTTCATCATCAGCTCTTGGTGACACCTGCTTGTCTATGGCAAGTCTTTATCTCATTCATTGACAGCAACTTATGGTGAGTTTAAAGTTGTTAACTGCCTTCAGGACTATACAGCATCCAGGTGCATGCTCACTATTTTACCTCAGACTGAAAAGATTCAACATGCCACTCACAAAACGCAGAGTAAAATCTCCCCAATAAGAGAAATTCTAGCAATTGCATGGCAAAGGTTCTAATATCCCCAGCCATCTTTGACCTCCAGTCCACCCTTTCCTTATGGGCCAGTGAGAACCTCCATCACAATTCATGGCCAATCACATGCTGCTGGTACCTAGAAGTGCTTCTACAGTGTTCAAGGGACAGTTAATCATCTTTAAAGTAGCATAGCCTTCGGCAAGATGCAGTTCACTAATTAAAACTAACTCCTCTGCACCAAAATTGTAGCCACTACATAGCATGAGAACTCCAGCTGTGCAGCCTTGATTTAGACTGTCCCAGATAGGTGAACCATGGTGTATTCAGAGGGTGCCCACTTTCAATAGTTATTATAATGTTTATCTGTGAGCTCATTTACACAAGGGGGGGATGTCTAGCGTGTTGTCTTTTTTAGTTTAGGAAATAAAGGTTATTTGCATGATACTTTGAAAAGTCAGAGCCCCTAGTGTTCTGACAATATGCTGCAGTTTGTCTTGCTCAAGTAAATTGAATGGGCACCTTTAAAAAAAAAGTGCATAGCAATGCATCTGTGTATTAAAAATTGCACAGAATAATGCAATTGTTTCCAGCCAGGTGAACGTCCTAATGGTATTTTTTTGTAACTTTAATTTTTTTCCAATGTACATATGTGAGTTTGTTATGATTGGTTGTATTTTATACACATATTTTTATATTCAATGGATGTTCTTTATTTTGGTATATACAGTTTTGGAAGGAGGTCCTATTTTAACAATCTTTACATTTTTCCAAGTGCTTTGCACTACGGCAAAGTGAAAAATCAACTGTTGGCATAAAAGGCTCATCTGTGTTTTTTCACTAGAACGCACATTTTTGAAAATCTGAATCTTTAGGCTTAAGGAATTATAACAGTGCTGCCAATATGTGTTTTGGGTTTGTACTCTTCCTTTTAGAGCCAAGTTGTCAACCTAATGTCAGAATGTAATGCTCCTGTAAAGGCTGACAACTGATACAATGTCCATGCTGTGGCAGAGAGGAAAATCATTAACTTTTCTTGCATTCTCCTGCACCTTTTCTCTCTACCCTCATTATTTGTTCTTTAGTGCCAAACAACTGAGCTCAAACTGGAATAATGTTTGACCTTACAGCCTGGCACTTCTGCACTCACTGGGAGAGAATACAAGTTAACATTAAAGACAAAAATATCAAGAAATCCCTCAAAGTGCATGTTAATACTGCTCTACTACAATTCTAAAATAGGGATTCACGTTATTACATATGAAAATTGGTTAACTAGTTTCTCTTTTGTTTGGTTAAAATGTTAGAAGAATCCAGAGCCACCAGTATTCGAGTACTTACTATAAAGATATTTTCCTGTGAGTCCATTGAGGGAAACAGGAATTCAGAAGCAATTGGGTAATACTGCCACCTATAGGAGGTTGAAACACTGGCGAACAAGAAAATCATAAGCCAGCTCTTGTAACACAACCACTGATAAAACCAAGACTGAACCAGATGCAGTGAAATCCTCTTTAAGGACAAGAGAATCTGCCAACTATGGGAGATCACAGGGGGTATAACCTTATGCTCAGACCAGGACAGAAGAAATCACCACCAAGGAGAAAGACTCTAGCCAAAAGAAACCGCAAAAAAGGTTCAACAGGCAACTACCGAAGTCTGAAAGCAGCTTTAAAATCTGGTGCTGGGGAGGCTGCTAAACCAAACTACTGTTACAGAATGACTAGCTCAAGGAGCAGTGAAACAAGGAATCTTTATGAAAAAGTCAGGGAAAAAAAATTAGCAGCAGTGTAACAAGAATCAGGACCCCCCCCCCCCCCCCAAATAAAACCTAAAGGAACGCTGGGTAAAGAAGAGGCTAGACAGAGGCTGGCTTACAAATTTTCAATGCACTAGTGACCCAAACTTCTGAAGGCTTGGTATAACCCAAAGGTTTCTGAATTCCCGTGGATGATGGCGAAATAAGGTCCATCATTTTTATTTTTTTTTTAACAAACAAGCTGTTTAGTTGAAATACAAACCTGCACTGAGGCTTCCTGATGGTTTATTTGCAGTTCCAAAGCCAAAAGAGCCGGCTCCAGATGAGTTGCTTCCGAAAGCCGAGCTACCTCCAAATCCTAGTGGGACAGCATTAGACAGAACACATGTAACAAAGCTTACAGCACAAAGATGGCTAAAAGTAAAAAACCTCAGCATACACGTGAGCAGTTTTCATATACTATTAAAAGCAAAATAATCCACAACAATTAGCTTTATGCTTGCTGCCTGAAAGCCCACTATGTCTGATGCTACCTTAAATTGGAATTCAAAGCAAAGCAAAATTAATTTATATGACTGGGGTATCATGGCATAATATGGAGATCTCCATCTGTAACTGCAGTTACCCAAATCCTATGTTTTTTATTTTTTTAACCAACAACAAATCCTATAGTTACTGACAGACTGGCACTGCAAGTGAATCCTGCAGTTGTAGCTCTGTCATTCAAAAAATCTGTCAGCCATGGGACATGGGAAGGGTAAAGCCTTAAAGCGTTACTTAACCCAGGACCCTGTATTCACTATATCTGGTCTCCCACAGTACACAGAACATGGAAATGCAATATAAACTGCTAAATACCTTTTCTCATCAGCAGTATATAGCAGTCTTGTAACTTCTATCAGTTCCTTGTAAAGCGTGTAGGAGGAGTTTTCATACTGCACTGAGCTGTCCTATCAGGATCCATTACCCCTGACCTTCTGTTTGGACAGTATCGATTGGTCCTGTGCTGATCACATGCACTCTCCCAAGAAAAACAAAAAAACAAACAAAAAAAAAAACACCCCTCTCTAGCAATACACACCAAACTGAGTGTGTGCAAGAATGACTCCAAGGGCTCCGTTTCATCCGGACATGTTCTGGAGTCAGTGGAAGGAGGAGGATCTGTGCATTCAGGATCAAACAGCCCTTTTACACAATGCAGAGGATTAACCCCTCAGGTTCCACAGTGAGTATAACAAGCATGCGTTACTGCATATACAGACTGATTTTACTGTTGTGGGTTTAGTAACACTGGGGGGTTGATTTACTAAAGGCAAATCCACTTTGCACTACAAGTGCACTTGGAAGTGCAGTCGCTTTAGATCTGAGGGAAAGATCTGAAATGAGGGGAAGCTCTGCTGATTTTAAAATCCAATCATGTACAAGCAAAAATGCTGTTTTTTATTTTTCTCCCTCAGATCTACAGCAACTGCACTTGTAGTGCAAAGTGGATTTGCCTTTAGTAAATAAACCCCTAAGAGATCTTTTTCTCGAAACCCCTTGAAAAGTAGAAAAACCTCCTAACATAAATGAGAACATTTACTGATGGACCATGGATATTTAATTAGGTTGTACAGGCATATGCCAAATACTGTTATAAAGCTGACTGCCTCACTCCCTTGCTACATATTGTTGAATATGTCAGCAATCAGGAGAAAGGTGGAATTGCCAGTTAAGTGGAAAAATCAATCAGCAGCAAGAGATAAAAATTGCCTGTATAGCCTACATTGTGCACTGTTCAGGAAATCTGAATAAGGATTATTACCCTGGAATTTGAAAAACAGAGTGTCTTCAGACTGAGGGGCTTAGGCGAGCATAAGAGGAGGCTGAGAGGGGAGCTGCACACTGAAGTTTTATTACCTTCATGCACAAAATGCATGAAGGTAAAAAACCTCCAGCCTTTAGAGCTGAACTCCAGCCTTACCTTCATTCTTGGACAGTTAATAGAAGGGCTTTTCTCCTGTACTGAAAATGCTCACTTTGATTTCCCTGCACAATGTGAGCTTCTCATACTGTGCATTAGACACTGCAGCAAGTCCACCTCATTTTCTGGCTGGAGGATGTTCAGCATCATCTAGACCTCCCCAATCTTACTGTCCCTGGCACACCTCTTTCATGCATTGTAATTCAATTATTTTTACCATGGAGGCTCATCATCATGCCATTATCACATGTGGGCATTACCTAGGGCAGTCTGCATACAAATACACCCTACCTAGATATGCCCACTGCTCCAGATTTACATCCACTCATCAGTACATTTTGATATTTGCATAACTCATCCCAAGAGCCAGCTCTAAAAGCACTTGAGGAGTACTTAGGCTGTGTGCTATGCTGTTTAATGGAAGTTATGTAAAGCACCATTCTGGCCTACGCCACCAGTCATAATCTGCCTACATTGCAGAGAGAAGCAGAGACACAGTGATAACATCACTGGGTGTAACATAGGGTAGGTAATGAAAAGGTTATTATTAAAAAATAGTTAGAATGAAGAGGGTGGACCAGGAAAGGTAAAATGTAAGCAGGTTAAACTTCAGTTTTAAGAAAATACTAATACAGTAGGAAACAGTGAGTTAATGTTGCGTAGATTGGCAGCCAAAACCAGTGGTTAGATGCAAGGCTGTAGGAGAGGACAAAATCCATTCACTGGGTTAAAGGTAGAGATCCAAGTATATACCAACCAGATGACACTATATGCTAAATGCATTGCACAGACAAACTACATGCAAAAATAAGTACACAAATGCCAAAAATTAAAACTATGAACTGTATACTACATTTTCTCCAAGACAAGTTCTGGTGTTGGAACCAGTTTGTTACATACCTACAGGCAACTTTTAGTAAACTTTCAGGGATGCTCATTGTATAGTCCTGCCTGGCGTCACAGTCTTTCTCCTGGAAACATCCCCAGACAGGTTGTCCTCTTAATGTGCACTTGTGCCGCAGCCCTATTCACCCTTATGGGGGAGCCATTTTCCGTAGGGCAGCTAGAATAAGATAGGTTTCACCCATAGGAAGGAATGGGGCCGTGGTGTGTGTACACCAACAAGATCTGTAGAGTTTTAGAATTGTAAAATTCTAAAGTATGTAAAAAATCTGACCTCTCCTAGAAGACCCCAAGCAAAATCTGCCTGCTACAATGTACAGATGAAGCCTTACGTTTTGAAAAGACACTTCCAAATGGGTATAAGGTGAATGCCACCTAAACATTGTGCTTAAATGTCACCATATGCGTCTGCCCCAGTTAGGCTTGGCCTCCTTGTGTGACTTTTCTTCTGTAATAGTGATGAAATAATGTACATACAAGAGGAAAAAAAAAAAACACACCAGGAAATAGGTGTCGGACATTGGTAGCTAGATAATGTCTGCACTGATGTCAAGGACTTTAATTGGTGGGACAGGCATATTAGTTGAAAAAGGAGCTCACTTAGATGTAAATATATACAGCATGCAAACAGCAACAAGAAAGGGTTAAAAAAGTAAGAGTAGCAAGCCACTGGTAAGGAACACCTATTTCTACATGGATGCAGTTTAAGAAAAATCAAGCAAATGCTCCACACAATGTGCCTGTCCTTATTGATTTTAATTTTGGCTAATTGCTTTCTAGCATTGGCTACAGTTCACAGGGAAAATGTTGTAGCCTGGTGACTTTTAGGATTGAGTATGAAATATGGAGTCAGTCAATTGACAGCTAAAACATTGCACAACTTTAAAAAAAGAAAAAAAAAAAAAAAAAAACACATAATTTGTAAAGTAATCCATGCCCCCATAGTATACTATAAGATTATATAGCATACAGCGTGGGTTAAAGCCCTTCAGATTCTCTGCAGATTAAGACACTGCCCAAATTCTAGTCTGTTTTTTTTTGTTTAGCACTGCCGCTATGTAGGCAGCAGGGGCAAACATTATAATTTCAGGCAAGATCAGCAGTTTATTGTCTGTGCACCCATAGAGTAATTTAAAACAGAAGTGCCAGTTGCAGCAGAGTCATTAGTGCACAAAAAAAATGTAACAGCAGAAGCAGATTGTAAAATGTGCAGAGGGAAAGATGTCATTGCCAGCATTATACATAATCTGCTGTGTGAATGCTCCAACTATCAGCCTCTCAGCTCTGTCCTCAGATAAATGAGAGGCTGTTCAGCAAGCCTCAAATGAAAGTAAATTACACCTGTGGAATACTACGGAGCATCATTTGAGTGACAGCTCTGAGTATACCTGGGGCTGCTGATGTCCCTTCAAAGATGTTGGTGCTCAGCAGCAGTTTCAGACCTGTTGAATATCATAATATTCATCAAAAAGGTACAGGGAGATCAGATGTACGAAACAAGGCAATTGGAATATTCTATGTCAAGAGTTCCCACATTAAGATTAGATAGATTATCCTGGGATAGTTTCTATGAAATCACCAAGGATTTGGAGGAGATCCTAAAATACCAACAGATCACCATTACAAAAGATCTGCTGCCGAAGAGGACCCCCACAAAAGGTATAAACAATTGGAAGAAAAAAAAACCCAAAAAAACAAGTGGCTAATAAACCGGGTTCCCTTGATGACATTTGTACTTTCACAAGCCTAAAAAGATCATGAAAAGTACCATTCAGCATGTTAATGTAAACCTGCAAATACAGTGGCAAAGTACCAAATAATGCATACGTGAATCTGACTTTTTCTTTGTTTAATAAATTAGATACTGACATAAGTTAGTTACATAAGAAAATTTCTTTGCCCTTGTGTGCTACAAAAACGATGGAAAAATAGCTTTCTAAAAATGGAAAGGTGAGCCCTGACTCATAGTTCTAAAGAGAGGATTCAGGATTCAATGTGGTCTCAAACTGATTAAAATGTACTGAAGAGCAAAACACTTTTTTTTTTTTAAGACAGTTGTCTGTCAGAATTCTAGACTGGTTTTTACAGTTATTTGTGTAAGGAATTTTACAGAAATACATTTTCAAAAATGCAAAATGCTGTATTAGCCTTTAAAAGGGATTCAGCACCTAGAAAGTAAAACGTTGTGAGGATGGAGCATCACAGTGTTGTGAACCTCTGAGAGGTGTTGAAATACAAAGCTGTTATAAGATGCTTACCTTAGGCCCCTTTCACACTGGAGCGGTTTTCAGGCGGTATTGCGCTAAAAATACCGCCTGAAAACCGCCCCTAAACAGCCTCCGCTGTTTGTTCAGTGTGAAAGCCCGAGGGCTTTCACACTGAAGCGGTGCGCTCGCAGGACGGTAAAAAAAGTCCTGCGAGCCGCTTCTTTGGAGCGGGGAAGGAGCGGTGTATTCACCGCTCCTTCCCCGCTCCTGCCCATTGAAATCAATGGGACAGCGCGGCTATACCGCGGTAATACTATAGCCGCACTGTACGAGCGGATTTAACCCTTTTTCGGCCGCCAGCGGGGGTTAAAACCGAACCGCTAGCGGCCGAATACCGCTACAAGAACGACGGTACAGCAGCGCTAAAAATAGCGCTGTTGTACCGCCGACGCCCCCACCGCCCCAGTGTGGGTTCTTTTTACAAATTGATACGGTTACATCTTTTGAAAAGTGTTGCCTTTCCCTTATTTTCAGTGTTACTTTTTAAAAAAAGTGGTCTCCTTTAAAAGCTGTAAATACATTTTTTTTTATATTGCTAATAAAGCATTTTCCATTTTTGTGAAACTATTTGTGGTGATACCTTAAAGTGATTGTAAAGGGTAATTTTTAAAAGATTCTAAACATGTTGGTGGTTTTGCACTAAGCAGCCCCAATCCTCCTCCTCTGGCGTCCCCTGCCAGAGCTCCTGGCTCCTCCTCTTCTCGGTGTGCCACCATAGGAAGCCGCTTCCTATTGTGCAAAACCTGTGGGCTCTATCTCGAGCTGTGCTGCCTGTGTCCATAGACACAGACAGAGCACCTTGGCGCTGGAATTGATTGACAGCAGCAGGAGCCAAGTGGAGCTATGGACAGCCCCCAGCTCTCTGCTCAGAGAATTCTGAGAACTGAGCGATCAGTCTTTGATCGCTTAGTTCTCAGTGCAGAGCCGGCGTGGGGTCAAGACATCCACCTAGCGAAGTATAAAAGGTTTTTTTTTTTTTTTTTTTTTTTTTTTTTTCGAATTTCCATACTTCTCTTTTAATACAAAAAAAAAAAAAAACAAACAAAAAACCTTCACTGCTAAACACTAGCACAAATTTTTCTCACTTTAGAGTAATTTTCTTGTTGGGTCTACAGGACAGCAATACATAACAGAAAAGGCCACTGATGGCAAAATAAAAAAAATCCTGCCAAGCATTTTAACCATTTCCACTATCCAAAATATATATATATTTTTAATTGGTTTGAGATATACTTCATCAGAAATAAGAAAAAATACACTGTATTCATGCCTTTCATTTAGATAAGATGCCTAATCTGGCAATGATCGCACATTGTAAACACTTTGATGTCCTCTTATAGTTTTCTCCTATTTTTTTAGGTTTGTGGATGGGGCCTTACATTAACCAGAAAAAAAAAAAAAAAAGTAGTATGATGAACAGATAAATCAGGGTTGGACCATTCTAGCAGCCAATATTTCTAGCAGGTCAATCAAAGCAAGCAAATTTTAAAGAGTGGGCAAGGTCAGTATGACACAGAAGAGTGTAGAACCATGAAAGCAGAAAAAGAAAAACAATTGAGAAAATGAATATACTGCAAATGTTACAGGCAGGACTTTTAAGAGTAAAGACTTGGGCTTTTAAAAAGGAAAATATGTATTTATTTTTTTTAGAAAGTGCATCCTTTAATGTAAACACTGCATTTAATCTAGCAAGTCTTGATATGATTTTATACAATTGCTCTTCCATATCCTGGATATTGCTTTAACAACGTGTACCCTAGCCACTAATCTGTGTTTTACTGCAATCACAGTTGCCAGTTATTCAGTAGAGAGAGAGTCCATAGTAGTAGCTGTCGGCTTCTGTGGTTGTGAACAGCAGCAAGCTAGAGAGAACTGTCACTCACAAAACCATATCAACTCAACATAATCCAGCTACTACTCTCCCACCTGAATGGTTGGCCTCTGTCTTTCCTTTTAGTACAATGAAATATTTTAAGCACAAAAAAAGGAGGTGGCAGAGGAATTGCAGAGTTGCCAGATTAGATGGAGAACTTCAGAATGAAGATGAAGTGGTAGCTTCAGTGTCGCGCATAAATTAGATTTCAGTCTGGCGTGGAGCCACAGACAGAAATGTAATTTTATTTCAAAAACACTGCATGGATCTGAAGGATTCAATGATTTTCAACTTCGAGGTTTGAACTGAATAAATGAAGGACATATATGCATGTAAGCTATAGGTGCACCTATTAGTAGTCACTTATTTTGTAACGTTGAAGATATTTTGTAGCTTATACAAGCCAATTCTTCAGTTCAGACTGAAGTTGTGACTTGGATAAATTACAAAGCATCTTCAATATTACAGAACAAGTCCAGTCGATTGTGACTAATAACTACTAGATATATCATGACCTGGATAAATGAGGACCTTCAACGACATAAGCTACAGGTGGTTTGAATTGATTGCAACATTCAAAAGGGCAACATAAGCTACTCCTGACATTTTTTTTTCTTTTGAACCACCACTTAGTTGTTGCTTAGTGAGGGGTGATGCACAAATTCCTTAGAATGAAGCATCAGAACCAAGGAAGCCTATAGCATACCTATGACAGGCTGACACAAGAGTGCTGCCCGTCTGCATTACAAATCCTACGTGTGGGCCACCTGATTAGCAAACTGTTCTTCAAAGATAAAAGCTCAACACGAGAGACTTTTCCTTTTCAACTAAAACCAGTAGGTGAAATTCTAATTTGCAAGCAACTTTTTTCACACAAGCATCTGCTATAGTAAGATGTTAAAATAAAGAGAATGGAAAAAAAAAGGTACCTCCAATACTTGAAGAGCCCAAGCCAGCTGGTTGTAGACCAGAACTCATAGCTGAGCCGAAGGGTGCTCCAAACCCAACTCCTAGTGAAGGCCGAGGCCCTAATGTGAAAAGTAGAAACAAAACAAAACAAAAAAAAAGGCAACGGAAAAAAAGCTTTTCTTATTTGCAAAAGTAAAGAAAAAAAAAAAAACAAAAAAAAAAAAAACTTAAGCAGCAGTGATGTGAATCCACTAGAAAAAAAATTTTACACACCTAGTTCCTGCATTAGCCAGTAGTAGTAAAATTCAGCTGGGTTTGGTGTACGATGTTGAAGATGTTTCACTGCTCTAAATGGCTTCTTCAGTTCAGTTTAATCATTTTAACTGGGAAAGCCACTTGGATGAGTGATCAAACATCTTCAACATTAAAGAACAAGTCCATCTGAAGGTGACCATCTACTAAGCTAGCTGTAGCATGACCTGGATACAAGTGAACCTTCACAGATCAAGTTCCAGCATTATCCCCACCATGTATCAACTAAGCTAAACCCTAATCTAATATACAAAATGATTGATTCTAACTAAATTTTACACTTGCAGAAAGAACACAACAAAACAAAAAAAAAAACAAAAAAAAAAAAAACAAAAAAAGTGTTTATTCAATTTATTGGTCAGTTGTAGCAAGTCATTGACTGATTAAGAAGACAATGCAGATGTTTCTTGTAGTAAGTTCAAAGCTGGAAACATCAGGAGTCACAACAAGATTCAAAAACAGGCAAACTTACTACCTGAAAAGGTTTTAGCTATGTCCAGCACATTGAAAAAAAAACAAAACAAAAAAATTTTGAGTAATATCTCTACCCAACATTAGAATTACAAATAGACCAAACTTGAAATTCAATATGAATTTGTCTACCCTTGCCAATAAATACTAGATTGTCAATATATAATTTATCTTCTGAACCTCCTGAATTTTGGACACCTGGTTGATGAACACATTGTCCACAGACCATCACAGACCACTCTCAGGGGGACAAGGTTGCAGACTAGGCTCTCATCTGATAAAAATTGTTTACATGAACGACCTTAAAATCCCCTGGGGGAGGTTTGGATCTCATGTCACTGCACATATACATTTTTTTTTAAGCACACATCTGCTACAAAATGTCAACCCCTGCCTGCCATGGCCTTGCTTATACTGCAAATTTTTTTTGTACCAAACATTTTCTAATTATAAAAATGGCAAAGCACTTTTCTAAATGAATCATTTTCAGTTTTTGAAGTGGGAGGGCTGCTTATATGATGATATCCAAGGCAATTTGCTATCGGTGCTCATCCTACCTTCATCATTGGAAGCAAGTTTGAGTGGTGGTGTATGTTGTTACCCAGCATTGCATCATCATTACCAACACATGATGATTAGGAAGATAGCCTCTTATGGGTTTTTTTTTTTAAGCAGACTATTTTTGATGCAACCCTGCTCCACCTAAGATGTAATAAAGGAAGAGTGGCCACAATTTGTTTATTTTGCAAATATCACATTGAGTTTGTGTTATTTAAAAAAGTGCCAATAAATCTCACTGGACCTCATCTATAAAAAAGGAAGCCTCCCTCACAGAATAACTCAAACTGCCACTTTTCTAAGATTTCCAAAAACAAACAAAAAATAAATAAATAAAAAAGGAAGGGGGAAAAAAAAAAAAAAAAAAAAAAAAGGAAGAAGGATTCCTCCAGAGCATCACACACTCAAGGTCTACTATTGGTTTTATTACCAACAAAGAAACATCAGTCTTTGCCAACAGCAGTAAAATATAACTGCCCTACTTACTGTAATACCAACTTCATTATATAAACTAAATGCATAAGAATAGTACAAAATTGATCATATTGCATACTGCAATTACTGGGAACTTAAGCTGGCCATACATTTTTTATGTGTCCATTTAGCCAGCCAACTGAACAAAAAAACAAAACAAAAAATTAAAAAAAAAAAAAGAGAAAAACAGCCAATATCCCCATTCACGGTGGATGGGGAAATCCTCCCTGCTATGAACTGGCTGATTTTCGATCTATGTGGCCAGCTTTAAACTTGGTGGTCATTGCTTACATGGAGACTTTTTTTTTTTTAAATATAAAAGCATAAAAACCAAGGAGGTTACCCTCCAGGAGGAAACCATGGAAAATGAATCTGAACATATGCAGGCCAGAGAAGATGTTAAAATCATACACTGGTGCCGATGTTGGGATAGGGTATGAAAAATTATGCTATAATGCTGCACCCAAAAACTCAACACCACCAGTTCACGTGAACACATACACAAGTTTTAGTGTGTTGCATTATTCAGCCCTCAATGGACCGAGAATTGCGCTTCCACTATTTATGGTAATGCACGGAACATTCACAATGCACTAAAGCTTTTTTTTTCCCCCTGCATTGTTGTGCAATTTAGAATATAATGGCAACAAGGAGTAAGAAATCCTTCTCATGGTTGCCAAGGTATATCAAATCGCCAAATTCTATATCAGATTATCTAAATTGCACCTGAGTGCAAACACCTCCTAGTGCCCACGCATAGTTACCTCCTGTTTGAATCACCTGTCCTACTGGTTTATAGGAATAAACCAAAGTCTCCTCCAATTGCTGTGTAGCCCATTCCTCTTGCCATCTCTCCTCACATCCCTATTGGCTATGGAATGTCTGTCTATCAATGTCTGGTTGAGCACCAGTAAAGCTTGTAGGAGTTTATTCTCCTCTGACCCTCTGTCTGGACAGTGCTGATTGGCCCTGTGCCGATCACATCCACCCTCCCAAGAAAAAATAAATAAAAATAAAAACACTTTAGCAATACACATTAAACTAAGCATGTGCAGTATGCCTCCTAGGACTCTGTTCTATCAGCAGATGGATTGGGGACAGGAGAAGGAGGGGAGGATCAGAGAAGATGGGATGAAATAGGTTTCACAGTGAGCATAACCAGTATGCTTTACTGCATATACAGACTGATTTTAATGTTGTGGCTTAGTAACACTTTAAAGTAAGCCAGGAAGGGAGCCAATACAGCCAATGACATTAACTTATTTTGTTCAGGCTTTATAATTCATATTTTTTTTTTTTCAGTGTAGTACAAATGATCATGGGGCTTCATTACCCTGTTTTAGCTCTACAGGCTGAAAAAAAACTGTCAGTAACATTGCTGCTTCAAAATAAATAGGGAGCTTGGTAGCTATTAAAAAAAAATAAAATGAAGGAGCACACCTTGAAAACTTTCCGTTCTCAGGGAACTCCTGAAAACTACTACTATACCCACAGCTCAAGGTCAGGGAACTCCTGAAAACTACTACTATACCCACAGCTGAAGGTCAGGGAACTCCTGAAAACTACTACTATACCCACAGCTCAAGGTCAGGGAACTCCTGAAAATTACTATACCCACAGCTCAAGGTCAGGGAACTCCTGAAAATTACTATACCCACAGCTCAAGGTACATTAGCAAGATGGTCATTGGGAAGAATTACCACCCCCTCCCCTTGCGGATAGCTAAAAACATTATTGGTTTATGTGGTTACTTATGTGAGAGGCAGAAATTGATCATTGCCCAAGGAAGCTCAAACAACCATTTGAGGAACCCTGGTTAAGGAAGGCTGGCCTCGTAGAAGTGGACACATGAACTACTGTGGGGAACTCCAGAGTCAATGAGAAATAAGAAGCTGCTGGGTTATTCAACCCATTACTAACTGACAGTTTTGGGTAGACATGCCTTTCAAGGAAGTCTAAATTAAACCACCAGATACTTTCTAATCAGTGTCACTCACACAACATTGGGGGAAAAAAAAAAGCACTTCCTGAACCGAACTAGGGTAGGCATGGAGCACCGTAACAGCACACGGTACAAGAAGTTATTTGTATTCTCAATGCAGTTAAAAAACGGTTTATTGCTTTTACACAGCACAACTTTAGTAAATGTCAAAAAATATTAAAAAAAAAAAAAAAAAGCCAGGTATTAACATGGGTTAACAAAATTTTTTTTTATGGAAAAACTTATGTAAAATGAAGAGCTTTAGTTTTTTTTTCATAGTGTCTCGAGTACAAATTAAAATGTCATCAAATAACATGACAAATTGCTGCCTGTCAGCAAAGCAATTAACAAGAAGCAACCATAAATAAAAAAAAAAAAAACAAAAAAAACACACACAATTAAATACTGGTCTGTCAGCAATACAAATAAAAAAAATAAAATAAAAAGGATGTAAACATTTGGAAATAGACATTCATTGGCAGTAGGTATGCAGCATCATTGAAAAAAAAAATTAAATAAGAATCACATTCACTAAATTATGAAAATTAGAGCCACTGCATGCAAATTAAACAGAGGCTTAGTTTATAACTGGGATAGACAAATCAATGTAGAAATCAGGAGCCCATACGCCTAGTCTAGTAGTCAATAAGTACCTTGAACTTCCTGTACCAAGGACCTGGGGGTTCAAGTACCACTATATCATTCTGTGAAAAATTACCGGTAGTTATACCCCATTGAAGTTGTTGACTTTTTTAGCATCGCTGAATATGCAAACATTAGATTATGTGCTTATAAAGGCGATATACTTGAATAAGTGAAAAAAAAGGAAGTACACATGTAGGAGACATATCTTGTAGGCATTTTGTATAACTCCCCACCAGTCTGTCATTGACTGAGTGAAATATTTGACCACTTCTCCATGCCAAGTTCCTTCAGTGGCTCTTTTTGAGTCATTTCCTTGTGGGTTTGCTAGTGCATTTAGGATCATTATTGTGGTTCAACTTCAGCTTTGTTCCATTTTGGGTTCAGCCTCACATTCTCAGCAAACATACTTTGATATGATGCAGAAGGTATAGTTGACTCGGTGACTGCGAGCTACACGGGCCGTAGAGCAGCAAAACAACTCAAACCACAACATACCGACCACCACACTTCAGTTATGTTTTTATCTGCCCTGAAATGCTTACGTTTGCACTAAACACATTATTAATGAATCCAAACAACTCAATCTTTGATCAGTCTTCAGCACATTTTCTAGAAGAGCTGGTCTTTGCCTATATGTTTAACCACTTGTTTACTGGGCACCTAAACCACCTTCCTGCCCAGGCCAATTTTCAGCACAATCACTGACAATTGCGCGGTCATGCTATACTGTACCAATATGACATTTTTTTTCCACACAAATAGAGCTTTCTTTTGGTGGTATTTAATCGCGACTGGGGTTTTTATGTTTTGCTAAACAAAAAAAGACTGAAAATGAAAACAATTTTCATAGTTTGTTATAAAATTTTGCAAACAGGTAACATTTCTCCTTTACTTTTGTGCGCTGATAAGGCTGCACTGATAGGTAATAAGGTGGCACTAATCAGGAAGCACTGATGAGGCTGCACTGATGGATGACACAGCTTAGCAGTACTGATATGCAATGATAGGTGGCACTGGTGGCGCTTAGCAGCAGTGGCTCTCTGTGTGTGGGACGGATGTCCCGTTTCCACAAGCTGTCAGCTTGAGGGGGAAAAATGCAGATTACCGGCTTCTGTTTACACCACGTGATCAGCGGTCACTGGCTGTCAGCTGATCACGTGGTAAAGGGCTGGGATCGGCCCTTTACTTCATCAGTCCTCGCACGGGAGGACATACATGGACATCCTCCAAGCAATTTAGGCCCGCGCTGCAACTGTCTTTCGGCTATAGCGGGGGCATGAAGACAAAATGGCCGCCATATTTAATCTGATTAGGTGAGTAAAAAGGGGGAGGCGTCCTTCTCCCTGTATTTATTGATGGCTCTTTTAACCGGAAAGGAGGTCCTTGATGACGCCCTGTGGGAGGGTGAAACACGTTGACGTAATTTCCGGTCCCGAGTCCAACAGACGTCACTTCTGGTTATCGGTGGAACGCACGCCAACAGCGGTGTTTCCCCATTTGCAATCTCCTGATATAAAATGCAGAGTAAAAACAGGCATAAAGTAAGTATTCACTCTACTTGCGCAATAAACATATTGCCAACCGTTACTTCACTATAGTTCCCTCCTTTTATTTCATTTTGGGTACTAATTTCTATGGATGATTATCATGAGCATGTGAGAGCTGTCTGGTGAACTGATGTAAAGCTGCCATCCCTGGCCACCATTATAAGCCTGCAACGACCCCTAGACTGAAAAGCTAAGAGTCCATTCCATCCGGTGAGTGGGGACACAGGAGGGGGTGGTGCGCACCTCGAATTTTTGGAGCACTTTATGGATTGGAGCACATTGTTCACTGTTACATGGACATTCACTTATTTTATTATATGGTTATCGAAGTCATTGTTTATTATTGCGAGCACTGTAAATAAATATATATATATATATATATTTTTTTTATTTATTTTACACACACACACACACCTCTCATGCAGGTTGAGTTGATGCAGTCTTTTTCTCACCTGAACATTGAATGCAATTTGACTGTTGCAACAAGAGTTACCTCAACCCCGCGCAATGAAAATTTTGAGTTTTTGGAGGTCAGCCAGCTAGTGAGTTTAATTTGCTGTGCCAGCCAGTCCTGGTCAAATTAGCAGTTTTTTCTAAATAAATGCCACTTCTAGTACATTTTCCTTACAATAGAATGATTTCAAATCATTCGGCAACATTTTGAAATCCCCTGCCAGACTCTTAGGCATCCACAACCTTTTTTTTTTTTTTTTTTTTTTTTTTTTTTTGAGGACCTCAAATAGAGATTTATTGATCTCGACAGGATGAAACCACACATGTCGAAAGCAAAAGAACACCAGACCCTAGATGTCGTAGCTTTAAATAAAAGAGGTTTCATCTGTATGCTCCCTAAGGCTACAGTCACACTGGCGATTAAGGCCAGTGTGAATTGTAGCCGCAGGAATCTTGTTTTCAGATGAGAGCTTCTAGGTGCAGCCGCTGGCCCCACTCACTCTGACAGTGTACGTCCATCAGTGATCACTACAGGTAATAGGTGGCTGTGCGGAGAGCTGCAAATGGCTATGGCCACCAGTGACCTGTCATGCGAGTGAATGAGGCCGATGGCTGCACTTAGCCGCTCTCATTCGCAGCTGTAAACAAAAAGATTCCTGCCGCTAAAATGTGCAAAACAAAAAGATTCCTGCCGCTAAAATGTGCAACAGCCTTAATTGCAGCCTAAGGAGCCTCTAATTAGTAGCACCTCATCTGGAACACTCAATTCTAATGTCACAAATTTGAAATGGTGGTAAATGTAGGGGTGTACTTACTTTTTCATATGACAAATCTGTGTTTGTTAATTTAGATCACAAAAATGCTTACAATGTGTTAATGTTACGCATCATTTGTTCAAGTAGATCACCTTTATCTGTAGACACTTTTTCAAATGAGGATCCAATGTTTGCCAGTTCAAACAATTTGAAAGAGTCAACAATTTTCAATGGGATGTGCTGTCTTTTTCACGTGGGTATCTGCACGGGTATGAATGTCCTCCATGTGTCTGTATAGGAGAGTCAGGTTCCAAATAAGGCACCATTTCTAATGTTACAAGTGGATTGAGTACCTAGATCCTATTATTCCCTAGTATAAAAAGTGTACCTGTTTGATTCAATCATAAAAGACTTCAGATATCAGAGACACCAAGAAAACAATGGATGTGTTTTCTATACTCTTTAACCACTTCCCACCCAGCCACTGCATATGTACGGCCGGGTGGGCGCGCTCTCCTTTTGAGTGGACGTTCAGGAACGTCCCTCAGAAGGAGGGGGATTGCGCGACTAGGCCCACGCAGCGGCGCGATCCCAATGCGCTCGTGTCATCTGGACACAGCACATCTCAGATCGGCAGGAGGGCTCTGTGATTGGCCCTCCTGATCACATGACGGCCGTGTCCAATCACAGCCATCATGTGATGTAAACAGAGAGCCGGTTGCTAGGCGATCGGCTCGGCTCTCCTCTCACATTAGTTGTTGGTGAGGAGAGACGAGCAGATTGCTGCAGCTGGCTGGTGATCAGTGTGTAGGAGCTATTTTTTTTTTTTTACACACTGATCACCAGCATAGTAACAGACAGTGTAAAACACAATGTACCGAAAACACATGTCCTCACATGAAAATTGGCCTGGTAAGGAAGGGGGCGAAAGTGCCCGGTATTGAGGTGGTTAAAATGTCTATTGGTTCCTAAAAACAGTTTGATCCTCAGGTCTATATTAATTTGTCCACAAATGAAAGCAACCATTTTGTTGGCAAGAGACAAGAGTCGCACTCTTGCGCTACATTTTCAAAAAAATGGCTGCCATCAAAATAGATCACATTTTAATACAACAATTCTTCCTAAATAGTGTCACTTTTTTTAAACTGTGATAACAGCAGGTCCATGAACAACAAACACGTCTCTCAACAGAGATCTGTAGCCTTATGCCGCGTACACACGACCGGACTTTACGGCATACTTTGCCCGACGGACTTTGACGGACTTTCCGAATGAACGAACTTGCCTACACACGATCAACCAAGGTCCAACGGATTCGTACGTGATGACGTACGACCAGACTAAAACAAGGAAGTTCATAGCCAGTAGCCAATAGCTGCCCTAGCGTCCGTTTTTGTCCGTCGGACTAGCATACAGACGAGCGGACTTTTCGACCGGACTGGAGTCCATCGGATAGATTTGAAACATGTTTCAAATCTAAGTCCGTTAAACTTTTGTGAAAACAAAGTCCGCTGGAGCCCACACACGATCGAATTGTCCGACGAAATCCGGTACGTCGGACCAGGTATGCTGTAAAGTCCGATCGTGTGTACGCGGCATTAGAGGTTGAAGCATCTTGACCTTCTGCTTTACACCAGCTCATTAACAAAACTGTGCTTGGAGTATACATTTACTCAAAAGGCAGTCTACAGAACACCTCAGGTCAGCTTTACCTAGCATGACCAAGGCAGTGATAATTTTGGCACAGGGATATGACGGATCGTGATGATGCAGAGTTGAGCACTGTTTGGAACCAGTGGCACGTCCAGGCATCAAGCACTAGAAGTCCCCAACACCAACTGGAGCCTTGGCTGTGACTGGTAACATCTGTCCTGACAGCTCAAGACACAGGAACTTCACAAACATTTCAATGAATGAATATTAAAGTGTTAGTTCACCCAAAAACAGATATTTTCATTTTGTAGCAAAATGTTGGGACAGTAAAATCACTGACTGTTTAACATCTCTCTGGGAAACTCTTGTGACAATAGTCCTACTCTCCCCGATAGATTTTTTTATTTAACAGAAAATGCCACAAGGTGAGCACTATGGCAGAGAGATCCCGCTATTGGAGAAGCCAAACCATAAAAAACCATGGACTGAATTAGCGTTTTAGAGTACGAGTACCGATATTTGTTCTCACGTATTGGTACAATACCAATTAACGATGCCTATTTTTAGTGTCATGCGACAGTTTTTTTTTTTTTTTTAGGGCTCGTTCACACCATACATGCATGAAAACTAATGGGGAACGCGCAGAGAATTTACTTGCAGAGACATCAGTATGTACATTTGAAGAAAAAAAAAAAAAAAAGTCCTGTGCGATTTCAGCCCAGTTCAGGTGTGATTTCTAATCTCAAACTACACTTCACATTGGAATCACACCTGAACCACTGAACTAAAATCACACTGCAAACTGAGTCTGAGGGTATCGGTTTTAGTATTACAGCATTTGCACATATACAAGTACTCATGCAAATGGTTAGTATCAGAACCAATACCAATATTGGTGCAACTCTCCTCCCTATCAATATATAAATCTCACTTTTGGGTGAACAAAGCCTTTAGGGCTATTCAAGAAAGTTATTAGATAACTTTCAAGATTATCTTGCTTCTGATCTGGTAAAGGAAACATGTTGGAGAAATATGAAGACTGTCACTGCAAATGATGTAATGAAAATGCTAGTTTTCTCACAGGCTGTCTTCAACACATTGGGGTTGATTTACCTAAAGTGGAGAGTGCAAAACCTGGTGCACCTGTGTACAGAAACCAGATTCCAGGTTTTTATTTTTGTCAAAGCTTAAAATTGGACAAGCTGAAGTTAAAAGCTGATCGACTACTATGTACAGCTGCACCAGATTTTGCACTCTCCAGCTTTAGTAAATTATAACCCAATTGTGTACATTCTGTTTCATCAAAACATTAAGGCTCTGTTCACACTATGGCGTTCCGGATTGTGGGTGGAATTGCCGTGATTCCGAATCTCGGACGCCCTAGCAATACCAGTTATTTTCAATGGCGCTCAAATCACGGCACGATTTTCACCTGACAAATTGTGGTAAAAATCGCGCACATGGAAATCGCAAGGCACCTGTCGCTCAAAAGTTGTTCGGGAACTGCTACTGGGCGACAGGCACCCCACGATTTTGCTGCGATTCGTCGGGTGACAATCGTAACAAAATTGTGCCACAATTTGAGTGCCATTGAAAATAATGGGGCTCGCAAGAACATCCCAAGATTTGCAGGCAGAATCGCAGCAATTCAGAACACCATAATGTGAACAGAGCCTAAACCTATCATTGGGCTTAATCATTGGTGGTTGCACCTCTTGTCCTCAACACAAGAGTGCAGCAATTAAAAAAGTTACAACTACTGATCAGCACACTGTTTCTGGTATGTAATGCAAAGCATTAAGCCACTAAATTAGTGTGACAGCCAGGCAAACTAGCATTTTCAGAAGAAAAGGTCAGCAAATAGCAGGCTACATATTTTCTACAGTACAGGTTTCCTTTAAACCAATCTTTGCATTCAGAGGAAATTTCTCTAAGTATTTACTATCTCAGAGGTCTCTGAATGAAGCAGTCATTTCCAGATTTTCAAGACACAATCTAGTTTCATGGAAGATCCCCCAATAAAAGACACAAATATTGCCATTTGTGCATGCAGTTAGAGGACACCACAAAGTGTCTCAGAATTCCAAAGTACCTCATCTCACATGAGGGTTACAGCAATGTAACAAGAGATGTCCCCCTCACTAGAGATAGAGATGTAATGACAATAATGAAAATTGGCACAATGAGCCTTATTTAGGTGCGTGAAGATTTGTCTCTAACATTCTGCACAGCAACCAAGTCTTTTCATTACACTACAGGAAAATGAAAGACAGGATCTGACAAACTCAATTATGGCTCATCATTTGGGATTTTAGCCCTTTAAATAAGTTAAGGTGACAAGCCTCTGGAGCTGGGAAAAGGTTTGTAGGGAAAAATGCTGAAGGATGGAGGGAGGATGTTGAACATATTTGCATGCCAAAGTACCATCCATGTTTTAGTAGCTCCATCATCAAGGAAACTAAAAGGCATTAGAGAACATGCGTTATTACGAATTATAGTAATTTCCAGAAAATTCTCTTGGCTGCTCCATATAATATTGAACAATCCCCATTTCTCACAACTCTATTGTGAAAATGAATTACATCATGTAGCATACAGGAATCCAACCAGCTAAACACAGTGGTTCCCTAGTGTAGCTTATGATTGCAGTGACATTCTAAATGTCACCACCAGGTAGATAATGAAAGCTGTAATCACAGTACAGGAAAGCTCAGAGCAGCGGGGGACCAATGTGTGTTATATCACACAAAATTAAAATGTTCAGGTTTTCTGGAAATCTGTTTTCATATGGACCTATACTCAAATGTAAACATAATGCTATTTCAGTAGTTTTGCCTGGATGTATATTTAAAGAAAATACAGAAGAGCTAAAATCTTGCTTTTCTGGAGAAAATTCTGCTGCACATTCACTCTGATACTGATCACATAACCATATGCTATTTAACAGAAAGATCAGGAGGTCAGATTGAAGGATTCTCCCCTCCAGCAGAGATCATATGATCCCAAAAAAGTGTTTTGGTTATAGATGCAGGAAAGCTATTGTAGCCCTTCTTTTACTCTTAAAGCGGAGTTCTACCCACAAATGGAACTTCCGCTTTAAGTGTTGGTGACCCCCTGACATGCCACGTTTGTCATTTTTTGGGGAAGCTGGTACCCCGTTTTTAGAGGCACCCAGCTTCCACTTCCTCCCCTGGCGCCGCCGGAAGATCACCTCTCCCTCCTTGCAATCTTCTGGAACACGTCACAGGCTCCAGAAGATTGTCCAGCCATTCACAGTGAAGCAACAGCCGGGTGCCCACGGTTAGAATGCCGGGGTCGTGGAGAGGAGTGGGGCTTTGTATGCCCACATCACTGGACCGTGGGACAGGTAAGTGTCTGATTATTAAAAGTCAGCAGCTACACTTTTTGTAGCTGCTGACTTTTAAATGGGTGGAACTCCGCTTTAAAGTGTTACTAAACCCAGGACAAAGCAAAGCTTGTTTATATGACTGGGGTATCATAAAATAATATGGAGATCGCCATCTGTAACAGCAGTTATCCAAATCCTATGGTTACTGACAGACTGGAATTGCAGAATATCTATGAGCATGTTTGATCAGACATTTTATCAACTAATGGCACTGCAAGGGAATCCTGCAGTTGTAGCCCTGTCATTCTAAAAAAATAAAAAAAAAAATCGGTCAGCCATGGGAACAGTAAAGCCTTAAAAAGTGTTACTAAACCCAGGACCCTACATTCACTATCTGGTCTCCCACAGTACACAGAACATGGAATTAAATTATTTTAGTAAATATAAACTGCTAAATACCTTTTCTCATCAGCAATATATAGCAGTCTTGTGACTTCTATCAGTGTCTGGTTAAAGCTTGTAGGAGGAGTTTTCAATGATATGAGGCTGCAGGACCCCGACCCTCTGTCTGGACAGTGCTGACTGGCCCTGTGCTGATCACATGCACCCTCCCAAAAAAAACAAACAAACAAAAAAAAAAAATAGCAATACACACCAAACTGAGCATGTGCAGAGTGCCTCCTAGAGCTCTATACCATCAGCAGATGGATTGGGGACAGTAAAGGAGGAGGATCAGAGACCACAGGATCAAACAGTCTCTTTACACAATGCAGAGGATTAACCCCTTAGGTTCCACAGTGAGTAGAACAAGCATGCTTTACTGCATATATAGACTGATTTTACTGTTGTGGGTTTAGTAACACTTTAATGCTTTGGGATTGGATGCATGCAGATGCATCCAATCGGTAGCACTTCCTTGACACATGCCCTGCCCTGTTTTGCAGCGGATGACAAAAATATCAGGATAGAACATGCCTAGATATGCTGATCAGTAGGTATTACTGAATTGATTTAGGAATTTAAAGTTAGGGAAGAGAGAGATGAAAATAGAGCAGGTTGTGTACTGGGTGCTGGTCTACTTCTCAATAACATTTGAGTATAGTGCCACTTTAAAATACGTTTCCAATGACAGCAAAATATTTACTTTAAGAGGTATAATTATTGCCAAGACTAAACCCTGTCTACTCTAAAAGCTGTATTTAGCAAAAATTAGGAAGACCCAGTTTGAGAGCTAAATAAATGTACTAATCATAGATTGGGTGTAAATTATCTAGAACTTGAATGCATTCAGACCTGTAGCAGGCTGCTGCTGCTGGGTCAGGGTTGCAGCCATCGCCACAGCTGCTGCGTTTGGTACACTGCCAAAGGGTGTGGGTCCGGTGGTTATGTGAGGGGCACTTTGCCACTTCTTGGCTTCAGTTCTTCGTGCCTCAAATACATCTGTGGAATCACCCAAGAATGTCTTCCGGAAACCCAGGTATTTTTCCTTGAGCATCTGTAAGCAAACAAATTCTTTTGAAAAACTTCAGGCAACACCAAGTCAAAGAACTGCTAATGCTATTCAGGAAACAATGGAACTGTATTTGAATCAGTAAATTCACTCCAGTTGTATATAATCTTAACCGTGAGATTCAGTAGGCTTCTCGCACATCTGAGCAGAACTGCAGCCTTTTAATACAGCAATCCACTTCTGCAACATCCTTTTAGGTGGACTCAGACAGAGGTCATGTGCTTGAACCATGAAACAGCTTATCCTGTATTTGTACAGTTTTGGATTTAGATCTGTTAGAAGATGCATGCAGTTGTGGGGTTTTTAAAGGATGAGTTAACTTTAAAAAATAAATAAAATGCACATTTTTTATTTTTTTACCTGTGAAAAAAGTGCATTTATTATTTTTATTATTTTTGTTGCAGAGCCTGTAAAGCATTGCACCAGCAATCAGCAGATCGCTGGTGCCATGCAGGTCTCCCGCAGATCTGTCAGTGTATCGGCATCCTTGTACCTCATACGGGGATGCTGATACATTCTGACATTAAGACTCAACGCTCACAGCGGCGTGGTAGTTCATTGAAAACTACAAGCTGACACTGCCGGACCTTGTAGTTTTCAATTCACAGGACACTGTGAATAAGTGACGTGGCCGGGAAGGCAGAGCCCCTCTTGGCACTGACTATGGGTGCAACATAAAACATGTTATGAAAGGTGAACTTATCCTTTAATTAGCTTGGCAGTCATGTGTACAAAGTGACTACCAATCCAAACTTCAGAACAAAAAAAAAAAAAAAAAAAAAGTCAGACTGAGCACACCATGAAAACAGCCGGATCATAGGTTGCTCTCCATGAAAAACAAATATGAAAATATATATTGGTAGATCATTTTTCCTTTAAAAGTTAGTGTGCCATCCCTATCAATGAAATGAATCCCCTCATTGGTTAAGACTATCCAAAAAGGAAGCCACAGAAGAGGTGGAACCAAGTTTGTCTTTTACAGAAGGCGAAAATTGACATATAAAAACTTCAGCTGCCTGCATCTCCTGATTAGTTTGACGATCTATTAAGGGAGCACTCTCTGTATGAACATTTTTCATCATACAGTGAGCTTGAAGCCCAGGTTTGTGGCAAATATATACTTTAAAGTGGCCACACTTATTAACTGGTAAGGTAAAACCTATATTTGGTTTGAGCCCCTATTAGTCCCAAGTTTAGGGATTTAATATGTGAAAAGAAACAAGCCAGGATTAGATTATTCATGGCTCAAATCCTGAAGGATGCAAGAGGCGAGCTTTAAATCCCATATCTTTAACTACAGTACAGCACACAGGCAGAATATTCATACGCCATGTTTTTTAGGCATGTACTTTCAGGTGTTGACACTGGCAAAGCTTTAGAGGACACCTCCCCTACAACTCTACCCAACTTTGCGAGTCCTCAGTTTCATAACAAGCAATGGTAGGGAGGGTGGCCCGTGTCCTGCGCTGTACTCCAAGATATAGAATTTATAGGCAAGTCAAAATTCTTCTCATCTTAAAATCGTACAGGACACAGGCAGATTATTCATACACGGTGGGACATCGCCAAGCAATGAATAGGAAAGGTGGGTAACAATGAAGCAAACATTACAGTGCTAAGGGATGCAACAAGGGTCAGAAAACCCAACCTCAGGAGACTTGCCGCAAGAACCTTGTGGCCAAAAGCTGCATCAGCAGAAGATTGGACTTCCACCTGGTATAAAATTTTAAAAGTACGAATGGAAGATCAGGTGGCGGAAGATCAGATTTTGCATCAATCATGCAATGGTGGCTTTAAATCAGGGTGTTCCTTGCAAGGTCCAGAGAATTGGACAAAGAAAGAAATCATCTGACTGGAGCAGTAGCCTTGAGGTATACTCTAAAGCAGGGATATGCAATTAGCGGACCTCCAGCTGTTGCAGAACTACCCATGAGGCATAGCAAGACTTTGACAGCCACAAGCATGACACCCAGCGGCAGAGGCATGATGGGACTTGTAGTTTTGCAACAGCTGGAGGTCCGCTAATTGCATATCCCTGCTCTAAAGGCTCTGCCTAAATCCAGGCAATGTACAGAGATTTCCTCTAGATGTTTAGGAGCACGGCATAAGGATTGGTGGACAAGGTTTTCATTGAGGTGGAATGCTGATACCACATTTGGAAGAAAGGCACGGGGTCCTGCAAAGGGGGCTAATACAAGGTATAGCTTGAAGAAAGGTTTTTTTTTTTTTTTTTTACACACACACACACACACACACACACACAAGGGAGAGTGAAGCCAAAGGCCTTTGAAAAAGAATGGATAAAGGCCAAAACCTGACCTTTAAGAGTACTTAAAGCCAATTTCTGGTCAAGACCTAATTGTAGGAGGGCCAGAATGCGAGGTACAGAGTAAACTCTGGGATTGAAGTGCAAAAAGATTTGCAGGTGTGATAATCTATCTTCCTGGCAGAAGCTTTTTCTGCTTTTAGTAAGGTAGCAACCATAGACTCAGAACCCCTTCTATCCTTTAAATACCTGGGTGTCAACAGTCAGGGTACATTTCTCCTATTCTCCTATGGAACACAGGAGTGCAGTTCGTTCTGCACTCCTGTGACACGTTTTCAGCTGACAGCAGGCTAAAGCTCGGCAAATGTCACTCAGCCAATCCAGGCTAGGGAAAGATCCTGTCTTTACAGTCGGGATCCAGACAGATGCCTGGATGGGCAGCTGGCCAAGCTTCTGAGCATGCCACTAAGAGCCTGAGCCAGCAACTCTTGCCCCCTCCACAGGCTAGCACTCCAGTCAGCACTGTAGGGGCAGAACAGGGAGCCGGTGACTGACAGTCACCACTCTCTGCTCAGAGCGGAGGAGAACTGAGGGATCAGCCCTGTTTGATCACTCAGTTCTCAGGGTAGACTCGGCGGGGACAGCTGCAGCTGGGATTGGTGCTGCAGCCATCTAGGTGAGTAGGACTTATTTTTTTTTTTTTTTATTCCTGAACTTCTCTTTTAAGCCAACAGGCTAAAGCCTGCGGTCGGCTGACGCTGCAGAATTAGTCCAGGCTCTGCAGGGATCCCAATGATGTCGGAATCTACCCAGATACCTGACTGGCAACTGGCTTAGCCTCTTGGTGCAGTGCTGATAGCCTGAGCCAGCCGCTCCCGCCCCTCCACAGCCCGGTGCTCCAGTAAACACAGGCGGAGCTGAGGAGAGAGCCAGTGACTGACAGACCCAGGTATTCCTAGGGAGAAGTCTAGAGCAGATTTATTGAAATTGATCACCCAACTGGAGGCCTGAAGCATCTGAATTGTCTTGTGGACATTTTCTAAAAGCTGCAAAAGAAGAAGTGTCCTTCTAAACAGCCCATGAGTTTGATGCCAAGACCATTGTGAACACTCTGGGAGCAGAGAATGAGCCAAAGGAAACAAACTGGAAGTGGATGTCTGCCAGTGCGAAATGAAAAAAGCTCTGATGAGATGGGCAAATGGGAACATGTGGATCTGCATCTTGGATGTCCACAGATGTATTCCCCTTGTCTCAGAAAGGAAACCACTGACTTGAATATTCCATGCAAAAGTTTGTAATTTTAAAGGAATTTGTTGATGGATTTTAAATCCAGAATAGGACAAATTTGGTAAACAGGTTTGAGTGAAATACTTTGGACCCATCTTGTGGTGGTACTGGCACAACAACTCCCTGGGACAATAGGTGGTCCAAGGAATTTTGCAAATATAACTGTCCTTGAAAGAAGAAAGCTGTAAGGTGGTAGAATTTTGAACTCTTAAAACCACTGATTGAATGCATAGGTCTGGGATATCAGTGACCAAGAGAAAGGCAAGCTGTAACAGACAGCCGCCCCCTGCACTTCAGAGTTAAGTGTGCGACTTCATTAGGAAGAGGGCTTTGGGGATGGCTTGGAGGACCAAACCTTGCGCGGAAAGAAAGGGCTGAACTTTAGGTTTTGAAGCTGAAGCCTGGTTACAGCAAACAGGTGCTCTGCATTTTGAGGAGCTAGGGGATCATGAAGGTGGTGGTTTTGTGATTTCCACCTAATCCGTGACCTCTTTAATTGGTCAAGAGCCTCACCGAACAGCTGCCTTCCTTGGAAAAGCATACGTTTGAGGCACTTTAGCAGTCTAAGTTTTTAGCCATAAGATTTTGCGCATGTGAATGGAGATTACAGCCATTCTGGAATTTGACTCATGATGACATGTTCCAGGACATCTACACAGAAAAGTACAGCAGAAGGCTATAATTGCTGCGTAACAGCACAATCCTAAAATACAGGGTCAAGTTGGTTGTTCATGTCCAGTCAACTGCAGTTTGACATACTGAAACAGTAGCTAGAGTTGATTGCAGGACCTGCAAGATTGAAGTGAAATTTTGCTTTCTCAATCAAATCGAGCTATATGGCTGCCTGGGAGCGGGGGCGAGCACTGCCGGCAGCCTGGGTGGAATGGGAGTCCTTCTCCAAGCGATCGCAGAGAGAGCGAGATTAGAGCGAAAGATCAGAGTGCAGCGAACACATCGATAACAGTTTTCATTTTGATTGCCGTGTTCCCCACAGCTTGCTGTCAGATACAGCCCCTCCTGGTCTCAGGACTTAAGACAGATCACCCATCCAATCCCAGTGACGGGTGATCTGTCAATCAAAGTTCCCCGGCCAGGGGGCGGGGCTGTATATGATGTTGAGTGGCAGGAACACGGCAATTGAAATGAAAGCCGTTAGCACTGTGTTCCCTGTGCTGCGCTCTGATCATCTGGGCGGCTCTCCTGTTCCTCTCCTCCCCTGCACAGGTAGGCTGCATAGTGAGCACAAGGCTACATTGGTGGGCACGGATGAAGTTGATGTTGTTAATATTTATAACTTAATTCTGCATAAAACATTTAAGTGTGAATTTATGAGGGTGTGTTTAGGGGCGTGTTTAGGGGCGTGTTTAGGGGCGTGTTTAGGGGCGGAATTAGGGGCGTGTTTAGGGGCGTGTTTAGGGGCGGAATTAGGGGCGGAATTAGGGGCGGAATTAGGGGCGGGTGGGCTGGGGCGCAACTGGTGGCGAGTAACCCTTGAGGCCTGGCTAGTAGCTCATCGTTTGGAAAGTATATCATATTTACGTGTTTTAAACTATTTTTTAACATTTCTTCTTCAGTTACTTTCTGGTTTCCAGGCCTAGACAAAATGCCATATCCCAGGAGTCTTCAGGAGAGGTTTCATCAGATAAGCACACCCTCCTGTCTGCATGCCTGAGCTTAGGGCAGATCAATTCCAGAAAGTAAATGCTACATGAATCATCTGCACTTACTCAAGAGGGCCACAGCCAAAAATGTTTTCCAAAATGATTTCTCAGCAAAACCGAGACCGTGAGAGTTTGAGGAAATATACGATAAAATAAAAATAATAAATTATGCCAAGCGTTATTTTCTCTATAAAAAGAGAAAGTTTATCGCATTCAGAAAATACCACAAAACTGAGGACTCACTTATTCTTTGGCAGTGTCCAAGCACCTGAAGAACACACACCTGTAACCCATGGTGTATGACTATTTTGCCTGTGTCCTGTAACTGTATGATTAAGATGCTTTACTTTCTGGTGGCCCAGATTCAGCATCTGCCTGGGTGGGGGGAATGAGAGCACCACTGACCCTATCCACAGCCAATTAGCCTCCTTAGCTACAAACATTCCTATTTTATCTTACCACAATGTTTAAAACTAAGATTACATGTGTTGGACGCACAGGTCTAGATCTCCAAACTCACTCTGGGCTCCTGCTCCTAAAAATTAGGTAGTTCAAGCCAAACAGGGAGAGAGGCTTGCTGTGGGAGTGTGTGTGTGTGTGTGTGTGTGTGTGTGTGTGTGTGTGTGTACAGTGTTTCCCCGAAAATAAGACCTAGCGTTATTTTCCAGGAGGGCTGCAATATAAGCCCTACCCCAAAAATGGGCCATAGTTTAAAATGCTTGTAAAATCCTATAATCCACTCTTTTACAGTAGAATATAATGCACAATGTGTGTGTTTCTGTAATATAAATGCGGGGAAGAGAGCTCCGGCGGGTCACAGAAGCGCAGAACAGCGTTGTACATTATATACTACTGTAATAGAGTGGATTATAGGATTTTACAAGCATTTTAACTCAGTTCACACTGGGGATTCCTGTCAGGTATGGAGAGGGAGGGGGAGAGAAGACAGCACATTGCATGGCAAGACCTACCCCGAAAATAAGCCCTACTGTGTCTTATGTTGCCCAAATTATATGTGTGTGTGTGTGTGTGTGTGTCATAATTTACCCTACCATGCATAACTTGATGGGAAAGGGATATAGGTGAATTAGATGAAGAACAGTGGTAGGCTGCTCTGACCCTGCTTACAGAAGTATCCCTTTCACCACTCCAAAAACACTGAGATTTTTATTGTACTTGTTTACAGAACCATGGAAAACATTTTTCAGTGGGCAAGGCGAGACTTGTCTGCATGTCCCAGATGTGTCCCAGGCTGGCCAGATAAGAGGAGACTACAGTATAGACAGACTCAAAGACAAAATCGCACAGACTGCTAAGATATTCATATTCCCCTTTAGTTTTCATGCCAATTATGGATCCTTCTGAAGGTGTAAATAATGTTTGTATGCTTACACATCACATACTAACTGTCTCCTTCTATAATTACAGTTACCCTAACATACTGGTGATGGGAACTTGTTTCCCCTCCTACCTCACAGTTCTACGCTGAATAGACAGATGATTGAGGCATTTCCTTTTTCTTAGGATTTATAGTGCCAACAGTGAACTTGTATTTGGCTTTAGATATATAACCCCATTCTGCTATGCCGAGGTTGGATGGAGGTACTGCAGTAGGGCTGTGTATTTAGTTTTGGTATGCGTTTGTCAATTGTAAATGTAATTTGATAAAACTATCAATACAAAACTATTTAAAATGAAAAGGGAAATCTATTCCTGAACAACCCTTGAACGTTTCCAGTTTTACACAGCTTCTCACACTACATTAGTCTTACTTATAATATACAGCTAATGATTATTACTGTTTCTTTTTCAAAATAAATAAATAAATAAATTCAATCAACTGCAGCAAATAGTTTTTCACATTATATGCATGCAAAAGGAGTTAGCACATACATCAGAAGCTGCTGCTAGTTCTCATCTTTGGGAACAGGTTACATATTAGACATTACAAACTGGAAACTAGAAAAGCCCAATTCAAATAACTTACCTTAACACTTTCATGTATGGACTGCAGCTGGGCTGCTAAGGCCACAAATGTCTGGTATAGCTTCTGCATTGCCATGGATAGGTCTGCAGAACACAAAAGCCATGTATATTTAGTATGATCAGAGTAAAAAAAAAAAAAAAAAAAAAAAAAAGTATATTTAGTAGAACAAGAAGTAGACAAAGAAAGTAAATTTGGGAGCAGTTAGCTCAGTCTAGTAGCCACCCATTTGCAACAACAGCTTGGTAAAGGCTTGAAAAAATATGTTGTAGGCAAACAATGGCTGTGGGTCAATTTCATTTTTTTTTTACTTTTTTTTTTTTATAAGTTTAGAATTATTTGAATCCACATTGGCCACATGACCCCAAAACAGCCAAGATCAAGTTAAAAAGAACTTTAGAATTGAAGAAAATGTTAGTAAAATAGATCTTCCCCACAGGTTTGACCTGGGAGCCTATCAATGTTATTTTAAGTTCTATCTGGTATAAAATAATAATTGCAAAGAAAAAGAAAAGAAAAGATGTTTAAAATAACCTACACAAACAAAAACAAGCTGGAACAGAACTAACTACTTAAAGGGTTATATCGCCTTTACTAAAAAGGTACATTATGCTGTCCCACATGTGTATAGCAGCATTGTATGTTAAACCTACCTTCCAGGCAGGGCTCTCTTTCAGTTCAAAAAATAAAAAAAAAAAACGTATGCCAAAACTACATAAAAAAAAAAAAAAAAAAAAAAAAAAAAGAAAGAAAAAGCCTTTTTAAAATCTTCTAAAGCCTGTGATGGCTTCATCCTGAGTTACTGTAGGGATGAAGTAGCCACTGGGACCAGCGCTCCCTAGTGCAACAGGAGGGAGCAGCATCCTGTTCTTTTGGGTGGCATGTGTGCAGCGTGTACCTTTCTCCTGTTGCAGACGCTGAGCTCATCACAGGCAACAGGAAAGAGCATGTGTGGCCAAAAGGAGTCATCACGGGCTGTAGATTTTAAAAATGCTTCTTTTAATATGGTTTTGGCCTATACTCTGAACAAAAAAAATGGAGCCCTGGCTGGAAGTAATATTTAGCACACTATGCTGTTATACCCCATATGGGACAGCATGGTGTGTTGCTTTTTTGGTAATTAAACCATTTCAGAGCTCAGAAAACAGATGACCAACTTTGTTTTCTTGTGTTACAATTATGTCCATTACTAGAGAAGATGATGTGTATTTATATGCAAGGCCCTGCTATTTAGTAGCCTGCCCCGCCCCCCAAGTATGAATGCTACATCTAATCTTGAAAAAAAGAAAATAAAATATATATATATATATATATATATATATATATATATATATATATATATATATATATATATACATATACATACACACACACACACATACATATATATATATATATATATATATATATATATAAAAATAAATAAAACTTTAATCAAAACCATATTAAAAAAACAAAAACAAAACAGGATATATTTTCTGAAAGCAGACACCCTAGAGAATAGAAATAGTGGTAGTGAAAAAAATGATATTGTGTGACATAATTTTTTTTTTTTACAATTTTAGTAAAAAAAAAAAAAAAAAAACCCACAACAAAACACACACACACACACACACACACACACACACTAAAGTAAATTTTAGGGCACAAATTCAATTCAATAAAATTACCAAAATAGATGGCCATCATGTCAAACCTTTGTGTGCACCCGTGAAATGGCGTCAAACTTCAGTACCCTATATTTTCAATAGGCAAAGCTTTAAAAGCCCCCTATGGGTCATCAATTTAGTGTTACGGTGGAGATCTGGTGCTAGAATTATTGCTCTCACTCTGGCGTGCGTGGCAATATGTAACATATGGATCGCAATCAAAGTTTTCATACTTAGGCATCCCCCGACACGTACGTTTGTACGTGCATATATGTGGGGGGCCCCCCCTCACAATTTAGTTTAAGGGGGGAATTTTACGTGCTTGCGTGTAACTTTTTTACAATTAAAAAGGTTCTTTTTAAGACACCCAGGGTCTAAAAAGGACCCTGGATGTCTCCCCTGTGCTCAACTGAATATAATGCAATGCAGATCGCATTGCATTCATTCCCGTTCTCAATCGCCGGAGACACCGACAACAGCGACGTCATATACACCACTTCCGGGTCAGGAACAAGAAGAGGAGAGTGGTCCAGTGCTCTCCTCCCTCCCGTCTACCCAGCAGATGGGCAAGCGGAGCCCAGGATGTATAGCCGGGGTGGGGGCACTTTACACCAGCGTGAGCTCTGCTGCTTTCCCGCAGCAGGGCTAAAATTTAGAAGAAAAAAAAAAAAAAAATTTACTTGCCCGGAGCACGGAACTGCGTGTCCCAGCGGCGGGCGATACAAATTGCGCATCCCTGATGTGTGTAGCCTTTGGTTTGTTGTGGAGCACATCAGGATTCCAGATATTCAGGTCGATCTGGGAAAGAACAACCACCTCCCATTGTGGCTGGCTTGGCCCTACCTGTTTCCATCATTGCTGAGATGAGCACAGGTCTGAGCATGCACTGGCTTTAACATTTGTCCTTTAAAAAGGCAAAGTCAATGTTTGTAACCATTCATATTTACAGTACAACAGGAAGCATAGTCACATTCTACCCCCCTGCTCACATAAATCGTAATAAAAACATCTTTGCATGTTATTTTATATATACTGTGATGCTGTACTTGCCAAATATGCTGCAGAAATCTCCCGCCACCAAGTCTGGCTGCAGCCATTTTAACTGTGGGCAGCTGAAACTGCAGGCTGTTCACTTCCTGAATTTACACAGACAGGACACACACACACACACACACACACACACACACACACACACACTTGTCTGCACATTTCTCCTCTCTCGATTAATACACATGGCTCTCTGCAGTCTCCTGTGATTTCATCACTCATCCAGCTCCCTCCAGCTCTCCTTGGCTCTACTATGACTCTCCTGCCCCCACCACGCTTGCTGGCAAACTCTCACGGGTGTGAGCGAGAGCGCTGTGCATGATGTAAAATAGCCTAGGCTAATTACCAGACAAGAAAGAGGAAGGAAGCTGTTTAAAGGTACTCACTGGCAGAAAAAAAAAAAAAATGTTTTACTATCCAAAGTTAACAAGGGCTGAAGACTTAATAGATGGAAAGATGAAATGAAAATGACTGAAGGTTCGCTTTAAGATAAAGATTTTTCAAGTGACCAAATAAAAAGGAGGAAAGAAACACACTGGTATGCATTGAAGGCGCATCAAAAACACATGTAAAACGCATATGCAAAAACACATCCGGAAAGCAGAAGTCCCATCTGCCACCAGAGCACCACTTTTTGGAAAAGTGTTTTTTCACTTTAACCACTTTAAGACCAGCCTCGTTTTGGATTTTAGGTGTTTACATGTTTAAAACAGGTTTTTCTGCTAGAAAATTACTTAGAACCCCCAAACATTACATATGGTTTTTCTTCTAACACCCTAGAGAATACAATGGCGGTCATTGCAATACTTTTTTTTGCACCGTATTTGCGTAGCGGTCTTATAAGCGCACTGTTTTTTGGAAAAAATTCACTTTTTTGAATAAAAAAAAATAAAAGAACAGTAAAGTTATCCCAATTTTTTTTTATATTGTGAAATATAATGTTACGCCGAGTAAATTGATACCCAACATGTCATGCTTGAAAATTGCGCCCGCTCGTGGAATGGCGTCAAACTTTTACCCTCAAAAATCTCCATAGGCGACATTTAAAAAATTCTACAGGTTGCATATTTTGCGCTACAGAGGAGGTCTAGGGCTAGAATTATTGCTCTCGCTCTACCGGTCGCGGCGATACCTCACATGTGTGGTTTGACCACCGTTTTCATATGCGGGCGCTACTCGCGTATGCGTTCGCTTCTGCGCGCGAGCTCGTCGGGACAGGGGGGTTTTAAAAATTTTTTTTTGTATTTTTATTATTTATTTTACAATATTTTATTTATTTTTACACTTTTAAAAAAAAAAAAAAAATTGTGTCACTTTTATTTCTATTACAAGGAATGTAAACATCCCTTGTAATAGAAAAAAGCATGGCAGGACCTCTTAAATATGAGATCTGGGGTCAAAAAGACCTCAGATCTCATATTTACACTAAAATGCAATAAAAAAAAAAAAAAAAAAAAAGTCATTTAGAAAAATGACATTTGAAAAATTATGCCTTTAAGAGGCGTGGACGGAAGTGACGTTTTGATGTCGCTTCCGCCCAGCAGTGTCATGGAGACGAGTGAGCGCCATCTTGGCCTCACTCGTCTCTATACACACCACAGCAGAGGACGCGATCGCCTCCGCCGCTACCGACGGCTCCGGTAAGCGGCGGAGGGCACCGGATCGCGGCGGGAGGGGGGGGGGGGGCCCCTCTCCCGCCACCGATAAAAGTGATCTCGCGGCGAATCCGCCGCAGGGACCACTTTTATCTGAAAGCCGGCCGCCGCACGAAAACGGGGATACCGGGGTTATGGCAGCTAGCTGCTGCCATAACAACGATATCCCCGTTCAAACTTAGGACGTACATAGTCGTGCGGCGGTCGGGAAGTGGTTAAGGACTGAGCCTCTTTGTGAGATTTGTTTAAAAGTTAAAAACAGGTTTTTTTTGTGCTAGAAAATTACTTAGAACCCCCAAACATTATGCATTTTATTTCCTAACACCTTAGAGAATAAAATGGCGGTCGCTGCAATACTTTGTCACACCGTATTTGCGCAGCGGTCTTACAAGCACACTTTTGAAAAAAAATTCACATTTCTGAATTAAAAAAAATAAGACAACAGTAAAAGTAAGCCAATTTTTTTTAAATTGTGAAAAGATAGTTATGCCGAGTAAATTGATACCCAACATGTCAGGCTTCAAAATTGCGCCCGCTCGTGGAATGGCGACAAACTTTTACCCTTAAAATTCTCCATAGGCGACGTTTAAAAAAAAAAATTCTACAGGTTGCATGTTTTGACTTATAGGAGGAGGTCTAGGGCTAGAATTACTGCTTTTGCTCTACCGATTGGGGCAATACCTCACATGTGTGGTTTGAACACAGTTTTCATATGCGGGCGCTACTCACGTATGCGTTCGCTTCTGCACGTGAGCTCGTCAGGACGGGGCACGGTTAAATTTTTTTTATTTTTTTCTTATTTTACCTTTTAAACTGTTCTTTAAAAAAAAAGGTGTCACTTTTATTTCTATTACAAGGAATGTAAACATCTCTTGTAAATAGAAAAAAAAGCATGACAGGACCTCTTAAATATGAGATCTGGGGTAAGAAAAAAAAAAACCTTAGGATCCTTACACTAAAATGCAATACAATTAAAAAAAAAAAAAAAAAAAAATACAAAAAAAGGCCCTTTAAGAGCTATGTGACGCTTTGACGTCGCTTCCACCTTGCAATGATATGGAGACGGGTGGGGCCCATCTTCCCCTCACTCGTCTCCATGTCAGTATAGGGAAAGGATCCGATTGCCTCTGCCGCTGCCGACGGCTCCAGTAAGCGACGGAGGGCATCGGATCCGCCGCAGAGACCACTTTTATCTTGAAGCGGACCGCCCGCTAAAGAAGAGGATACCGGGGTATGACAGCTAGCTGCTGCCATAACGATACTCCTCTTGAAAGTACCAACGAATAACGACTGTGGGCGGTCCAGAAATGGTTAAAGCTGAACTTGATGCTTCAATGATGGTTTAAAATTTGTCCTAAGGCAGCTTTCTGCAGTCCATCATTGTACAGTGAATAAGCTGTTGTGCTACTTGTTATCTTACAGTCATTCACAGCAAAGTATGGTGGCAGAGAGGAGATAATGCCAAAAAAAGAACAGCCATGACTTGTGTCAAATAAGCACAAATTTACACCCAGTACAATAGACCTCTCCAGTTTCCCACCTCATACCTTGTGGTGTTAAATGTGAGCTGTTAGCTTGTGTTGCCAGGTGGTTTTCCAGCTCCTCAATCTGCTGCCTGTATTGCTGTAACTGGACTTCAAATTGTTCCACTAAAGTCCGGAAGTAGCTAAAAAAAAAAAAAAAAAACCACAAAAACATATTATAATTACAAGATATAGGTGTATGTTAATTAAAGCTTTTGCAAAATGAGAGAAAAAAAATTGAGCCACTACATTTTAGAATAAATAAAAAATAAAATCCCACAGACACACAGAAGCAGCAGTTTTGTGCTGAGAAAATTCTCACAGTAGAATTCGGCATAAAGCTCTTTTCTGGGAGTCCATTGAGAGACAAAGGAATTCTTAGACTGTTGGGTTATACTGCCATCTACAAAAGAAATGGACACTGGTATCAAAAAGACATTGGCCAGCACAGAATAACCCCACCCACAAACATTATGTCTCAGTTTTGTAGCAAAGTAGTATCGAGAGCATGAAAAAAACAAAAACAAAAAAAAACAATGAACTCTAAGAAAGAACTTTTAAAGCAAGTACAAAAATCCTATTTTCTTTCACATCCATTGAGGGACACAGGACTTCTTAGACTGTAGGGATGTCCAAAAGCAGTCCAACTGAGGGGCGAGCAACATAGCAATAAAAGAAAAGAAAACTGGGAACTGTCTGCAGCTGCCTGAAGCATCCAACAACCATAGCTGGCATCAGATAAGGTCTGTCTATCAGCCTGGTAAAACTTAACAAAAACAGAAGACCAGGTGGTAGCCGTGCACATTGGGAAAAGTAAAGATGCACAATGCTGAAAACCGAGCAAGAAGCACTCACAGATCTAGTAGAGTTAACCTCGAAAGAAAAAAGGGGGGGGGGGGGAAATCGGATCCTTAAAACCACAAATGTTTGAACGATGGTCTCGGTCACCTAAAGATGGTGGAGAGAAACCAGTGTACCCTTATGGGGTCTATCCAGATTACATGAAAAAGTAGTGGCTGAGACACTGGTAGCCCAAACCATATTCAGCAAAGTGAGAGAAATGTCCTTTTAGGAAATGGAGCTGGACAGAAGGAGAACAAGGTTCTGGTCGAGATGAAAAGCAAAAATTACTATAGGCAAGAATGAAGTTCTGGGCCTCAACACCAACTTGTTGCAATGCAATCATGCTGTTAAAGGCAGTGACTGAAGCAGGATGGCAAAAGGGATACACGAGAAGATTCAGACGATCTGACAGAGCCGCGGACTGTCTGCCAGGGGTCTTACCAAAAAAGCAAACCATATCAGCCTGGGCCAGTCCAGAATCCCGCAAAAACAGATTGAAAGAAATTTAAGAGGATGAAAAAGTATAGATGAGAGTGTACTGATCCATTGGAGCGTTCTCTGCTTCTGCTACAGGATTACTGTATCACATTCGGTGTCCCCGTCTGACACATGACGTGGCACTCATATGGGCATAGGAATAATACTCTGGCTGAGGACGTTCACCTGTCAATGGTCTATGGCTGAAAAAAGCTGGACCAGAACAGGATCCGAACACCTCTTGTCACAGTGAGAGGTTTGACTTCTCCCTGACACCCCCACCATAGCATTGTCATCTGGTTGTACTACAACCAGATGACCTTCTAGCAAGATAGTCCAACTCTGCAGAGACCACCAAATAACCTGAACATTTAGAATGTTGATCAGGAGACTCAGTTTACAACCAAGCCCACTGTATCATACAGGTTCCCAGGACTCCCACCCAGCCTGGCATCCATCGGGAGGATCCTCAGAATATGGGAATGAAGTAATTCTGATTCCTGGGCCAAAAAGAGACAACCTGCTCCTTGGTGCCTAAAAAATCGACCTGTCCAGGGACAGGATTCACTTGTCCCACGACGACAAGATGTAGTGGAGTAAAGCTTCAAAGTATAAATGGGCGAGAAAAAAAAAAAAAAAAAACACACGTCTTGAAGAGGCCATCATCAGGCCTAGGACTGCAAACAGTCAGGAAACTCCTGAACTGCAAAGCTTTAAGCAGACCAGAAATGTGATGTTTCTTCTGTGGAAAAATAAATAAAGTCTGACCTAGGCTGCATTCAGAACTAGACTCACAAATACAAAGGGTCCAGTGTAATCCATACAGCAATGAGAGCCAGGCAAAGGAGGGTGCAGTGGTTAAACAGCAGATTGTACCTCCAAAGTCCAATCCAAGCTATCACCAGCACAACATTTTCAGATAAACACACTTTAATGTCACCAACATTAAAATGTGATGTTTCAAGGCCACTAAGGGTCTCTTGTTCAAGCAGCATTGACGATAAAGTGTCCAGCCAGTTTTTCTAAACATGGTGTGCTGGTGATAGCTGGACAAGACTCAAATACTCCAAACGAGAAATCATTTCCAAAAACAATTTCTGAAGGTTCAGGATCATCGGAAACACTGCGACTTCTGAATGGTCAAGGCCCCGTGGTTTGAAAGAACACTGCACAGACTTCTTTCAACAGGAAGAAAGGAAAAATTCACTTTCACACTGTGCTCTGCCAATAACAGTCTGTTTGAAAATACTGCCCCCATTTCAGATACCATTAAGTGCATTTCCTCTTGTACCCAAAAAGGGATAACACCAAAAGTTATGTTTGTTACATGTTCTCAATCATATAGCATAAATTTCCCAAAGTTAAAACTTATTTGGAGGAGATCTACATAAAGCATCATGCATTTACCCTTTCCCAGCAGCGTCATTTTTAGTTTTGGGGAGCAAAGAGAATGTAAAAAATTGAATCTTTATGGTGCATGCTTTTAAGTTACTGTATATACTCGAGTATAGGTCGATCCGAGTATAAGTCGAGGCCCCTAATTTACCACAAAAAACTGGGAAAAAACGTATTGACCCGAGTATCGAGATGAGGGTGAGAAATGCAGCAGCTACTGTAAGTGGAAAAGAGGGTCAACAATGCCCATCTGCAGCTGCATGCCTCCCTGTGTCCTCTGCATGTGTCCCTGTGTATGTGTGCATCCTACCTGTGTCCTGTGCATGCCTCCATGTGCCGCTCTGCACGTGATATTACCATTCGGCGGCCATTCTACTGTTCAAAAGCCGCGCCTCCTCCTCGTCTGTGATAGGCAGAACACTTCATTTCCCAGCAGTCAGCCTATCACGGACATTCTCTCATCTTCATACCACGGACGAGGATGAGAGAATGTCCATGATAGGCTGTACACTGACTGCTGGGAAATGGAGTTTTCTGCCTATCACAGACGAGGAGGAGACGTGGCTTTTGAACAGTGGAATGGCCGCTGAATGGTAATATCACAGGCTGGCCGCCACCTGTCTGCATGACACGCTGATCATGTAGGCAGACAGCGGTGACTCGCGTATAAGTAGAGGGGGGAACTTTCAGCCTAAAAAAAAAAAAAAAAAAAAAAAAAAAAAGAAGAAGGGCTGAAAATCGACTTATACTCGAGTATATATGGTAACCATTTATACGGTAACATTACAGGGTTGCATAAAGAGCACCAAAAGTCAGTATAGACATCACAGGGTGAGTGGCCACATACCAGTCTTATTTCCGTCTGCTTACTAAAACTTACTCTGATGGTGCTGTATTTTCATGCTGAAGACCTGGTGGTGTCTTCTGTGTTCTTAAAGCTATTTCAGCATTTTTAAGTTCCTAAAAGATTGACAGAGCAAAAATTTAGTGCATAACAAGATTAGACAAAACACTATTCTTACAAAAGACATTCTGCTTTATCTATATACTGTACATTCAAATAGTAAACAAAGTCTAAAAAGAACACTTTCTTTGCAATTCAGGTTTCCAAAGGTGTAATTCATTCTAAGCCCCACATTTTTAATACAAAAAGAAAGTCAGATAATGGCACACCAATGTCACATAAAAAGTATCTGCTCTATTCAAACTGTTAAAATCATTATATTGTTAGACCACATCACAAAAAATCCAGAGAAGCCTATAATTGCTCATAACAAACTGCAACTATACAATAGTAAAAAGGTATAAAGGCGCAATTAACGCTGCCGTGACTTTGAAGCCGACATCCCAGCTAGACTTCGGCACAACATGCGTACGATTTAACAGAAGCCAATGCAAGTCGTGCCAAAAGACCCTTTTTCTTTTTTGTTGGAGCGACAGGTCGCTCTTATTAGAATGGTTCCATTGCACTTAATGGGGGTGCGACTTCTGATGCTACATGTGCTCTCAAAGTTGGGAGCGAATGTCTCACCAGTGTGAACCGGTCCTAAATAAACAAGCAATTAGGCAATCACTTTGTTAACCACTTGCCGACCGCCCGCCATTGTTATACGTCGGCTGTTTGAAGAGGAGTATCCTTATGGCAGAAGCTAGCTGCCATAACCCCGGTATCCTCTTCTTCAGTGGGCAGTCAGCTCTCAGATAAAAGTGGTCTCTGCGTATCGCCGCGAGATCACTTTTAATCGGTGGCAGGAGACTAGATGATCGGATCCTTCTCGGTCTGTGGTATGGAGCCAACTGAGGGGAAGACTGCCCCTGCTCGGCTCCATACCATTGCAGAGCGGTAGCGACGTCAAAACGTCACTTCCGCCCATAGCTCTTAAGGGACATTTTTTTTTTTATTGCATTTTAGTGTACATATGAGATCTGAGGTCTTTTGATCCCAGATCTCATATTCAAGTGGTCCTTTATTTCTTGTGATAGTGAAAGTGACAATTTTTTTTAAAAGAACAGTGTAAAAAATTAAAAAAAAAAAAAAAAACCATTTAAATGCGCCCCGTCCCGCCAAGCTTGCGTGCAGAAGCGAATGCATACGCAAGTTACGCCCGCATATGAAAACAGTGTTCAAACCACACATGTGAGTTATCACTGCGATCGGTAGAGCGAGAGCAATAATTCTAGCCCTAGACCTCCTCTGTAACTCAAAACATGCAACCTGCAGAATTTTTTAAACATCGCCTATGGAGATTAAGGGTAAAAGTTTGTCGCCATTCCACGAACGGGTGCAATTTTGAAGCATGACATGTTGGGTATCAATTTAATCGGCGTAACATTATCTTTCACAATATATATAAAAAAAAAAAAAAATTGGGTTAACTTTACTGTTATCTTTTTTTTTTGTTCAAAAAAGTGCATCCCCCCCCCCAAAAAAAAAGTGCACTTGTAAGAACGCTGCGCAAATACGGTGTGACAGAAAGTATTGCAACGATTGCCATTTTATTCTCTAGGGTGTTTATATATATATATATATATATATATATATATATATATATATATATATATATATATATAGAGAGAGAGAGAGAGAGAGAGATATATTTTATGTTTGGGGGGTTCTAAGTAATTTGCTAGCAAAAAAACTGATATTAACTAAAATACAACAACATCTGAGTAATGCAGCATTGGCTTCAAGGCAAAAAAAAAACCAAAGCAAAAAAAAAACCAAAAAACACACACACACCAAGGTGTAACGTCTAACCCCACCCCCACCCCAGAACAGAGTATAAAGAACTTGGAAATACAAGAGATGAAAAATGATGATATACTTATGTGTGAAGATAAGAATTTTGTTTCAATAATGCTTGTTTCAGGTCAGTGTATTAAAGTAATTAAGTCTCTGAATCATCATAAGACCGGAATGGTCAGCAACAAAAATCTACATAAATAAATCAGTACAGTTCATTGCAGAGCCATTAGCTAGAACCCTTCCACTGGAGCTTAAAATGAAGAGCTTTACAAGTGGTTGTAAACATCAGACATTGAATATGAACAAAGCATATCCCTCTATTGCGTGTACTGCGTGTACTTGTCTCAATTAGGAGCACCAAGTGCGGTTTCTGTCTGTTGCTTCGTTACTCTGCTACCAGCATGAGTCACTTCTGACAAGTTTTCTTGACATAAAGACAAAAATGGTGACAGTGGAGGGACCTCCAGCTGATTGACAGCCTCGGCTCTGTTCCTGTGTGCAGTGCTCTCCTCACTGAGCTCTGCAGAGTAACTTCAGCTCCCCACCCCCTTTTTCCTGAACTCTGACAAGCATTAAAATTCAGCGTTTTGAATGGATGTAAACAAAAGATGGCTGCAGATGAACAAGTACAACTTATGTAGGAGGATTTGTTTAATCTCTGTACATTTCCTGAGGCCAGTCACTTCACTGGGTACATTTAAGGCTTTACAAGCACTTTAAACTTGTTGAAATCTTGGAAAAGCACCCTGCAATGATATAGTACAACGTACCTGAGCGGTTTCAATTTTCAGTTTGTCAATAGCCAGAGTATTTCTCTGAAGGCCACTGGAGGCAACTGATAAAAGTTGCTTCAAGGCTTTGATGTCTTCCTCTACTTTCATCATGGCTTTAGAAGACATTCTGCTGATCTCTTCTTGCACCTGTTTCTGCTCCTTCACAAACTTTCTGCATAGGAAGGCAAAAACGTAAAACTCAACATAGTGCTCATTACAATAGCAACACCCTGTTACCCACAGAACTGGAAAGGAGCACATAATGTATGATGATCAAAAAGTGTTCCTTTTTCCTTGTATGGAATTATACACTTCTTCAGAAGAGGTAGTGACTGAATTATGCTGTGATGTAACCCACCAATTTCAGGTGAAATAGAAAGGAGGATGCCCTGGATCGGCCCAGTAAAATCTCGTCAGGTAGCTATATTTACCAATAATCCAAGAAAGACAAAAGATCATAGAGCATGAACACTACTCATTAACTTTATTAATGGTGGTAAATACCAGTTATTGTGGATACAGGTTTAATAGCTACATTTGTATGCATTAAAAACCTGTTAAAGCAAAATGTTCAATCTTTAGGTGGACCTGATCTGGCCTAACAAGTGGATGAAGATAATAGTGCAGAAGTTTAGGTACCCATGTTAGTCTTTAAAAGAGAAGTTCACCTTTACATGTTCCACCCGTAATAGTAAAATCTGATTGGTTGGTGTACTTTGGATGTTGTCATTGTACTTTATAGAATCAGGCTAACAATTGTCCATGCACTGAAACTACACTTCACAAGTTCACAACCAATTTTATCAAAACCTCTTCTAACATTGAAACCCAGCACTAAATTGCAATATGTTCATTAACCTGGATGCTAACATTTATAGCAAACCAGACAGTCGGACTGAGTCAAGTAAAAGAGAAAAGATAATGATTTCTGCTATACAGAAATAAAAAGTGAAACTTACTAAAAATTCACACACAAAAGTTTAGTTATACTTACTGGAAATTCTCTACATCTTGGCAGATTAATTGAGGTAGATTTTCATCCTTAAGCGCTTTGCTGTCTCTGCAGGAAACAAATACCAAATATAAAAAAGTATTATCAGGGATTTTGGTCAACACACCACTGCTGTGTCTGCTCTTTCCAGTAGAGTTGCACGATTCGGGCTAAAATGAGAATCACGATTTTTTTTTGCTTAGAGGATAGATCGCGATTCTCTCACGATTCTCGCGGCGTAACATTATCTTTCACATAAAAACAAAAAAAAATTGTGATAACTTTACTGTTTTGTTTTTTCTTTTATTGAAGTGTATTTTTTATATATATATATATATATATATATATATATATATATATATATATACACATACACACACACATACACACATAATGTTTGGGGGTTCCAAGTAATTCAGCAAAAAATATTGATTTTAATTTAAAGAGGAGTTCCACCCAGGGAGTCCATTAAAAAAAAAAAAAAAAAAAAAAATTAAAAGTCAGCAGCTACAAATACTGCAGCTGCTGACTTTTAATTGGACACTTACCTGTCCCTGGGTCCAGCGATGCGGGGGTTCGAAGCCCCGCTTGTCCCCCCCCTCCACTCGTCGGCGCCAGCATTTCAACTGTGGGCGCCGGGCTGTGGTTTCACAGCCTGGCACCCACTGCGCATGCGCGAGCGGCGCCGCGTGCCGTGATTGGCCGCTCAATCACCTGGGACCTGTAATGGGTCCCAGATGATTGACAGGAGGGAAGGAGCAGAGCCGAGCCCTTCCTGTGCTGAGGGGGAAGTGATGTCACCAGCCCAGGCAAAGGAAGAGGCAGACTACGAGGGACCACCTAGCAACAGGCATTTAGAGGTAAGTAAAAAAAAAAAAAAAAAAAAAATTATCCAAATTTTTTTTGTTTTTTTTTTTTAGAATTTTTCAGGTATTTTTGTTTTTTTGGGTGGAACCCCACTTTAAGAAGTGTCAGAAAAAGATTTAGACTTTAAGTGGTTAAACTTCCTGCATTTATACGTTGTTTAAAACTTGGCAGATTGCTGTTATTTGTTTAGGCCCCTTTCACACTTATACAACTTGTCCCATGATTTTGTACTGCAAAATCGTATTACAAGTCATTCTCCATGATTTTCAATGACTACCATTCATATTGGCACGACTTTAAGTCGTGCAGACTTCAAAGTAGTCCCTGCACTACTTTGGTCCAACTTCCATGCGAGTTGTACTCCATAGACCTCAATGTTAAACCCTCAAGTAGCATGCAAATCGTACCTGAATAATATAGACACGATTTCAGCACTACTTTGTAAGCACAAGCTGAGAATGGCTAATGCCAAAGTTGTGGCAAAGTCGTACTGCTCCCAAATCGCGGCAAAATCGCAGCAAAATAGCAGCCGCGAAATCGCAGTAAAATCGCGCGACTTTGAAGTCGTATAAGTGTGAAAGGGGCCTTACACAGAGAAGTTTATCCCTTTAATATAAGAAGGAAGTTAGTTACAATGTTTCTAGTTCTAAACTTGGCAGACTGCCTGGATGGTTTCTTTTGACAGCTGAGTGAGCAAATAATCCCTCCACTTGTTTATATGAAAGAATCGGCAAACTCAGCAGGACAGATTGTCAGAGGGGGTGAATCGAGATCACGATTTTTTTAACGATTAATTGTGCAGCTTTACTTTCCAGCACTGAAAATTCAAACTGACAATCATGAATTTGGTTTTGTGCTTCACATTTTCACCTCACTGATGTTATTGTGGATGCAGGAGGTGTAAATCACCAGACAAGCAAGCATACATGACAAAAGGTATTCTCAGTCTGAGCTATCGTGCTGGGGGCTTAAAGTGATAGTAATGTCTAGTGGTTTTAAGATAAAATAATAAAAATGCTGTTACACTTACCTGCTCTGTGCAGTGAATTTGCACAGAGCAGCCCAGATTCTCCTCTTCTTGGGTGCCTCTTTGCTGCTCCTGATCCCTCCCTCCTATCGATTGCCCCCACAGCAAGCAGCTTGCTATAGGGGCACCCGAGCCGAGACACAGCTCCGTGTGTTCATTCAGAGACAGAGCCGTGGCCCGGCCCCCTCTCTCATTGGTTGACAGACAGCAGTGGGAGCCAATGGCACCACACTACTGTCTCAGCCAATAAGGAGGGGAGTCCCGGGCAGCCGAGACACTCCTGCAACATCGCTGAATCTAGAGAGATCTCAGGTAAGTGGTAGGGAGGCTGCTGCACACAGAAGAAGGCTTTTTATCTTAATGCATTAAGATAAAAAAAAAAAAAAAACCTTCTGCCTTTACAATCACTTTAAAGAAATGAATAGTATTGAACGAAAAAGGTAGACAGTTCATTGACCGATTTGAAACCACCTACTTTTTTGCCCACAGTGATGTTAAGAGTCTTGAATAAATTATATTTTATCATTTCTTTAATTTTGATTTATGAAGCTAGATTTCAAATAGGCTAAAGGACAGTGTCAGACTAAGTTTAACTAGCCCAAGGAGGCAGAAACTGAATCAGTTTGTTCTACAAGCAAGTTGTGTACAAATCATTTAAAATGGTTCTAAAGCCTAAACATTTTTTTTTTACCTTAATGCATTCCTTGCAGCATCAAGGTAAAAAATGTGCACGTCTATAGACCTTCTCTCCCCTCACTTGCAGGTTTTACTGGCTTTGCTGGGGCACAGGAAGCCATTAGCTCCCAGTGCTGTCAATCAAAACCAGTGACAGGGGAGCCGGGCCAAGTCCCACTGCCTGTCAATGGATGCAGCAGCGGGGGTGCCGATAAGCAGCAATCCACACAGCGGACATCTACAATGATAATCAGGGCACTGATCAACAGTGCCCACCAATGCTGCCAGTCAGTGCAGCCTAATCAGTGCCCATGAGCAGCATTTTCCAGGATTTTTTTGTGGTTATTCTGTCTCTCACTGTTAAAATAAACCTACCATTATAGACTGATCATTTCTTTGTCAGTGGTCAAACATACAAAGCAGGGGATCAAATACTTTTTCCCCCTCACTGTAATAATAATAATAATAATAATATTATCATCAACAACAACAAAATAGCATACACATGCAAATTATTGTTTTACAGGATTTATGTAGCACCAACAGTTTGCGCAGCGCTTTAAAACAATTCATCAGTGGCCTTTTGAATGGACAGTACGGTTACCACTCTAGTCTGCAACATTGATTTTGTAGCTCATAAAACAGATTGACTCTCTTCACTCAACAAAACGTGAAAATAACTTACTCAGGTCTGGTTCCAGTTTTATCACCTGAAAGAAAAACAAAAATTAGCAGATCACAAATTACAAATTTTAAACAGCAGTGCTGGTATGGCAGACTTTAGATCTCATTTTGCATTTTACACAAGGTTGCCAAAGGCCCACTCACCACCCAGGACATTCAACAGCGCAGTAAAACGCCCGGCTGCCAGGGAAGGGAGGATTAAGGCAAGTATATTACGTTATTCATCATCCCCTAGGCAAAACAAGCTGTAAACTCTTGCAAAGCAGAGGAGCACTAAAGGGTCAATTATTTTTATTCTCTGGAAATTCATTTAAAAGAACAAAAAAAAAAAAAAAAAAACCCAACAAGTCTGTCTGGGATTTTAGCAGTATTCATTATAATTAGTTCAAGAGGAGGTCCAGCCCCCCACAAATACTGTAGCTTCTGACTTCCAAATATTCGGACACTTACCTGTCCTAGAATCCAGCGATGTCGACACCCCAGTCAATGTTTCCATCGGCATTGCCTTTATGGGAAAATGGCAGTGAAGCCCTGCGGCTTCACAGCCAGTTCCCTACTGCGCATGCACGAAGTGCTGGGCTTTGTGAATGGCCTGGCAGCAGGAGGAGGCGGCCGAACTTTCATGGGACCTCGCCGCAGCCAGGTCTCCTGAAAGGTGGCAAATGTGGCACCAGAGGGTTGGGGGGTTTGGAGAGGAAGCACTTTCAGTGTTATGATTAGAAATGTTCTAGGGTCTGCATCCCTTTAAAAGTAATAAACTCTTGGGTAGCAGCTTACCAAAAATGCTATGTTGTAGAGCACGTGTGTCAAACACAAGACCCACGGTCTGCATGCGGGCCATTTTGTGTGGCCCTGTCTATGTAAAGACCTGTAAAAAAAAAGTTAAAAATACAAATAAAATGATAGTGCAAGATATTTGTGTTCGGTACTGCACTGTTCCTTCTATCCCTGTGAAGCCCCTGGGATCCTAAACCAAGACTACACATGAGGCCTTGATATCTGCTCAAGTCTGGATCATAGCTTGTACTACCCACATGTTAAAGCTGGCTAAACACCAGCAGCATTTAATTAAACATATTTTGTTTTACAAACATTTGTTTGATTTTCTGATCATTTGTGGGGTCGATTCGACATTTGTTTTCAATAGCAGCGATGAGAAAATTAGGAGCAGGAGGAAATTTTTTCCTTCTAAAAGTGTATGTAGTTTTTATCCAGTAAAGCTGACTCGTTTCAAAATCAAATATTAAAAAAAAACAAACAAAACTTTGAAATACTTTGGAACAAAATTCACTATTCATCACTGAGAACTGTGCATGGCTGCGGGTCTTCTGTCCCCTCTTCCTGCTCTTAGACGCTATACTAAGGGCAGAGGGAGTTATTGGCTCCTGCTGTTGTCCGTCAAATCACTTGAGGAGGAAGTGAGGGGTGTGCCTGAGCTGGTCTAAGTCTATGGGCCCGTATGGGCATACTTGCCAATAGTCCCGAATTTGCTGGGACAATCCCGAAAATCCAACCTATGTCCCAATTTTTGATTGTCCTGGCATTTGTCCCGGCCCCCGGGCCGCTCTGTCATCCCCCCACCTCCTCCAGGAAATACTGCAGATTGGTCAGTGGGGGGCATGGCCAGCTGAGATGATCCGCCCATTAGCATAGCGTCATGACACACAGCGTGTCATGACGCTATGCTAATAGGCGGATCATCTCGGCACATGCAACAAGCTGCCGCTGTGGGACTCAGGGAGACAGGCAGCGAACCGCCGTGCTTCTCCAGTGAGGAATGAGCGGATGGGACCGTAAGCTTCACTGCTGCTCTGATCCCGCCCTATGCCATGCTGCCTGCATGTTGGGGATGCTGTGGGGTAGGAGCTGCTAGGAGCGGTAAAAGGCTGTATTTACAGCCCGCGGATGGAACTCGGCTGGCCAGCAGGACCAGGTATGTGCTGCCTTCTCTCCAAAGACTGTTCCTAAACCCTGACCTGGCTGTGGTGTTGCTCTATAGAGAGCAAAGATCCCAGTGGCACTGGCACACATGTAAACACTGCTGATGTAAACCGCCCTGCAACCTGCTCACCTCCGTACACCGCCCTGCAACCTGCTCACCTCCGTACACCGCCCTGCAACCTGCTCACCTCCGTACACCGCCCTGCCTCATCCCGATTAATTTCCCAGGATGGCTCCGGTGCCGGGGACACCAGATGTAAAGGAGGGCTCCGCTGCCGGGGACACCAGATGTAAAGGAGGGCTCCGCTGCCGGGGACACCAGATGTAAAGGAGGAGCTCCGCTGCCAGGGACACAGATCTGTAAGGAGGGCCTCTGCTTCTGGGGGCACCTGATGTAAAGACAGACTCTGCTGGTGGCACCCGATGGCATCTGGTGGCAGGCAACACGCTCAGGGGTCCCACCGATTCTGGATTATGGCGAGTTAAATGATTTCATGCTATATTACCATGTAATAATAGTAATAATGATTGACATCACAACAACCATGGTGTTGGGATGATTGAAGCGCTAACACCAGGTGTTTGGAGTATCTTTATCTGCTGATTTGTTAATCTCTGGAATACACATTTCTATTGTTGTGTAGGATCTGGGCCTGCTGTCCCTCCATCACTCTTTCTTTCCTTCCCTCCTCCTTTCTCCCTCCCTCTTTTCCCCTTTCTTTCTCCATCTCTAATTCATCATCTCAGACTATAACCACACCCCCATTTTAACCATGCTCACATAAGCCACAGCGCACGACATTTTTCTTTTTTGCTATGTCACGTCTACAAACACATGCCCCGCCCCCTAAATAATTAGGGGGCGGGGCATGTGTTTGTAGATGTGATAAGACTCCGCCTACAGCCAAAAAAGTGTCTCTAAAATTTTTTTTACAATGTTGGCAACTATGGTATGGGTGACCCCAATGCACACAGCTTGCTATGATGACACGCGTAATAAGAAGGGGGGGGCGGGACCGCCAAAGAACAGCCACGGGACCACTTTTTGCAATATTGTTGCACAGAGCAGGTATGTATAGCATTTTTTTATTTTATAAATAAAATACAAAAATTGCCTTTAGAACCATTTTAAGCTTTTGCTTAGTATACTTATAATGAAACCCAACAGTTGCATATTTTTGTGAAAGACAAGATTACCTCTGGAGAAGGACCCAAGTTAAAAAGATAGAAAGAACATACTTTTTTTATCCGACGAACTGCTGAAATCTATGCCACCAAGACCATCATTTGAAGTAGCCTGTGTTGCTGGTGCTGTTAGACCCAATGGGTTCTGTCCAAGACCTGAGATATGATAAATATCAAGTGTGAGATGAAGTGCAGACTTAAAATGAACTAGAGAAGAACATTGGACCTTTGCTGAATGTAGAGGAGGTTAAGAAGCTGATATTTTGAAAGGACTATTGCTGAAGTGACCCCCTTAATAATCTAAATGCACAGTACACACAGCTCCATGGGAGAGCCAATAAATCCAGATTTTAGCTACCTATTGGTACAATCTGGGACGGAGGGGAGGAGAATAAACCCAAAAGCATTACTACTCAGGCAGAGCCTCCCTGTGTCTGCATTAGAGTTCAAAAGAAAATAAAAATTCACAATACTTCTCTCATATGAAGTATGTATGTAACAAATGCCAATGGTATTGCCACTAGCAAAAAAAAAAAAAAAAAAAAAAAAAAAAAAAAAACAAAAAACCACATACAGCTCATGTAACTTTAGAGGATCCAGACACATATTTTTACCTTTTAGGGAAAAAAAAAAAAATAAATGCACATATTTCTGCAAAGAGAGTGCATTTATTATTTTTTCCCACAGCAGCCTGGAAAGCATTGCATGCGCAATCAGTAGACAGGTAAACAGCATAGTGCAATAGCTACCTGATGTGGCTGGATTGGTGTTTTGAAAAAGTGACCCAGAAAGACCGAGTGTCAGGCCAGGGTTTGCTGTAGTTGTAGCTGTTGTACCACTGTTCAAATTCAACGAAAACCCTGTGCCTAGAAGAAAAGATCATCATCATTACTCAGAATCACAACAATCTCACACAAGTCTGTCTACAACGGTAATTTGCTATTCAGAATATGGTAACTAGTTAGCGACTTTAAAAGTCAAAGTTTTAAGGAAAGCAGACACCTTTATCTTTAAATACATATGTATTAGTTACAGAATGGTGGAACTGTATTAAAATAAACCTAAGTTTCCTGGCTACAAGCGACAGTGTCAGTATTGTGTATTCACAAAATGTTCTAACACACACACACATATACCCACACACGATCAAAATTCAATAATGGCCTGAAATTTCTTTTAGTCCTTGCTATCACATTTTGATTTGTATTGTAAAATGCCAAAAATTTGGTAATACTCCTCTAATGGAGTTGTTGTGAACAACCATTTGGCAATAGTTTGGGGAAGCCCTTTACTGTTCCATCATGACTGTGCCCTGTGCATATTGCCAGCTTCATAAAGAAAAGGTTTTACAATTTTGCTGTAAAAGGGAACTTAACCTGAACACCTACCTGACCTCAACCTTGCTGAACAACTTTTTGAAGGACTGGGATGTTTATTGTGGGCCAGACACCTTCTTCTCCAACATTAGTACTTGGTCTCACTAATGCCCTTTTGGCTGAATGGGCTATAATTCCCAAACACACTCTATAATCCATTGGAAAGCCTTCCCAGAGAAGTGAAGGCTGTTTGTGTCTTTCTACTCAAATTCAATACAGCATGCAGTACACCTACTATGAGCTGCACTACATTCCACTAAGCCTGTGAAATCTTAATGCTTCTGCAACTTCCCATCAACTGAAACAAGTCTAGCTGCTTTGTTAAAGCAGAATTACACCCAAAATGAAAAGTTCAGCTTTTTCAACCTCCTTCCACCCTCCTCTATTACTCTCGGATACAATTTTTTTTTTGTTTTGTTTTTTTAGGTAATCTAAGCAGAAGTTTGCCTGCCTTCCTTTGCCTGCAGTTTTTTGGGACATGTCACAGGTCCAAGGAGGCTGCGGGTCCATTCACAACACGCAGCGCGACACATGCATGCGCAGAGGGAAGCCGGCTGTGATACTGCAAGGAGTCACGGCCGGCTTCCCACACTAGACATGGTGAAGCCGGGAACCTGAAGACTGGTCAAGAAGGACAGCCCTGGATAGGCAAGTGTCCTTTGATCATTAAAAGTCAGCAGATACAGTATTTGTAGCGGCTGACAACTTTTTGGGGGGGGTGACTGAAGATACTCTTTAATGTGGTTTCCGCCATCACTAAAATAGTGCGGGAAGGTTTATTAATTCTCTCCAATGTGCTCATTAGTGTTGATCAACGCTCCAAAAAGCTGTAAAATGAAATAGAAATGTCACTTACCTGTTGCTGGGGTAGATGTCAATGAAGAGGGCAATGAAAGGCCTGTGGATGAGGTAGTAGTGGTAGTCAGAGAGAAAGGTGTAGCTGATCCAGCAGGTTTGCCAAAATTTAAACTGAAGCCAGATGTTGCAGGAGCTAGAATATAAAAACAGTCTATGTGACTTCTAACATAAAAGAAACAAAACAGGGAAAAGAACCCGCTCCAAGTGTCTGGGTTGCAAAAAAAATCTTCTCCTCCTCAAATCATGGTGCTGGCTCAGTATGCAAAGTAGCATATAGAAAAGAATTCAGTCCGGATGGCCGCACTCTAACAACAATTTCTTTATTGGTTAAAAACCATACAGCAAAAGATGAAAACAGCAGCCATCAACAGATCTGATATTGATTTAAACAGAGCTGAGGTTCCATGTGTGGCGAGTATCCACCAAGTCACCAACTCTTCAATTATTCAAGCCCACCTCGTTTACTCCGTAAAAATTGTATTGACATGTGCATATAAATTCCTGCCTATTGCCTAAAGAGTCAGCTATGAGTAAGCACCAGTAGTTATGGTGTGAAACACGTCAAAAGCTGTTGATTTCATCTTTTGCTGTATAGTTTTTAACCAAGAAATCACTGTAGGAGTGTGGCCATCCGGATGAAATTTTTTTTTTTTTTATATATAGAAAAGAACACAACATTTTGGTATAAGCCAAAATGAAATAAGCATCTGAATTCCCCACCTGCATACTTGCCCTGTGCCAATTATGTAAAAAGCATTGAAGCCAGAGGGCTCAACATAACCAGGGAGCTAGCATTTCCATCTCCCCGAAAAGGTCTCACAGTTAAGAGCCCTTTTAATTTGTCCTATTTCTCTAAATACAACACTTATTTCAGAATTTGTATCTATTACAATCCAAAGTGTGGTAAACCATATATTCTTATTAGAAAAAAAAAAAAAAAAAAATCACATATAATAGTACAAAAAAGCTTTTCAAAATGGATCAAAACGGTTTGATTATCTAAAACACTCACATTTGGGTCAGACTAAAAAGCCACCTTCTTCAGTCCTCTAGCTTTGATCTCAGGAAAAAATACCAGTGCTTGTGAAGTCCTCCTCTCCTCACTCATCCATTTCTACTAACCAGTCTTATGTCAAGGCTCTTTTCTAAGCTCAGTAGCCACATGCATTTAAACATGCAAGACACTGTGCTTCTCCCTTTTCCAGCAATGAAACGATGCGTGAACACCCGTGAGTATTCCTCTGCTCTGCAGAGTGACAGGAATATCTGTTAGAAAAGTTTTAAATGTTTATTGTGCGACTATTAAAAAAAAAGAAAAACCCCCGAGACTGATTTTTAAGATGGCTTCTAAGCACATTTGAATTAACTTTTTTCTTTGTCTAACAAGCTTTGCCATATATGGTAGAACAAAGTGTACAGGAAACACTGATTAGCCAATAAAGTACGTACCATTTTGTACCAGACACCTTATCAGTGTTTCCTTAACCAATAGAAGCGTTATAGCTGTATTATTGTAAGTATTAGGAAGGGGGCTGTACATCCCTTTGTATGATTCTTACTGCATCTTTCGACTTGTAAGCATCATCCTTTTGTGTGACACATCTGAAATAAATTGTCTGCTTTTCAATACATCTGGAGTTTGACTGATCACAGGAGAAGAATAATCCTAACAACATCAAATGCATATACCTGTATTCTGCAATCCCAAAGTGAATCCTGTGGTTGGTTTGGCTCCAAACATGGTTCCAGTTCCTGATGTAGATGATGTTGTTGCGGAGGTCCCAAAACTTCCAAAGGGTGTTGCACCAGTATTGCTAAAGGAAACAAAATTATACAAAAAAAATAAATAAAAAAGAAATCAAATGCACAATCAAGAGGGTTCCAAATGCACGGCTCACACCAGATTACTACATTTGGATGTAGCGATCTCTGTTAGACTGCAAGTTGCAAAGACCTAGTCTCAGCCAAGGTCCAGGCCTTCTACAAAGTCAAAATTACAACAAACCGGTCATAAAATAAAATTTAGACTGTCATTTCTGACCTTCTGAAAAGCAGCCTGTACAGTGCCTTGAAAAAGTATTCATACCCCTTGAAATATTCCACATTTTACAACCAAAAACAAATGCATTTTATTGGGATTTTATGTGATAGACCAACACAAAGTGGCACATAATTGTGGAGTGGAAGGAAAATGATTTAACATTTTTTACAAATAAATATGTGAAAAAAAGTGTGGCGTGCATTTGTATTCAGAGTCAATACTTTGTAAAACCACCTACGCTGCAATTACACCTGCAAAACTTTTTGAGGATGTCTCTACCAGCTTTACACATCTAGGTGAGTGAAAATTTTGCCCATTCTTCTTTACAAAATAGCTCAAGCTCTGTCAGATTGGATGGAGAGCGTCTGAACAGCAATTTTCAAGTCTTGCCACAGATTCTCAATTGGATTTAGGTCTGGACTTTGACTGGGCCATTCTAACACTTAAATATGCTTTGATCTAAACCATTCCATTGTAGCTCTGGCTGTATTTTTTATGGTTGTTGTCCTTTCCATCAACTCTAACCAGCTTCCCTGTCCCTGCTGAAGAAAAGCATCCCCACAACATAATGCTGCCACCACCGTGTTTCACGGTGGGGATGGTTTATTCAGGGTGATGTGCAGTGTTTGTTTCCTGCCACACATAGTATTTTGCTTTTAGGCCAAAAAGTTCAATTTTGGTCTCATCTGACCAGAGCACCTTCTTCCACATGTTTGCTGTATGTATCCCCCCCACATGGATTCTTGCAAACTGCAAATGGGACGTCATATGGATTTCTTTTAACAATGGCTTTTTTCCACTCTTCCATAAAGGCCAGATTTGTGGAGTGCACGACTAATAGTTGTCCTGTGGACAGATTCTCACACCTAAGCTGTGGATCTCTGCAGCTCCTCCAGAGTTACCATGGGCCTCTTGGTTGTTTCTCTGATTAATGCTCTCCTTGCCTGGCCTGTCAGTTTAGGTGGAAGGCCATGTCTTGGTAGGTTTGCAGTTGTCCCGTACTCTTTCCACTGTCGGATGATGGCTTGAACAGTGCTCTGTGAGATGTTCAAAGCTTGGAGATATTTTTTTTATTCTTTTTAGAACCTAACCCCGCTTTAAACTTCTCCACAACTTTATCTCTGACCTGTCTGGTGTGTTCCTTGGCCTTCATGATGCGGTTTGTTCACTAAGCTTCTCTAACAAACCTTTGAGGGCTTCACAGAACAGCCATATTTATACTGAGATTAAAATTACACACAGGTGGACTCTATTTACTAATTAGGTGACTTCTGAAGACAAATGGTTCCACTACATTTTAGTTAGGGGTACCAGAGTAAAGGGGGATGAATACAAATGTATGCCACACTTTTCAGATATTTGTAAAAAAAAAAAAAAAAAAACTTCCACTTCACAATTATGTGCCACTTTGTGTTGGTATAACACATACAATCCCAATAAAATACGATTGCGTTTTTTGGTTGTAACATGACAAAATGTGGAACATTTCAAGGGCTATGAATACTTTTTCAAGGCACTGTAACCACAATCAGTGGATCACGGATGCCATGGCAGGCTTTTGCAGACTTGTCCAGTTCATCTATGTCAGTCTAATTTGCATCATATTACCCCCTAAATATGGGTGTAAGATGTAACAGTCGAAGGTTGAGTTAGCCTTTAAAGCAGAACTCCAGCTTTCTGTCCTTTAATATAGTTTGTTTGGATCAAGTTGGTGTAAATGGACTATTATCTGCAATGATTGAGCGCTGTATAAACTGTATGTAGCATCAGTTACGCAGCAACATATAGTACTAGTACTGTGTTAAAGCAGCAAGACAGGAAGTTTTGACTTTAGGTATACTTTAAAGAGACCCTGTCACCAGATTATCAATTTCTATAACAATCTTCCCATAAGATTATATGTGCGTTTAACATATTTTGTGCTTGTTATTTACCTGTAAAAGCCTCCCATGTGTAAACACCAAAAATCCCAGAGCCTACTGCTGGGAGCCACCATCTCAGAGGTGATGTTAACTGCCTCAGAGCTGTGACTCCAGTGACACTCTATAGCGTCATCATACATTGGCCAATGCAGTGAGAAGGACCTGCAATTGGCTCTCTCATTACACCCCAGGGGAGCCGCTGTGCAGAGTGGCAGCAGATGCAGGCACCAGAACGTAGACCGTTCCATTACCCAGGCACCTTTGGGCAGAATTATCTTTTTCCCCCCCTAATGGTGCCAGTATATTCCCAGCCATGCCATCATTGAGATAACCAATGCGGGATAAGAGCTAGGTGCCCACTGAACACTAATTATAGGACACCATTTCAACCGATGTGGTCAGACTGGTGCCATTATTACTTCAACCGATGCCGGTAAATTTATCAGTTCCACCACAGTCTACCAACGCAGAGACACGCGTCACTCCCGCTGACCACCGTCAGCGGGAGTGAGGGAAGTGACATCAGGAGCCCAGGCACTGAAGGAGGCAGATTATGAGGGACCCCCTAGCAACAGGCATATGCTCCAATTTTTTTTTTTTTTTTTTTTATGCACATTAATTAATTTTTTTTTTTGGGTGGAACTCCACTTTAAGTGCAACATTCAATAATGTTCAATTACAGACTTCCGAGAGTTGCGTATTGCAGAATCTAGGAGCTGTAATTCATTCTGCACACATTCAGAGGAACAAACCTAGATGAAATTTGTAATGTGTGCAAGACCTCACTATGTGCAGCACAGTGGCTAAGTGGTTAGCACTTCCGCCTAGTACCACTGGGGGCAATGGTTCAAATCCCAACCATGACACTACCTGCCTGGAGTTTGCATATTCTCCTTGTGCCTGTGTGGGTTTCCTCCCACACTCCAAAGACGTGCTGGTAGGTTCATTGGATCCGGTCTAAACTGGCCCTAGTAGGTGTATGTATGAATGAATGCGAGTTAGCGATCTTAAAGTGTAAGCTCCTTAAAAGGACTGATGTGAATGTACAATATATATGTAAAGCGCTGTGTAAATTGATGGCGCTATACATGTACCTGTAATAATAATAATAATAATTCAGGAGAGCCGTATTTTCAAATACAAGGCAGAGTCCAAGGACATGAGGACATGATCTCAAACCAGCAACAGGAGAGTTTGTTATAAACAATGCTAAAAGTCTTATTTTACCAAAACAGAATTGTATGCTTGAATCGAACTTCCAGCACAGGCAGTGGTCAGTAAAAAAAAAATTAAATGCGCAACTCAAGGCTTCATGCCAACCCCCCTCCCCCCTCCACCAGCCCTCCAGTGTATAAATAATCATCTTTACTGGTGTCTCTAGGCCAGTCAGGTGACACTGCAGAGATCTTATTACCTCACACTCAGGCTAGGCAGTCCCCACTGATACCATCATGAGGGCATCGGTGCTGATCTCCACACTGGAGCCAGAGATGCCTTTTTTTTTTTCAAAAAAATAAATACATTTTAAAGTGATTGTAAAGCTTGAAATTAAAAAAAAGAAAACAAAAACATACATGTCATACTTGCTTGCTCTGTGCAATGGGCTCTTCTAGGGTCCCCACCAGCACTTCTGCCCCCCCCCCATCGAGTGTCCCCACAGGAAGCCACTGCCTATGGGGGCACTTGTGCAGGCTCGATTGCATCCCGGGCTGTTTACGCCTATTCAGACACTTAGTCCGGCTCAGCCCTGTTTACAGATTTTTGACTGACAGCAGCAAGAGCCAATGGCTTCCTCTGCTCTCAGCCACGCCCATCAGTCGGGAGAGGGGAGGAGTAGATCTCCTGCAGAGTGCACAGTGCTAGACCAAGATCAAGCCACCATTAAAGGTTTTTTACCCTAACGCAGAGACTGCATTAAGGTTAAAAATCCTTTTACCTTTCCAATTACTTTAAATTAAAATGTGATTCTACTTTTACAGTCAGATTTGGGAAACCCTCACTACATTATAGGTGTGTTATTTGTTCCCATTCACCTATTTATTTCTGACCTTTCTAGTTGTTTCTCTGTAGAAGGCCTTTAGGTAGACTGCAAACTACTCTGAACAAATTTAGGGTAAAAATGCTCCACTTCCTGTCCTAACCCAAGCGCTATCTCCAGCTCAACTCCCCTCCCTCCACTTCCTGTTTTTACAGGAGAAAGTGAGGGCAAAAGAGTCATAGGCTCCAACTGCTGTCAGTCAAACTCCTGTGAGGAGGGTACAAGCGTGTCTACGGACGAACACAGCCAAGCTTGAGAGCACATACGCAGGTAGAAGAAGATAGCGCTGGCATGGGACTGCTATAAGAAGAGGGTGCTTTCTGTACAAGATCATTGCATGGACCAGGTAAGTTATATTTAAAATATATAATTACAAACCAGTCAAGGGTATGCATCGCATACTACCACATTATGTGACACTTACCTCAGAACAAAGCCTTCTAGCGGCACGCTGACACTGCTAACAAGGCTTCCATTATCACCCGTCTTCCTTCCGGGATTGTGGACTCCGGCTGCATGAGTGGCCGGAGCTGTGATGATGTCACGCCACCATTTACGGCACAGGACTCTCAAGCAAAGGCCCGGGTGGTGGTTACGTCAGAGCACATGCGCCATTGGTGTGACCGGCAGAATGTACAGTAAAATATCTCCTAAATGGTGCATGTAGGGCTTACCTATAGGTACAAATTAAGCATGGGAGTTAACTCCCACTTTAACCACTTGCCAACCAGCTGCCATTATACTGCGGCAGGTTGGCTCTAATGCACGAAGAGCCGTAGCTGTAAGTAGGTTCGTGCAATAGATAGTGGGCGTGCGCGCCCACGGCGCCGATGCATGTGACTGGCGGCCGTGACGTCTGCCAGCCACTCGCGACCGCTCCACAGAGAGCCAGAACGGGGATCTGTCAATGTAAACAAACAGATCCCCATTCTGACAGAGTGATAGTCTATTCCTAGTGATCAGGAACAGCGATCTCTCTCCTCCTCCAGTCAGTCCACTCCCCCCCAGGGAACACATTTAACCCCCTGATCGCCCCCTAGTGTCAACCCCTTCCTTGCCAGTGTCATTTATACAGTAATCAGTGCATTTTTATAGCATTGATTGCTGTATAAATGTCACTGGTCCCAAAAGTGTCCGATTTGTCCGCTGCAATGTCGCAGTCCCGAAAAAAAAAAAAAATAATAAAAAGTATATATATATATATATATATCTATATCGCTGATCACCGACATAAATCTATCCCCTATTTTGTAGACACTATAACATTTGGGCAAACCAATTAATATATGCTTATTGCAATTTTTTTTTACCAAAAACATGTAGAATACATATTGGCCTAAACTGAGGAAGATTTTTTTTATATTATTATTATTTGGGATATTATAGCATAAAAATATTGCTTTTTTTCAAAATTGTCGCTTTTTTTGTTTATAGCGCTAAAAATATAAACCGCAGAGTTGATCAAATACCACCAAAAGAAAGCTCTATTTGTGTACAATGTTGGGTACAATGTCGCATGACCGCGCAATTGTCGGTTAAAGTGACGCAAGTGCCGTATGGCAAAAAAAATGGCCCGGTCATTAAGGGGGTAAATCCTTCCAATCCTTCCAAGTGGTTAAAGAGGAGCTCCAGGCTCCTTCAGAAAAAATTGAAAGTCAACAACTAAAAATACTGTAGCTGCTGACTTTTAGTATTAGGACACTTACCTGTTCACTAATCCAGCAGTATCCTTACCCGAGCTGATTTTTCAATCAGCTATCTGGTGGTGCTGCTGCTGCCACCACCATCTCCGCTAAGGGAATCCAGCAGTGAGGGCCTTGTGGCTTCACAGCTGGTTCCCTACTGTGCTGTGCTCTGTGAATGGGCCAGCTGCGGGGGAAGGAGGACCACCAAACTTCCAGCAGTGTTCGCTGCAGTCAAAACCAGGTACCTACCCCCCCCTGAAAGGTGCCAAAATGTGGCACCGGAGGGAGGAGTTAGACAAGCAGATCTTCCCCTTTTTTGGCTTTTATTTATTCACATAAAACTTTTATCCCACAAGGAAAATCTGTTTGCTGCAACTGATTATAAAGTGTGATCTGCAGTTTGGCTTCAGTGCGTTAGTGTATGTAAATCTGCCAGTACATGTAACAAACCCCAGACTGACAATGCTGCTGTCGGGTTGCCACCTCATCCCTTTAAACCCGAACACATATGAGACACACAGGTTCTGAGGAGAAGGACGAGGACGACTAAAGCAGCCACATCTACCCATACCTCCCAACTTTGAGATGGGAATGAGGGACACCTATCAGCAAAAGTATGCAGGCATAGGACACACCCCTGCCACGCCCCCTTAAAGGAGAATTGTACAAAAAAAACAAGATTGGTTAAACCCACAAGTGCTTTTTTTTAACCACTAATATTCCTTTATATTGGCTTTTGGAAATTACAAATGCAGCAATTTAGAAAACAGATGAAAGGTTTAGTGGTGGAAAACACTTTTTCATAGATAAAACGTGGATTTTTTATACATCTATACGGATCAGACCAAAATGAGGGACAAATGAGGAGGAATGAGGGACATTGCTCCAAATCAGGGACAGTTAGGAGCTATGTCTACCACTTTAGATATAATCCAACCCGCAGGACAGAACAGCCCACCCCGGAGCTCTCTCCTCAGGTCCCCCTAGTCCTTGTGTACAGCCAGCCTTCTATGTGTCTCCCCCATGGTGAGCAGCCAGGCCATCAATAACCAGAGGATGAGGATGACGGCTGAACACATCCAATAGGAGGAGGAGGCCGGGACACAACAACCACTCACTGCCCTCGTGTCAGCTGACATCTCCTATAAAGCTCCCTGGTGAGAGGTTCTCTTCACAACGAGCGCTGTACGGCCCGCACGTCTCTCCTCTCCCTTCTCACCTCGCAGCCGGATTTGTTCCGAAGGAAAACGGCGTGGCTGTCCCAGTTGCCGGGTTGAGAGTTGTGGTTGAAGAACCCCCGAACGAGAACCCGGTAGTAGCCATAGTTTTTCTCCGTGCGTGAACAGCGCACCGGAAGCACCGAGATAAGCGCGCTCTGATGACGTCAGTGAGCGCCGAGTCATGCTGTTGACGGAAGACTGTGCAGTGGCGCTTAGGAGTGATTGTGGTTATTACTGAGAAATAAAAAACAGTACAGACAACGTGTGATTGGATAAAGTTTCAGCATTGCTGCGTTATGAACAGTGCTGTGTCACACACACATGCTGTGTGTTTACATTGGGGCTCCCTGTGTCTCTCTGTACTGTACACTCTCTATAACACCAAGTGCATTGCACTCATATTCACTGCACATAGGAAGTAGAGTTGCCACCTCATCCCTTTAAAACCGAACACATGTTAATTACACAGGTTCTGAGGCAGATTAAGGTGGTAATTAAACTCACTTATCCGCATCAAATTAGCCTCAGAACCTGTGTAATTAATATGTGTTCGGGTTTAAAGGGATGAGGTGGCAACTCTAATAGGAAGGTAGGCCTCATTCTCAGCAACGGACAGCGCATGTCCTAGGAAAGTTTAGGCCCCTCTCACACAGACTTCTGTCATTTTTTTTCCGGGTGGATTCAGACTGGAGCACAATATACAGTGGGTATAGAAAAGAATCGCCCTCCTTTTACCACTTCAGCCCCGGAAGAACTTACCCCCTTCCTGACCAGGCCATTTTTTGCGATACGGCCCCATAGCTCCCAACTGTCCCTGATTTCGAGGGACTGTCCCTGATTTGGAGCAATGTCCCTCATTCCTCCTCATTTGTCCCTCATTTTGGTCTCATCTATGTATATAAAATGCACTTTTTATCTTTCAATAAAGTGTTTCCCAGCTCTAAACCTTTCATCTGATTTCTAAATTGCTGCATTTGTAAATTCCAAAAGCCAATATAAAGGAATATTAGTGGTAAAAAAAAAAAAAGCCCTTGTGGGTTTAACCAATCTTGTTTTTTTGTACAATTCCCCTTTAAGGGGGTGTGGCAAGGGATGTGTCCTATGCCTGCATACTTTTTCTGATAGGTGTCCCTCATTCCCATCTCAAAAAGTTGTGAGGTATGCGGCACTGCGTCGCTTTAACTGACAAATTGCGTGGTCGTGTGACGCTGTACTCAAAAAAATTGATCCCCCCCCCCCCACAGAGCTTTCTTTTGGTGGTATTTAAGCATATCTGCGTTTTTTATTTTTTTGCGCTATAAACAAAAAAAGGAGCAACAATTATGAAAAAATAAAAAAAATATTTTTACTTTCTGCTATAAAACATTTCCAAAAAAAAAAGTTAAAAAACGTATTCATTCATCAGTTTAGTGTGAATAGGGGAGTAACTGTTATTCCCTACCTGCGCAAAGGTGTGTGAAAAATTAAAATGATATAGTTAGGGGGTGCTCGTTGTGAGGTTAATACCTATGAAGTATCTTACCTTTTGTATCAACTGACCCTTCCTTTTTAGATTGTAAGCTCTAACGAGCAGAGCCCTCTGATTCCTCTTGTGCCAAATTGTAATGTAACTGTAATGTCTGCCTTCATTTTGTTAAGCACTGCGCAAACTGTTGGCGCTATAAAAAAGGAGATCCTTTAATGGACGGCAGTATATAACCATTGGAGGTGATGTGTCCGGTCATGTTACCCCTGATGACATCAGAAATGCTGACGAAACACGTTGGATGTGGTCGAGCATGACACTTCACTTCCGCCCACAGTGGAACGCAGATGGAGCGCACAATGGCGTCCCCGCGTCCACTTGTTCTTTTAACTTTGTACACTTGTTTGTTTTTTGTGCTTCACTTTAATAAAACAACAACGTACTTCACCATGGGAGACTGTTCCTTTTTCACTCTTTGATCCTGTTGTCTGGAGATTTGGTCCCTTCTTTTGAAGACCGATTGGAGGCTTCATTGCCGGGTACTGTGAAGGACCATGGGAACATCTTGCACCCTAATGTTGTATATGACTTCTGTAATGGCGGTCGTGTATATCTGGTAAGTATATTAAGGGACCGGTGTTGGTGGAGGAAGATTTACAATCACTTGTTTATTGGGATGCATGAGATCACTGCACTACTGGAACCATTTGATTAATTTTTGGACTTTTGTTTATACACTTATTCTTTGGACATTGCACAATTTTTGGTATCCACATGAATATTGGGTGGTCATTTCTATGCTCATTCATTTTGCACTTTATAATTGTTTAGCAATACTGTTATTACGGTAATGACAGTTAATAACAGTACTGTTATTACCCACTGGGTTCACATTATTGCACTTTGCACTATTGTATAATATACCCTATGGGCGTGGTTCATCACCAAATTTTCACTTCATAGGTATTAACCTCACAATGAGCAGCTCCTAAATATATAATTACATTTTTTCACACACCTTTGCGCAGGTAGGGAATAACACAGTTACTCCCCTATTCACATTTATTATCACCTGAGAGGAGATTATTACCCACAGCAATGGATATTTTTGATTATATAAGTAACAGACCTACTGACTTGAATGATGTTTTCTCCACGGCGCAAAATTTGGGGCATATTTAAATCAAAATTTTAAAGCTTTAAAAAATGTGATGGATAAGAAAATCCGTGTATGGTGGGACATAGCCATCTTGGAACAATATGGTAAAAGTAAAATGACTTCCAGACATCTCCGGTGGGATCTTGGTCCTAATTATGTACTTTCAGATCCAGAACTGGAGAGTGAATGGTATGGTTTTTTAATTTAAGTGAACAAACACTATTGGACCTGATCATTTCTAGAAGGAAAATTAAATTACAAAAATTACAGAATAAAAATCACAGAGTTAAGAGAGGCATTATTACATTTCAAGAACACCCCTGAATATAAAGAAAAGTACCCTCAGGTTCAGAAATGCTTAGAAAAATTAGATAGGGATACTAAACATAAAAAGGTAAAAAAGTATCAGAGAGATCTGAAGGACTACAGAGAGCATGTTGTTTACAAATGGCAGGATCAGGGGAATTGGCTCTGGTCCAGTCTGCTGACTCTTCGCCTGAAAGACATGAGAGGGTAGAACCTAACTCCTATTCAACACCTATTATGAGGGGTAAATCTTATTCAACAGCTGTCATGATGGGTAACCCTAGTATTCAGCCCAGACCGATAGGGGTAGAGGTTCACCTAGACCCCCACTGTACCCATATCCCATTGAAGAAAGGAATCAATATGAGCACTATGATAGGAACATGAGTTATGGTGTACCCACCCATAACCGGTTCCAACCCTTACAACCATATAATGAACTTTATAGAGGCAACCAGCCCAATAGGAGTTTTCACAGGAGAGTACATGGGGATCCACCCAGAAGGGGTAGTTGGGATTACAGCAGAGGATAGCCAGCGTACTGGGGAGGGAGGAAGGGTGGCTATTATCAGAACCAGACCTGGCCCAATTATCATCAGGATACCCACCAGAAACACCAGGGTGCCCCGCAATGGCAACAAAGCAAGACACCCCAGTGGCAGCATGGAGTACAAAGAGACACTCCAGAGGTAAAAGAGGAGGAAGGAAGAACAAAAAGAAAGAGAGACCAATAGGCGAGGGCATCTTCAATCTCTGGTGAAATTTTCAGCATCAATGAATTGAAAGTGCTAGAGTCGGGACTAAAATATGCTACAAATATAGGATTCAAGAAGTTTGATGCTTTTATTGACACAAAAAAAATTGTAAGAAAATTAAATATCAAGAAACATTTTGCAGACAAACCAACTATAGGAAATATTGATACGAGGGTCTTTCAAGATAGTGGTTTGAGGAATCGTTCCACACTCAACCCAAAGAAATCTTCCGATCATTTTTTGGAAGCTTTTAAAGCCATGGTAAAGCAGGATATTAGATTGATTCAAACAAAGGTTGGAAGGAGGAAAGGTAACATACAAAAGGGCATAGAGGCCTTAGAAAAAAGGAAAAACATAGCAATAAGAATGGCAGACAAAGGGGGAGGAATTGTGGTGCTTAAGAGCGAAGAATTTATCAAAGAGTTAAACAGATTGGTTGGAGACGTGAATACATACAAAAAGCTTAGCGGCAATCCGACCAATAAACTCAAAGCCTCTCTAAAAAGGATCATCAAGCAGGCTCAACACAAAGGAAATTTTAACTAAGAAAGAAGCCAGGTACCTTATTCCAAACGCTCCCAGATTATCTGTAATATACCAACTTCCAAAGATTCACAAAAACAAGGATTATCCACCTGGGAGACCCATTATAAGTGGTATAAACTCCGTGTTCTCTCGTATAGGCGAGTTTGTGGACCGATTTTTGCAGCCCATTGTACAAACCTACCTATATTATTTGAGAGACAGTAAACATCTTAAGAGATATTGAAATCATGGATAATACATTTATTGTCACCATAGACGTTGAATCACTGTATACCAATTTTGAGACAATAGGATGTAATATCTACCACTAGGAGAGCCCTAGACTGTAAATCTGATCTTAAGAGAGAACAAAAAGAATTCCCGTTAGAAGCCCTGAATCTAGCCATGTCTAACAACTATTTTTGGCATGAGGGCACCCATTACAACCAAATTAGGGGAGTGGCCATGGGAGCCAAGTATGCTCCAAGTGTGGCCAATATACTAATGAGTCAATAGGAGGAAACCAGTATCTTTGGTAAAACCAAACCAGAAGTATCTTTGTACAAAAGATACATTGATGACATCATATTATGGGATGGTACAGAAGAGAGTTTAAGAGTATTTCTATCTAATATTAATAATAATTGTTATGGACTCAAGTTCACTGATAGTTGGGATCTAGATGAACATAGTTTTCTGGATTCGGTTTTGATGAAATGTGATGGGTTGATAAACACCAAAATCTTTTTTAAGGAGATGGATAGAAATAGTTACATCCCTACAGCAAGTTGCCATCGTCCCAAGTGCTTGGGGGATCCCAAAAGGTCAGCTGATGCGTATTCAACGCAATTGTGATAGTATGGGCGATTACTTACAACAGTCTGACATGGTCGTGAATAAGTTTAAAGAAAAAGGGTATCACAAGCAGATTTTAGTACCCATACAAAAACAGGTAATGGAAATGGATAGAAGGACATTATTGGAGGATAGACCTAAAAAGAGAAAAACTAGTGAACATCTAACCAACTTTAACTGAGACTATAAAATACTAGAGCGTATTGTGAACAAACACTGGCAAATATTACTAAGGGATAAAACATTAACTAATATAATCCCCAGGCGTCCACAATTTATCTACTGTACAGCACCAAATCTAGGGAATAAACTAGCCCCTAACATTCATGCTCCTCCTAAAAAGAAAGTTACATTTTTGGATCAAACTAGCTTTTTCTACTGCCATAAGTGTAAAGCATGTCAAACTACTAGGAAAAATAAGAGAAAAATAGATACGTTTAGATCATTTAGCACGGAGAAGGAATATAGTATTGAGAAGTTCATTACATGCAAATCTACTCATGTCACCTATATGGTGGTTTGCCCTTGTGGGTTGCAATACATTGGATGTACCACGAGACTATTAAGTACAAGAATCAATGAACATCTCAATAATATAAAGAAAGGGTTCTCTAAGCATAGCCTTTCAAACCACTTCAGGGTGCATCATAATCAGGAGCAAAATTCGGTGCAGCTCTGCATAGATACTAATCAGCTTCCAGGGTTTTAGTCAAATCTTAAAGCGGTGCTCCAGCACCCCCACGAAAAAATGAAAGTCAGCAGCTACACGTGATGTAGCTGATGACTTTTAATATTAGGACACTTATCTGTCCTGGAATCCAGAGATGTCGGCACCCCAGCTGAAGTTTTCATCAGCTTTCGGGGGCTGCCGCCGCCATAGCCTATAAGGCAAACTGGCAGTAAAGTCTTGCGGCTTCACAGCTGATTCTCTACTGTGCATGTGCGAACCGCACTGAGCTTTCTGAATGGCCTGGGGCTGGGATAGGAGGAGTTGGGGGTCGCATTGCTGACGTACCTCGCCGCGGTGAGGTCTGATGGAAGTGGAAACAAGTGCCTGTCAAAAACAGGTATCCGCCCCCCCCCCCCCCGAAAGGTGCCAAATGTGGCACTGGAGTGGGGGGGGGGGGGATGGAGCTTTCCACTTTTGAGGGGAACTCCTCTTTAATAGTACAAGCTGAAGTTAGAAACTAATTGGCTACCATGCACAGCTGCACCAGATTTTGCACTCTCCACTTTTAGTAAATCTTCCTTACTATTACTGATCTTTACTAAGTTGCGTGCATGGTTCCATAAACAACAATGCATTTAATTTTAAATTAGTAGTAAATCTAGAGTTTTTTTTATTCCCATGTGTAAGAGGCCTTATTCTTATTCTTCCCACCACTTCCTCAGTCTGACCGGCCAAAGCGGTGAAAGTGGAGGAGAGCAGGACTGATTGAGGCACTGCTAGGTTAAAGAGCTTACAGTCTGCTAGGAACACAATAGAAGGTGAAAAGCTTACAATCTACTGTACAGTACAAGAGTACAGACACACATACACTTGATGCAAGGAAATCTATCATAAATCTTCCAGCATTTTGCCAGGGAGCCATGAAAGTTTAATGTTCTGGAAAATACTCTATATGCATGTGTGTAAGTAAACTCCAATGCAAAACACCATATGCGTTTACACAAGTACAAGGAGTACAGCCATGCACTTATATGGCCTGGAACTACATGTCACCTCTGGCTCTATATTAGGCAGGATATAGATGGTTAAAGAGCTTACCATCTATCAGGGTATACATTATGATACAGAATACGAAGGATCTTATAATCTATTAGGGTATGGAGGGGGGGCACAGAAGGTAGCAGAGCTTCCAATCTATGAGGGTATAAGGGGGATATAGAAGTCAAAAGAGCTGTTATGGTATAGGGGAGGATACAGATAGCAATAGAGCTTACAATCTATTAGGGTAAGAAAAGGGTTTTTGGAACCTTAAGTAAAGCACAAGACACGTGGTAGGAGAAGTGTAGCAAGTCAGGATCTGCAAGGCACGTCTAGGGAATGAACCCAAGGAGGAAACGAGCGCACCAACACACCCCAAGGGCACCCTCCAAATGTAATAGGCGAAGGTGAAAAAAATGCAGATATGTCTGTAGAGAAAATCATATTGGACCACTATGTGTGAATAGTACCAGTATATACATACAGTATTCATGAACTATAAACCCTGAAAAAGTGAAAAGCATAGCAGATACAAAGTGAAGGTAATCATATATCAAAGAGAAAAGATCCTTATCCTTAATCCTAAGATCCTTAATAGTTGGCAAAGCCAAGAAAACGCTGCAGAGGGCGTAAATCCATGGGTCGGGGCCACTGTAGGACTGCTGAAATTTTCTCTGGGTCCATCGAAAAACCAGCAGTGGAAAAGACATAACCCAGGAATTTAACCTGTTCACGATGGAATTCACACTTCTCCAATTTACAATAGAGATGGTTCCCTCTTAGTTTCTGAAGCACACGACAGACATCTGTGTGGTGGCTCTCCAGGGACTTGGAAATATGAGGATATCATCGAGATAAACCACCACACATAACTGCAACAAATCTCAGAGGACATTGTTAATAAGTTCCTGGAAAACTGCCGGGGCGTTACAAAGGCCAAAAGGCATTACAAGGTACTCATAATGGCCTGTTCTGGTATTAAACGCAGTTTTCCACTCGTGGCCCTCCTTAATCCTCATGAGATTGTATGCCCCTCTCAAATCAAGCTTTGTGAAAACGTTGCTCCTTTGAGGCGGTCAAATAACTCCGTAATCAATGGAATTGGATAGGCATTCTTAATCGTAAACGATTGAGATCCCTATAATCTAAACAAGGTCTCAGTTGAGCACTATTCTTCACAAAGAAGAAACCAGCACCAGCAGGAGACGAGGATTTGCGGATTAGGGTAGTATTGGGGGCATTAGTGGTAGGTTAACCAAAGCACAAAAACACAAGGTGAGTATAGTAGCAAGTCCTAGTTGCAATCTCGAAACACCCAATACGAAGACAATATGCGACCGGTCTAAACTATGTGGCATGTTCACCAATGCCAGGAGCATGGCGGACAAGATGGGTGAACTAGAGATACTGTTGTACGAGGAGGAGTTGGATTTTGTGGGAATTTCAGAGACCTGGTTCAACAGCTCTCATGATTGGCTGGCAAACATTCAAGGGTATACCCTATACCGCAAGGATAGAGAGGGTAAAAAAGGGGGAGGGGTATGCCTATATATCAAGAATAATGTACAAGTGAATGTGAGAGATGACATCACTGAGGGAGCTAGAGAGGAGGTGGAATCCTTATGGGTAGAGCTCCAAAGGGATAAAGCTAAGGGGAAAATAATACTGGGAGTATGCTATAGGCCCCCTAACCTGAGGGAGAAAGTGGAGACGGATCTCCTATCACAAATTGGAGTAGCAGCAAGGATGGGAAGTGTTATCATAATGGGGGATTTTAATTATCCAGACATAGACTGGACGGAGGGAACCGCGCATTCATTTAAGGCTCGCCAGTTCCTTAATGTCTTGCAGGACAATTTTATGGGTCAGATGGTAGACGCACCAACTAGAAATAAAACATTACTGGATCTACTGATTACCAACAATACAGACCTGATCACGGATGTGGAAATGCAGGGCAATTTAGGTAACAGCGATCACAGGTCAATTAGTTTCAGTATAAATCACACAAATAGGAAACATAAAGGGAATACAAAGACACTGAATTTCAAAAGAGCCAACTTCCCTAAACTACAAACCTTGCTAAAAGGCATAAACTGGGCTAAAATATTAGGAACAAAGAATAGGGAGGAGGGATGGGTTTGCTTTAAGATCATATTAAATAAGGGCATTAGCCAATGTATCCCATTGGGTAATAAATTTAAAAGAGCGAACAAAAGTCCTGGATGGCTTAACTCCAATGTAAAAATGCATATAAAAGCAAAGGAGAAGGCCTTCAAAAAATACAAGGTTGAGGGATCATCCTCAGCATTCAGACTTTATAAAGAATGCAACAGGAAATGTAAAGGTGCAATTAGGACAGCTAAGATAGAACATGAAAGACACATAGCGGAGGAGAGCAAAAAAAATCCCAAGAAATTCTTTAAGTATGTAAACAGTAAAAAAGGGAGGACAGACCATATTGGCCCCATAAAGAATGAGGAAGGACATCTGGTTACAAAGGATGGGGAGATGGCGAAGGTATTGAATTTATTCTTCTCCTCAGTCTTCACGAGTGAATCGGGGGGCTTCAGTAACCAAAACTGCAGTGTTTATCCTCATGACACAACACAGGAAGCACCTCCATGGTTAACAGAGGACGGAATTAAAATTAGACTTGAGAAACTTAACATTAATAAATCACCGGGACCAGATGGCTTGCATCCGAGGGTACTTAGGGAACTCAGTCAAGTGATTGCCAGACCGTTGTTCCTAATTTTTACAGATAGTCTACTGACTGGAATGGTACCAGCTGATTGGAGAAAAGCCAATGTAGCACCTATATTTAAAAAGGGCCCAAAATACATCCCTGGGAATTACAGACCAGTTAGCCTAACATCGATAGTATGTAAACTCTTGGAGGGGATGATAAGGGACTATATACAGGATTTTAGTAATACAAACGATATCATTAGCAGTAATCAGCATGGATTCATGAAGAATCGTTCTTGCCAAACCAATCTATTAACCTTCTATGAGGAGGTGAGTTGCCATCTAGATAAGGGAAGGCCTGTAGACGTGGTGTATCTGGATTTTGCAAAAGCATTTGACACAGTTCCCCATAAACGTTTACTGTACAAAATAAGGTCCGTTGGCATGGACCATAGGGTGAGTACATGGATTGAAAACTGGCTACAAGTGCGAGTTCAGAGGGTGGTGATAAATGGGGAGTACTCAGAATGGTCAGGGGTGGGTAGTGGGGTTCCCCAGGGTTCTGTGCTGGGACCAATCCTATTTAATTTGTTCATAAACGATCTGGAGGATGGGATAAACAGTTCAATCTCTGTATTTGCAGACGATACTAAGCTAAGCAGGGCAATAACTTCTCCGCAGGACGTGGAAACCTTGCAAAAAGACCTGAACAAATTAATGGGGTGGGCGACTACATGGCAAATGAGGTTCAATGTAGAAAAATGTAAAATAATGCATTTGGGTGGCAAAAATATGAATGCAATCTATACACTGGGGGGAGAACCTCTGGGGGAATCTAGGATGGAAAAGGACCTGGGGGTCCTAGTAGATGGCATGCAATGCCAAGCTGCTGCTAACAAAGCAAACAGAATATTGGCATGCATTAAAAGGGGGATCAACTCCAGAGATAAAACGATAATTCTCCCGCTCTACAAGACTCTGGTCTGGCTGCACCTAGAGTATGCGGTCCAGTTCTGGGCACCAGTCCTCAGGAAGGATGTACTGGAAATGGAGCAAGTACAAAGAAGGGCAACAAAGCTAATAAAGGGTCTGGAGGATCTTAGTTATGAGGAAAGGTTGCGAGCACTGAACTTATTCTCTCTGGAGAAGAGACGCTTGAGAGGGGATATGATTTCAATTTACAAATACCGGACTGGTGACCCCACAATAGGGATAAAACTTTTTCGCAGAAGAGAGTTTACCAAGACTCGTGGCCACTCATTAAAATTAGAAGAAAAGAGGTTTAACCTTAAACTACGTAGAGGGTTCTTTACTGTAAGAGCGGCAAGGATGTGGAATTCCCTTCCACAGGCGGTGGTCTCAGCGGGGAGCATTGATAGCTTCAAGAAACTATTAGATAAGCACCTGAATGACCACAGCATACAGGGATATACAATGCAATACTGACACATAATCACATACATAGGTTGGACTTGATGGACTTGTGTCTTTTTTCAACCTCACCTACTATGTAACTATGTAACCTCGAGAAAGTGCGTCTGCAATATACTCCTCTATGGCCTTATCCTCCAAGATCGACAAAGGGTAAACCCAGCCACAAGGGGGTATGGCACCAGGTTGAAGGTCAATTGCACAATCATACGAACAGTCTGGAGGCAAACTACCGACTTGACCTTTGTCAAGACATCGCTAAAATCACGGTACTCCTCCGGCAAGGAGGAGAGTGAAGAGGTGCACAGGACCTTGACTACCTTCTGGAAGCATGTTTTACTGCATTGTGGCAGCCAGGAGAGAACCTCAGCACGGAGCCATTTAAAAGAGGGGTTGTGCTTCTGTAACCAAGGATAACCAATAACCAGCGGAAACTTAGGTGAGGAAATAAATTAGAATTGGATTATCTCATGGTGAAGAGCCACGGACAATGGAACAGTCTCATGAGTCACATGGGCAGGCTGTAGAGGTCTCCCATCAAGAGCCTCAATGGCAAGTGGAGTGTCACGCAGCTGCAGAGGAATTGAGTGTTTAGATACAAAGGCAGCATCAATGAACAGGCCTGCAGCCCCAGAGTCGATTAGAGCCTGTATCTCGACGGACGACTCAACCCAACCCAAGAAAGGGTAACCGAAAACCAGGGGCTTATCCTTCTGGATAACTGGGGATGAAACAATGCCACCTAAGGTCTGTCCGTGACAGGACCTCAAGGTTCAGGCGTTCCCTGGACGGGTAGGACAAGACTTCAAAAAGTGACCTACCTGGCCACAATAAAGGCACAATCTCTCCCTCCTCCTAAGGGTTCTCTCATCCGCAGAGAGACGCGTGAAGCCCAAGTGCATGGGTTCGTCTTCACTGACCAACTCGGTACCATGAGGCATAGGAGGTGAGGGAGGCAAGGGTGGGACTGCAAACTTCAGAGACAAATGTAAAGGAGGCTTCTGCAAGCACTCTTAAAAGGAAGTCTTTCTCCGAGTCTGGAGTCAATTAGGAAGGCAAACGTTATCAACCTCTCCAACTCAGTGGGTATATCTCGGGCTGCTATCTCATCCTTGATGGTATCCAAGAGACCATGAGAAAAAGCAGCCACGAGGGCCTCATTGTTCCAAGCAGCCTCTGCTGCCAGAGTACGGAATTCAATGGCGTAACCGGCAACAGATCTTGTACACTGTTTGATGGACATGAGGCACTTAGCAGCAGAAGCGGAGCATGCTGGAATGTCAAATACCCCTTTAAAAGAAACCACAAACTCAGGGTAACTCAAGACAACAGGTTTTTGCGTCTCCCACAGAGGGTTTGCCCAGGCCAAGGCTCTCTCAGAAAGCAAAGATATCACGATACCTACTTTGCTTCTGTCTGTGGAAAACACCTGGGGCAGCATCTCAAAGTATATCTCAACCTGGTTGAGAAACCCTCTGCATTGGACTGGATCGCCCCCAAATCCCTGGGGAAGCGGAGCGGAACCTACATACCTCTTATAGAGGTAATACTCGAGGCGGGTGCCTGCACAGAGACTGGAGCAGCAGCAGGGACGGCCTACAATACAGGTTGTACCAGAGAAGACACAGTGGGAGATTCCTGGTGAGCCGTGCGACTCAGCTGTGTTTGTAAAGCCATGGCAAACTGAACTATGCGGTGATCCTGCTCATCCAATCTGGAAAAAATATTGCCAACAAGTGGATTGACTGCATCTTCTGAATTCATGGCCTGAGACACTTAATAGAGACAGAAGTACAGTTAAATCACACTTGTTTAATAATAATAAAAAAGGTAAACAGAGTAAACATAGTCAAAACATAGTCAGAGTTCAGGAACTGGAACGGATAGTCAGACAATCCAAAACGTCAGAGAGCCAGAGATGAGCATAGCAGAACAGCAAGCAGGATCTGGAGCCAGAAGGAATGTCAGCCAAACAAGTCTTTAACAGGAACACAGGAAAACAGGAACACAGGAACACAGGAACACAGGAGATAGTCTCTAGATATGTGACCAATGCAAAGGCACAGATTATCTGGACTGGACGGCTTAAGTAGGCAGGACTGACGAGCAGGATATCAACAACAGGTGAGTCACTGTGGAGAGATAGAAGCTGGCAATTAGCCGACAGCTGAGCGGCCAGCTTTGAGAAGGAAGGGCTGAGCCCAGCTCTGACAAATAGAAACTATCATTAAATATGGAATAAAGGATGCGTGTATTCAAAAACTAGACTCAGTACAAATAATAAAATACAGAAAGCATATGCGGACAAAATGTATAGTATCATCCAAATCATACACCAATATGAATTGATCAAAAAGTAACAAATTAATCCAGACCAACCAGTCAATTGTGCCTCCATCCCTATTAATATAGAAAGCAAGGGAGTTTTGGGACCTTAAATGAGCTGCATGATAACATACACCTCCATCCCAAAATCAGAAATAAGAAAGGGGTTTTTGGGACTTTGAGTGAGGCACAAGACACGTGGTAGGAGAAATATAAACTTGTTTAATTGGCATATAAACAAAGCGTTGAACATGGTTTTATATATATACACACAAGACGATGGCATACAAAAATGATTTTATGTATGTACATCTGAAATCGCATAGTATCCCATGGAAGTAACTAGTAGAAAAAGCCAGTGCTCATTTAGTAATGGATACAGATGGGTTACAGGATGCAAATAAATCACAGTTGAGGTCAAGCTGTGTGTTGGGAACATGACATAGATAGGCTTGACGCGTTTCGTGGGCAGGTGCCACTCATCAGGAGAAACCGCATAACGTATCTGAAAAAACTGAAAACAGGTACCTTTTTTATTTTTATCAGATACGCTGTGTCAGGCGATCCTATTGGATGCCTAGCGCTTTGGCGGAAGACACACAATGGAGGAAGCTGGAGTAGCGGACACCAGAGCCGCTGCCTCCACTTCAGGAGAGGACACCACAGCCCCGCCACACGAGTGGGTAAGTGCCGCTCGCAGGGGGGGGTTGTTTGTTTGCTGCCCCCCCCCCCCAAAGAAGAACCCACCAACCGCCACTGTTACAATCTATTAGGGTGTAGGGGTAGAACAGAAGGTAGCAGAGCTTACAATCTATTAGGGTATAGGGGAGGATACAGTGGTAGAAGAGCTTACACTCTATTATGGGGGAAATACATAAGGTAGATGAGCTTACAATTCATAGAGATAGAGAAGCTGAAATCGTTTACAGCCAATCAGAGAATAAGGTTATAATGTATAAGATTTAAAACATTAATATTCTTATCGTTCTGGACTATGTGAAAAGGGTGAGCAGTGAGCACACAGCGGGTGTCATTAGAGGTCTGAGCTGATTATTATCATGATGTGGTTGGGAGAGACCACACTCCGCACATCCCACCTTCTATCGGGAGAGAAATCATGTGCAGTTCTCCAGGTGACCTCGGGGTGGCGCCTGACACAGTGTCGGCGGCTGCGGCGGCGCAGTCCGGGCGTGTAGTGTGCTGTCATAGAGCAGGAAGTATCTCCAAGATACAGCGGCAGGAAGAGAGGCGGAGCTTCCTCATACCCCGCCCATCATCTCCACAACACAGCACGGATGGAGCACATCAGGACCACCAAGGTACTGTACACAGCCATCCCCCCATACACCGAACCGGGCAGTATTGTATATTGATGGCGGCTATGGGGTGTTACAGGAGGACACTATGTGCTGGCAGCATCTTCTACATTACACAGAACCCCAAACACAGACATGAGGTCATCTCATCACTGCACAGAGCCCTCCCCCACTCTACCAGCATGTTGTCACCCTCCCTTCCCCCTTCCAGTATGTTGTCACCCTCCCTTCCAGCATGTTGTCACCCTCCCTTCCCCCTTCCAGCATGTTGTCACCCTCCCTTCCCCCTTCCAGCATGTTGTCACCCTCCCTTCCCCCTTCCAGCATGTTGTCACCCTCCCTTCCCCCTTCCAGCATGTTGTCACCCTCCCTTCCAGCATGTTGTCACCCTCCCTTCCCCCTTCCAGCATGTTGTCACGCTCCCTTCCAGCATGTTGTCACCCTCCCTTCCAGCATGTTGTCACCCTCCCTTCCAGTATGTTGTCACCCTCCCTTCCAGTATGATGTCACCCTCCTTTCCAGTATGATGTCTCCCTTCCAGTATGATGTCACCCTCCCTTCCAGTATGATGTCACCCTCCCTTCCAGTATGTTGTCACCCTCCTTCTAGCATGTTGTCACCGTCCCTTCCAGTATGTTGTCACCCTCCCTTCTCCCTTCCAGTATGATGTCACCGTCCCTTCCAGTATGATGTCACCGTCCCTTCCAGTATGATGTAACCCTCCCTTCCAGCCTTCCAGTATGATGTCACCCTCCCTTCCAGCCTTCCAGTATGTTGTCACCCTCCCTTCCAGCATGTTGTCACCCTCCCTTCCAGTATGATGTCACCCTCCCTTCCAGCCTTCCAGTATGTTGTCACCCTCCCTTCTCCCTTCCAGCATGTTGTCACCCTCCCTTCCAGTATGATGTCACCCTCCCTTCCAGCCTTCCAGTATGTTGTCACCCTCCCTTCTAGCATGTTGTCACCCTCCCTTTCAGTATAATGTCACCATCCCTTCCAGCCTTCCAGTATGTTGTCACCCTCCCTTCCAGTATGATGTCACCATCCCTTCCAGCCTTCCAGTATGTTGTCACCCTCCCTTCCAGTATGATGTCACCATCCCTTCCAGCCTTCCAGTATGTTGTCACCCTCCCTTCTCCCTTCCAGCATCTTGTCACCCTCCCTTCCAGCATCTTGTCACCCTCCCTTCCAGCATCTTGTCACCCTCCCTTCCAGTATGATGTCACCCTCCCTTCCAGTATGATGTCACCCTCCCTTCCAGTATGATGTCACCCTCCCTTCCAGCCTTCCAGTATGTTGTCACCCTCCCTTCCAGTATGATATCACCCTCCCTCCCAGTATGATGTCACCATCCCTTCCAGCCTTCCAGTATGTAGTCACCCTCCCTTCTCTCTTCCAGTATGTTGTCACCCTCCCTTCCAGTATGTTGTCACCCTCCCTTCCAGTATGTTGTCACCCTCCCTTCCAGTATGTTGTCACCCTCCCTTCCAGCATGTTGTCACTCTCCCTTCCAGCATGTTGTCACTCTCCCTTCCAGCATGTTGTCACTCTCCCTTCCAGCATGTTGTCACCCCCCCTTCCAGTAGGCTGTCACCTTGTCTTCCAGTATACTGTCATTCTACCTTCCAGCCTTCAGTATGATGTCACCCTCCCTCCCAGTATATAGTCACCCTCCCTTCTCTCTTCTAGCATGTTGTCACCCTCCCTTCCAGTATGTTGTCACCCTCCCTTCTCTCTTCTCTCTTCTAGCTTGTTGTCACCCTCCCTTCCAGTATGTTGTCACCCTCCCTTCCAGTATGTTGTCACCCTCCCTTCCAGTATGATGTCACCATCCCTTCCAGCCTTCCAGCATGTTGTCACCCTCCCTTCCAGCATGTTGTCACCCTCCCTTCCAGTATGTTGTCACCCTCCCTTCCAGCATGTTGTCACCATCCCTTCCAGCATGTTGTCACCATCCCTTCCAGTATGTTGTCACCCTCCCTTCCAGTATGTTATCACCCTCCCTTCCAGTATGTTGTCACCCTCCCTTCCAGTATGTTGCCACCCTCCCTTCCAGTATGTTGCCACCCTCCCTTCCAGTATGTTGTCACCCTCCCTTCCAGTATGTTGTCACCCTCCCTTCCAGTATGTTGTCACCCTCCCTTCCAGTATGTTGTCACCCTCCCTCCCAGTATGTTGTCACCCTCCCTCCCAGTATGTTGTCACCCTCCCTCCCAGTATGTTGTCACCCTCCCTCCCAGTATGTTGTCACCCTCCCTCAGTATGATGTCACCATCCCTTCCAGCCTTCCAGTATGTTGTCACCCTCCCTTCCAGCATGTTGTCACTCTTCCTTCCAGTATATTGTCACTCTCCCTTCCAGTATGTATGATGTCACCCCCCCCCCCCCTTCCAGTAGGCTGTCACCCTCCCTTCCAATATGCTGCCATTCTACCTTCCAGCCTTCGGCATGCTGTCACCCTCCCTTCCAGTATGTTGTTACCCTCCCTTCCAGTATTTTGTCACCCTCCCTTCCAGCCTCCAGTATGTTGTTACCCTCCCTTCCAGTATTTTGTCATCCTCCCTTCCAGCCTCCAGTATGTTGTCACCCTCCCTCCCAGTATGATGTCACCCTCCCTCCCAGTATGATGTCACCCTCCCTCCCAGTATGATGTCACCCTCCCTCCCAGTATGTTGTCACCCTCCCTCCCAGTATGTTGTTACCCTCCCTTCCAGTATGATGTCACCATCCCTTCCAGCCTTCCAGTATGTAGTCACCCTCCCTTCTCTCTTCTAACATGTTGTCACCCTCCCTTCTCCCTTCCAGCATGTTGTCACCATCCCTTCCAGCCTTCCAGTATGTAGTCACCCTCCCTTCTCTCTTCTAGCATGTTGTCACCCTCCCTTCCAGCATGTTGTCACCCTCCCTTCCAGCATGTTGTCACCTTCCCTTCCAGCTTTCCTGTATGTTGTCACCCTCCCTTCCAGTATGTTGTCACCCTCCCTTCCAGTATGATGTCACCATCCCTTCCAGCCTTCCAGTGTGTTGTCACCCTCCCTTCCAGTATGATGTCACCATCCCTTCCAGCCTTCCAGCATGTTGTTACCCTCCCAGCATGTTGTCACCCTCCCTTCCAGCATGTTGTCACCCTCCCTTCCAGCATGTTGTCACCCTCCCTCCCACTATGATGTCACCCTCCCTCCCAGCATGATGTCACCCTCCCTCCCAGTATGTTGTCACCCTCCCTTCCAGTATGATGTCACCATCCCTTCCAGCCTTCCAGTATGTTGTCACCCTCCCTTCTCCCTTCCAGTATGATGTCACCCTCGCTTCCAGTATGATGTCACCCTCGCTTCCAGTATGATGTCACCCTCGCTTCCAGTATGATGTCACCCTCCCTTCCAGTATATTGTCACCCTCCCTTCCAGTATGATGTCACCCCCCCCCCCTTCCAGTAGGCTGTCACCCTCCCTTCCAGTCTTCCATTATGCTGTCATTCTACCTTCCAGCCTTCAGCATGCTGTCACCCTCCCTTCCAGTATTTTGCCACCCTCCCTTCCAGCCTTCAGTATGATGTCACCCTCCCTCTCAGTATGATGTCACCCTCCTTCTCAGTATGATGTCACCCTCCCTCTCAGTATGATGTCACCCTCCCTCTCAGTATGATGTCACCCTCCCTCCCAGTATGTTGTCACCCTCCCTCCCAGTATGTTGTCACCCTCCCTCCCAGTATGTTGTCACCCTCCCTCCCAGTATGTTGTCACCCTCCCTCCCAGTATGTTGTCACCCTCCCTCCCAGTATGCTGTCACCCTCCCTCCCAGTATGTTGTCACCCTCCCTCCCAGTATGTTGTCACCCTCCCTCCCAGTATGTTGTCACTCTCCCTTCCAGTATGTTGTCACCCTTCCTTCCAGTATGATGTCACCTTCCCTTCCAGCCTTCCAGTATGTTGTCACCCTCCCAGCCTACCAGTGTGTTGTCACTCTCCCTTCCAGCATGTTGTCACCTAGTCTTCCAGTCTGGAGCTCGCTGTCAGGATCTCACTGGAGGCTTTATACATTCCTATTGGTGACCAGTGCTGGATTTATAAGGGGGATTCCCCGGACCCCCAACAGAAGGGGCCCTCTGTATACAAGAATATTTTATATAGGAAATTAAGTCACAACTCATGATCTGAAGTCTGGGACAGTACCTATCAGGGATTATTGAAGGCAGAGGATCAGCCTGACATGCGGTGAGCATCTTTATAGGGAGGTGAGGTGTGCTTTGCTGTCATTGTATACAGTGGTGTATGATGTGTGTACAATATTAGTGGCCCCCATACTGTCATTATTATTATACAGGATTTATATAGCGCCAACAGTTTACGCAGCACTTTACAATATACAAGGGAGACAGTACAGTTACAATACAATAATTTACAAGAGGGTTAAAAGGGCCCTGCTCATAAGAGCTTACAATCTAATAGGGTGGGGGAGGTTGTACAAATGTTGTAACTGTGGGGAATGAGCTGATGGAAGTGGTAAAAGATTAGTTGGAAGATTCATAGAGTAGGAATAGCCAGACGGGTTAAGGTAGAGAGTTCCAGACGATGGGAAAGGCTCTGGAGAAATCCTGGAGACGAGCATGGGAGAAGGAGACAAGGGAGCTTGAGAGCAGAAGGTCTTAAGGCTGAATTCACACTGATGCAGCTCCTAGCAGGGGTCCTGTGCATTCCTGTTCACCCTTTCAGGTCCAATTGCAGCCCGAATTTTTGGCTGAAATGGACCAAAGGATGCACAGGGCTCCTGTGCAAATTCGCACCTGAGCCGCAGCCGAGATATGTGAACCGACTCTCTAAATCTCCTGCTATTGTGAATTGGATGTGGGGAGCCTGCATCCAATTCAAATGGTGTGAACCCAGCCTGAGAGGAGCAAAGAGGACAGTTTGGGTGATATTTGGAGACAAGATTGTTGATGTAGCTCAGGGCGGAGTTGTGAATGGCTTTGTATGTTGTGGTTAGAATTTTTAATTTACAGTGGAACCTCGGATTACAAGTATAATCCGTTCCAGGAGTATGCTCGTAATCCAAAGTACTCGCATATCAAAGCGAGTTTTCCCATTGAAGTCAATGGAAATGAAAATAATTTGTTCCGCATTGACTTCAATGGGATGCAATACTGCACGCGGCCAGAGGCGGGGCGCCGGAGAGCCTCGGAAACGGCCGAAAAGGCCCCGAGGACACTTCGGCTGACCTCGGCAAACCTCAGAAAGACTTCCTACTCAAGATTTGCCAAGGTAAGCCTTGCTGTCCTCTGGCCTTTCCGTGCATTTCCGAACGGTGCCGATCGACGTTCGGCTCTGCTCGGCTCCGGCGCCCCCCCACCTCAGACCAAAAGCGGTACTGCATACCACTTTGGCCTGAATCGTGCTCGTTTTGCGAGACAACACTCGCAGACTGAGTTACAATTTTTAAAAATACAGTGCTCGTATTGCGAAACGCTCGTTAAACGCGTTACTCGCAATCCAGGGTTCCACTGTATTTTGCTTGGCGATCGGGAGCCAGTGTAGGGATTGGCGCAGAGGAGTGGCAAACACTGAGCGGTTGGTGAGTCTGGCAGCAGCATTCATCATTGACTGAAGAAGGGATAGCCTATGGAGAGGTAGGCTAATGAGAAGGGAGTTGCAATAGTCAAGGCGAGAGAAAACAAGGGAGCGAATGAGTAGCTTGGTTTCATTAGTTAAAAAGGGGCGCATTTTAGAAATCTTATGGAGGTGAAGTCTTCAAGCTTTCGGCAATGATTGGATTTGGGGCTGAAAGGACAGGTCAAAATCTAGGATTACACCTAATACCCTGGCAAAAGGAGAGGGATTGTTGATTGCATTATTGATTTTGATGGAAAAGTCATGGAGGGGGGCACGGACGGGGGGGGGGGGGGGTATTATCAGCTCAGTTTTAGAGAGATTTTGTTTAAGGAAGTGGTGCAACATCTATGCTGATATGTCAGTTAGTAAGTTAGTAATGCGAGATGAGACCAAAGGAGAGAGGTGAGGAGTAGACAGATGGATTTGGGTGTCATCGCCTATAGATGGAATTGGAAGCTGTGGGCGGTTATCAAGTCACCAAGGGAGGAGGTGTGGATAGAGAAGGGGTCCACGAATAGAGCCTTGGGGGACCCTCACAGAAAGGGGCAATGGAGAGGAGGAGACAGAGATGTAGGTAACACTGATGGAGCGCTGTGATAGATAGGAGGAGAACCAGGATTGAGCAGAATTTTGGAGGCCAAGGGATCGGAGTTTATTAAGAAGGAGCAAGTGGTCAACGGTATCAGAGGCCACAGAGAGGTATAGTAGTAGGAGTATGGAGTAGTGGCCATTGGTTTTAGCAGTTAGTAAATCGTTTTTAGTAACTAAAAGTGAGTTTTAGTAAGGCAGTTTCTGTGGAGTGCTGCAAATGAAAGCCAGACTGTAATGCTGCATACACACGAGTGGACTTTTCGACCGGACTGGTCCAATGGTCTATTCGACGGACTTTCCGAACAAACGGACTTGCCTACACATGATCACACCAAAGTCCGACGGATTTGTACGTGATGACGTACGACCGGACTAAAATAAGGAAGTTGATAGCCAGTAGCCAATTGCTTCCCTAGCGTTGGTTTTCGTCCGTCGGACTAGCATACAGACGAGCTGACTTTTCGATAGGAACTGGGTCCGGCAAAGTTCCGACGTAAAGATTTGAATCATGTTCCAAATCTAAAGTCCGTCAGATTTTCGACCGAAAAAGTCCGCTGCAGATCCGATGAAGCCCACACACGGTCAAATTGTCTGCCGGACTCGACCGTCGGACCAGTCCGGTCGAAAATTCCACTTTGTGTACACGGTATAAGGGGTCAAGAAGGTTATTTTCACTGAGCTAGGAGCTAAGATGGTTGTAGATTAAGCGTTCTAGAAGTTTAGAGGTGAATGGGAGCAATGAGATGGGTCTTAAGTTGTTCAGGTTGGTAGGGTCCAGTGAGGGCTTTTTAAGTATGGGAGTGATCTGTGCATGTTTTAGAGGGGAGGGGAAGGTGCCACTAGAGAGGGAGAGATTGAAGATGTGAGTGAGGGAGCATAGGATAGAAGAAGAGGGTGACTGTTGTAGTTGTGAGAAAACAGGATCCAGGGGACAATTGGTTAGGTGGCCATCTGAGAAAAGTTTTGTAACCTCTTCAGTAGTAGCCAATTCAAAAGAGGAGAATGTTGCCTGGGCAGTGAGTGAGTTAGTGGGTGCAGGGCGTGGAGGATGAAGCAGAGAGTTAAATGTTGAGAAGAGCCGACGGTGATTGGATGACAAGGTATTAATAAGAGAGACAAAGTAGGTTTGTTTGGCAGCATGGAGGCAGGAATTGTATTTTAGGGGGGCAGATTTATATAGGGTGAAGTCCTGCAGGGATTTGGTTTTATGCCACAGTCGTTCAAGAGCACGGCAATGTCTCTTGAGATTTCTAGTGTTGTCAGTTTGCCTGTTACCTCTGTGCAGAGAGGCCAGCAGCACTTACGGTCTGTATACTTATCACCTCCACTCCCTGCTGTTTTCTGAATACAGATAATCGTCAGCAGCTCTTCACTTTGCCCCCTCCACGCTCACTGGAGTGCTGAGCTGTGGAGGAGCAGGGAGCGGCCAGATTAGGCTCGCTAAGAGGCTGAACTGGGTGTCAGTCCAGGCACCTGGCAGATCCCGACTTCCATTGTCGCGATGACGCGGTAGGCTCTGAGGAAGAAGGTATTCCTTTGAAACGTGTCAGCCAGCAGCGTCCCTGATGTCTTCTCCCTTGCCAACTGGAGACTGTCAGTTTCAGGACTGATTGCCACGAATAGGTGGCTCATACAAGCAATATTTCTCTGCATGTTTATGAGCAGTTTTTAACTGCTTGCCGACCAGCCGCCGCAGTTTCACTGCGGCAGAATGGCATGGCTGGGCAAAACGACGTTACCTTACGTCCCCTCACCTTTTGGCCACTAGGGGCGCACGCGCCCGTAGCATGTGCCAGGAGCCGATGCGAGTGCCCAGTGGGTGCAATGACTGCCGGACACCTGCGATCACTCATGACAGAGATCCCGGTTCTTTTAGGGGAGTAGAGACAGATCGTGTGTTCATACTAAGTATGAACACCGATCTCTCTCTCTCTCTCTCTCTCCTCTTAGACAGTCCCATCCCCCCTACAGTTAGAACACACCTAGGGAACACAGTTAACCCCTTGATCGCGCCCTAGTGTTAACCCCTTCCCTGCCAGTGACATTTATACAGTAATCTGTGCATTTTTATAGCACTGATCGCTGTATAATTGTCAGTGGTTCCAAAAATGTGTCAAAAGTGTCCAATTTGTCCGCCGCAATATCGCAGTCCCGATAAAAATTGCAGATCGCCGCCATTACTAGTAAAAAAAAAAATAAATAAATAAAAATGCCATAAATCTATCCCCTATTTTGTAGACGCTATAACTTTTGTGCAAACCAATCAATATACGCTTATTGCGATTTTATTTTTATTTTTTTAACAAAAATATGCAGAAGAATACATATCGGCCTAAACGGAGGAAAAAATATTTTTTTTGATAAAAAATTTGGGATATTTATTATAGCAAAAAGTAAAAGATATTGTGTTTTTTTCTTTTGTTAGCGCAAAAAATAAAAACCGCAGAGGCGATCAAATATCACCAAAAGAAAGCTATATTTGTGGGGAAAAAAGAACGTCAATTTTGTCAATTGTCAGTTAAAGCGACGCAGTGCCGTATCGTAAAAAATGCCCTGGTCATTAAGTGGCCAAATCTTCCGGGGCTGAAGTCATTAACTTTGTTTTGTCAATAAATTAACTTGGGATAATGCACTAGGCTGGTGCGCCCTGTTGTCTTTACTTTAGGTGGCTCATTTCAAGCGATATTTCTCCACATGTTTGCGAGTAGTTTTTAACTTTATTTTATTAATTTACTTGGGATAATGCACTAGGCTGGGCTGCCCTCTTTTCTTTACTTTTTCCGTGATGACGCAGTACCTGGACTGATTTCTGTGATGTCAGCAGAGAGCAGACTTCAGCCCGCCCATTGCTGAAAACGGGTCACAGGAGTGCAAAACAAATTGCACTTCTGTGATCCACAGACGTATAGCCAAACAAGCTTTGGCTATACTTCTTTAGCTTTTACAAAGTCTGCTGTCTCAGTTTTTATGTTGGCAATTTGCATATACTCCATAATGTTATGAAGAGTGACCAGATGAATTGCAATTAATTGCAAAGTCCCTCTTTGCCATGAAAATGAACTTAATCTCATAAAAATACATCTCCATTGCATTTGTGAAGAAGGGCTTCAGGGCTCCCAAGAAAGTCCAGCAAGTGCCAGGACCGTCTCCTACAGTAGATTCAGCGGATCGGGGCACCACCAGTGCAGAGCTTGCTCAGGAATGGCAGCAGGGAGATGTGAGTACATCTGCACGCACAGTAAGGTAGAGACATTTGGAGGATGGCCTGGTGTCAAGAATAGCAAAATCGTAAAATTGAACATGGCAACAAGTAAACAAATTAAATTACCTGTTCAGAAGTCTGCATACCGTTCTTAATACTGTGTATTGTCCCCTTTAGCATCAATGACAGCGTGCCGTCTTTTGTAATATTTATCTATTTATTTATCGAATTCTTGAAGGTGGTTTAGCTGCCTATTCATCTTGGCAGAATGCCTTCAGGTCATGCAAAATCTTTGGTCAACTTGCATGAACCACATGTTTCAGATCTCCCCAGAGTGGCTCAATGATATTAAGGTTGGGAGACTGTAATGGTCACTCCAGAACCCTCACTTTTTTCTGCTGTAACCACTGGTGGGTCAACTTGGCCTTGTGGGTAGGGTCATTGTCTTTCTGGAAAGGAGCATCCCATGCTCAACTTTCGCGCAGAAGAATGCAAATTGTCTGCCAGTATTTTCTGATACCATGCATTCATCTTGCCATCAATTTTCAGTAAGCCATCGCTATGCTTTGCTGTAGGAATGGTATTCTTGTTGATATAGGCTTTGTTGACCCCTCTCCAAACATAGAGCTTATGGTTGGGACCATAAAGTTCTATTGTGGTCTCAGCACTCCAAATTACAGTGTGCTACAAGCTGTGAAGCTTGTCAAGGTGTTGTTGGGCATATTGTAACTGGGCTTTTTTTGTGGCATTGGTGCAGTAAAGGCCTCTTTCTGTCAATTCGACCAAGCAGCTAGTTTTTGTTCAAGTATTGTTGTTTTGTGCTCCTTAAAACAACCACACCATCATTTTTCAGAGCAACCTTTATTTCTCCTTAGGTTATCTGTGGGTTTTTCTTTGCATCCTGAAAAATGATTCCACTTCTTAAGTGATTGAACAGTACTGACTGGCGTTTTTAAAGCTTTGGATATCTTTTCAGATCATTTTCCATCTTTTATAAAGTTCAATTACCTTGTTACGCAGGTCTTTTGACAGTTCTTTTCTGCTCTCCATGGCTCAGTATCTAGCCTGCTCAGTGCATCCATGTGAGAGCTAACAAACTTATTGACTATTTATACACAGAAACTAATTGCAATTTAAAAAGCCACAGATGTGGGAAATTAGCCTTTAACCCTTTCGCTGCCAGGTCCTTACATTGCACGGACCTACATTGTAATACAGTCAGTGGAGTTCAGAGAAGGCATGTTTAATTAAAGAGAACCTGTCACCTAAAAATCATCACATAGGGGACTTTTTGTCCCCTATGTGATTAAAAAGTTAAGCAAAAATAATTTATTTTTGCAAAAAAACGAAGTTAAACAAAAACTTTTGAGCCCCCCACCCTCACTTATACGCATGTATGAACGTTAATGCACGCTTCAGGGGCGCCCACCCATTAAAATGTTGATTGCGATAAACATGCTACATATCGCTGTGCATGCCCGAGTGAAAGCAATAATTCTAGACTTCCTCCATAACGCTAATCTGATGACCTATAGGGTACTGAAGTTTGTCGGCATTTCACAGGCGCACACAAATTTAAGGTTTGACATGTTGGGTATCTGTTTACTCGGTGCAACCTTGGCTTTTTTATTTTACCAAAAATGTATTGCATTTGTTCGCCCTAAAAATTACTTTAGTGTGTTTTTTACAAAGATGTTGTATTTCCTAGACCTTTTCAGTAATATTGTGCGACATAATAAAATAGTTTTAATTCCATTTTTTTATCTAGGGTGTATGCTTTCAGAAAATATATAATATTTTGGGGTTTTGTGTAATCTTCAGGCCTAGAGGGATTTTTTTTAAACGTGTGCAAAAAAAATGCAAAAACTGCTTTGGCAGTGAAAAGGTTAATTGCCATGTGTGACCCGTGTGTGTGTCACCTTTTGTGTCTGTACCATGGCTAAACGTTTCCGGGTATGGAAACTTTTGATAAGGACCATTTGGGTGATTTTTGTTATCATTATTATTTAAAAAGGAGCCAAACAACTATGTGATAATAAATGGCTTCATATGATGACTATCCTTAAATAAAAGACAGTTTTTGGCATGATCAGTCATATATCAGTGCCAAAATTTCACAATTTCTGCCAGGGTATGCAAACTTTTGAACACAACTGTAAATTAGCAGGAACAGGAAGCATCCAGCTAACCCCACTGCTTAAGGTGTAATGAATGTGGTTGTAAAGGCAGAAGAATTGTATGCATTAGGATAAAAAATCCTTCTGTGTGCAGCAGCCCACCTCAGCCCCCCTAACACTTACCCAAGCCTGTCCTTTATCCAGCGATGTTGCAGGAGTGTCTAAGCTGCCCGGGGCTCCCCTCCTCATTGGTTGAGATAGCAGCGCGGCACGATTGGCTCCGGCTGCTGTCAATCAAAATCAGTCAGCCAATCAGGAGAGAGAGGGGGTGGGTCCGTGTCTGAATGGACACAAGGAACTGTGACTCGGCTTGGGTGCCCCCATAGCAAGCTGCTTGCCGTGGGGGAAGTCAACAGGAGGGAGGGGCCAGGAGAGCCGAAAAGGGAACTGAGAAGAAAAGGATTTGGGCTGCTCTGTGCAAATCCACTGCAACAGGGCAGAGAAGTATAATATGTTTATTATTTTTAAAAGAAAAAAACTAGACTTTACAATCCCAGCATTAGTGACCACCCTGTACTTCCCAGACATCTCTAAGTCACTACATTCCTCCTCCTCCTCCTTCTCATCTCGGACAATAATATAATAATGGTGCGCTCAAACGATTGGTGTATTAGTGGACTGGCAATTGACCCTCATGCTGGTGACACATCAATGTCTGAAGAGTTTTGGCCCATTTGCCACTAACTTGATCACTAGCAATGTAATTACAAAGCTCGAGCCATTATGAAATCATGTATAATGCAGTTAGGTTATTGCGTGACTGACCGGCTTTGTTCGTGGCCATCGGGTAAGCGGCAATGTATGAACTGTATGTTTTTGAGCTTAGATACGCTTTTATGTGTACTTCCACGTTTGCAGCCAAATTGGCAAACAGTAATGCCCTGTACACACGATCGCACATTCCGACAACAAGATCCATGTTTTTTTTCCGATGGATGTTGGCTCAAACTTGTCTTGCATACACACAGTCACACAAATCTTGTCAAAAATTCCGATCGCCAAGAACGCAGTGACGTACAACACGTACAACGAGCCGAGAAAAAGATAAATAATGTCCGATGGAGCCTATACACGGTCGGAAATTACGACAACAAGCTCCCATTGAGCACTTTCCGTTGGAAAATCTGACCGCGTGTACGGGGTATTACTTTATATTTGTTACATGTCTCCTTTTACTGAAAAGTTGGAAACTAAAGTTAAAGTACAACTAAAGCAAAAACGTTTTTTATTTTAGTTTTGGATAGAGTGCAGAGGGATTAGACCACCTGTCTGTTATTATTGCTTTCTGTGCCCCCGTTAACCACTTCAGCCCTGGAAGATTTGGCTGCTCAATGACCAGCCAATTTTTTGTGATTCAGGACTGCGTCGCTTTAACTGACATTGTACCCAAACAAAATTGACGTGCTTTCTTTTGGTGAAATTTGATCACCTTTGCGCTTTTTATTTTTTTGCGCTATAAACAAAAGAAGAGCGACAATTTTGAAAAAAACACTATCTTTTATCTTTATCCCACATTTTTATCGGGACTGCGATATTATGGTGGACACTTTTGACACATTTTTGAGACCAATGACAATTATACAGAGATCATTACTATAAAAATGCACTGATTACTGTATAAATGTCACTGGCAGGGAAGGGGTGAACACTAGGGGGTGATCAAGGGGTTAAATGTGTTCCCTCACTGTGTTTTAACTTTGGGGGGATGGGACTGTCTAGGACAGTGGTTTTCAACCCTTCTAGTGCTGTGACCCCTTGATAAAATTTCCCAAGTTGTGGGGACCCCTAACAGCAAAATAATTTTTTGTAGCGTGGGTTGTCAGCATCCAAAGCAAGACAAGTAATTTGCGCCCCTAACCCACCGACATTTAGTGCTCCCCGAGTCCCTTCCACTCGTACAGTATAAAACCCCTTATGGTACATTTTAGGATGTACAACTCTTTCTCTTTGTTCTCTTTTCCTTCCCTTTTATCTCTCTATTCTAATTTCTTCTTTTTTTTTCCCCATCCCTCTCTCTAGCCGTCTTTCTTCTTCTTTCTCTTATTCTTTCTGTCCCTTTTTCATTGTTCTCCTCCCCCCCCCCTTTTCCTCTCCCTTCCATGTATTCTCTATTTTTATTCCTTCTCTTATTCCTTGGTGGGGGGGTCAGCTGACATTTCTCACCAGTCAGCTGACCTCTAGTCTCTGCCCCCTGGCCGCAAAAAGGCTGGGAGAGCGGTGCAGGCTTCAGGAACAGCCCAGGATTTGGTTACCCCTGGCAAATCATCATTCGACCCCCAGGTTGAGAACCACTGGTCTAGGAGGAGAGAGAGATCGGTGTTCATACTTGGCACGAACACACGAATCAAGCAAATCTATTACCTGCAACCTGTGGTTGCAGAAAAGGAATTTGCACCGTGTATGGCCGGCTTTACTTTACCCCTCCCACTTTCACTCTCAAATTGTTCACGGTATCTTGCCCAAAGGCCTTCTCCAAAGAAACAATTGGAAAGGTCAGAAACATTTATTAAATTAGTTTTGGGTATGCTGTGTGTATAGGGACACATGACAACATATAGGGAGGTTTTCTCAACTGTGAATTCGCTAGTAGAAATACAGCACCTCCGACACGTCTCAAAAAGTTTAGTCTTTCTTTCCTTTTGAAAGACTATACTATTTTGAAACGCGTCGGAAGGGACACTAGGGGCTATCATGACATCACAGATAGAAAGGCCTTGTCTTTATGAGCGGGCTTGACAGCCGTACTGGGAGGTCTGTCTATTGTCCCATCAGCAGAGGTACTGACATTAACGATCAGTACCAGTCTATGGGATGACTATTTATAGCACTTCTATTGCTAGTGTATGTGTTTGGGACATAGTACGCCTGGGGTCATTAGAAGTGACAGAAATATTATATTTTCCAGAATCTTACGGCAAAAATCATACTTTTCGTAGAGCACCTTTTGCACTGTTGTATTCAATATTAGTTTCATGCAACAAAATGCGAACGATACGTTGTACGATAAGTCTAAACATTGTAACAATTTGTCAAAGGAATAGACTTCTGTGTGTAAATGAGGAAAGTTTAACCACTTAAACACTAAACCTTTTTCTGACAAAAGTTGGTTTCAAGTTAAAATCATTTTTTTTTTTGCTAGAAAATTACTTAGAACCCCCAAACATTTTTTAGTAGACACCCTAGAGAATAAAATGGTGGTTGTTGCAATATTTTATGTCACACTGTATTTGCGCATCGGTCTTTCAAATGCAATTTAAGAAAAAAAATTACTTTAATGAATATAAAAAAAAAACAAAAAACTAACCAGTAAAATTAGCCCAATTTTTTTGTATAATGTGAAAGATTTTACGCTGCGAGAATCGAGATCTTTTATTCTAAGCAAAAAAATCGTGATTCTCATTTTGGCCAGAATTGTGCAACTCTAATCAGTGACAATATTTGTTTACAGAAACATTTTAATCGTATAAAGATTATAAAGTGTTGGGTGTGGTTCTTGCTTTATAAGAGTGCTGTGAAGTCCAGAGATTCCTCTGTGTGACTTAGAGGGCTGTCAGAATCATTTGAGGAGTTTTTTTTTTCTTCTTTTATTTTTTTGCATAGATCTCCATTAAAGTGATTGTAAAGGTTCAATTTATTTATTTTTTTTTAATAACAAACATGTTATACTTACCTGCTCTGTGCAAGGGTTTTGCACAGAGCGGCCCCCCGATCCTCTGCTTCTGGGGTGCCCCAGCTGCGCTCCTGGCTCCTCCCCTTCATCGAGTCCCCCCATGGAGAGCCGCATTCCATGGGGGCACCCGTGCTGGCGTGCTCATGAGTCCCACTGCTATGTCCATTGACACAGACTGCAAGACTCAGCCCCGCCCCCCGCTCCCATGTCACTGGATTTGATTGACAGTAGCGGGTGTAAACCAATGGCTCCCGCTGCTATCAATCTATCCAGTGAGGATGGAGGCAGCATTTGGACCTGCTGGTCTCGTGCACATCGCTGGAACGGCCAGGCTCAGGCAAGAAAAAGGGGGGCTCTGGGGGCAGCTGCAGCACACAGAAGGTGAAAAACCTGGAGACTTGACAATCCTTTTTAGAAGTAATTTGCACTTTTTCAAGAGACAACTTGTGTGAATACTACTTTGGAAATGTTTTAAATGTTGCACATAATAAATACTCTGCACTCAGTAAAGTAATCTTCATCTATTATATTGCCTTCAATAAAGAACAGAGCTGCTGTGTTCCTTGCTTGGTGAGCTTATACGTAGCTCTGTTTAGCAGCAGCATTAGTGGGATTGTATCTGGAAGCCCGTGGTCTGTTATGATCCAGGAAAATTTGTCATTTGCATCTTTTTTTTATAGCAAGCAGAAATGTATAAGTAGGATCATAAATTCTAATAAAGCACAATCAAAGCGTGCGAGCCACTAAAGCCCAAATAAATGAAGCAGAACTCCTGGCAAAAATAACCAGTACAAAAAAAAATCACCAGTGTTTTCTGCAATATTCACATTCAGTTCAGAGATTGCCCCCAAATACTTTATCCCACTGCTAGATGTCCTTGGTCTGATGGCCAGCATTATTCAGCCCACCATAGACCTGCCTCAGCATTCACTGGACAGTGAAAGGAGAAGCAGCACAGTGATAAGCTCATCTCTCTGTCACTCTGATTTCTCAACCTATCAGCTCAACTGATTGAAATATCATCAGGCAGAGATTTGTTCAGGGGGGGTCTGGACCTAGAAAACTGTCGCATTTAACTGCAACGTCGCTTTAACATGCAAAATATTCAGGGATACTGCCACATGTTAAAGGCTAAGTTCACTTTTTGAAAAAATAGAATAAAAGAACTTTTTTGACAGTAAAATGAGCATTTATTTATTTTTATTTTTTCCAAGGAGCCTGCAGAGCTTTGCAGAGTTCATCTTTGGAATATGTTACATGTATCAGCATCTCCACCTTCTCCACCCATACCTTCTTTCTACTCCCGCTGTCACAATTTGAAACCAGTGCGGCCGCGCAGGTCTCCGCCCACACGGCCGCATCATTTTATTTATTTTTTATTTTAGGTACTTGTATAATGCCGTCAATTTATGCAGCACTTTACATATACATTCACATCAGTCAATGCCCTCAAGGAGCTTACAACCTAAGGTCCCTAACTCACATTCATACATACTAGGGGCCAATTTAGACAGGATCTGATTAACCTATCAGCATGTCTTTAGAGTGTGGGAGGAAACCGGAGCACCCGGAGGAAACCCACACAGGCACAAGGAGAACTTGCAAGCCTCAGGAAGATGGTGTCAAGGTCGGGATTCAAACCCGCGGCCGTTTTTGCTGCTGGGTGAAAGTGCTAACCACTTAACCACTGTGCTGCATCATTCATTCGATCATTCATTCACAGTTTCCTGTGACTGAATAGACTACAAGTATCGTCAGTGATTGCAACTGATGGCTTGAAGTTCTTGGTGAACCACGAGGGCGCTGGTGAGCGTTCTCGTAGTTTATTGATCTTGCTGCTCGGATCAAAGGTAAGAGCAGACAGCTATCCTGAAGGTCTACAGAAGCCTGACATTGCACCCGCGATCACAGTCACATGACAATAAATAAATAAATCTTTCTTGAACATTTTTTTTAGGCAATAACATGGTGTAGGTGGAGATGATTGATGCTAGCTTTCATTTTGTTCAGACGGCTTCTGCATCCAAGGCTCCTTTTTTACTCTACAGTCGTTAGCAATTACACTTGACATATTTAATACTGATTTATTATATTTATTAATATTAAGCTTTTTGTGAGTCTCTTAGTGAATGTTATTAATCAGCGTACTATATCCCATCCCCATAGTGTTTAACTATTGGAGCACATGGAGGAGGAGGAAAGATGGGAGTGTAATTTACCACTGTGTATACACCCACTTGTTTGACTCTATAGTCATGTGGGCTGCACAGATAAGAAAAGGGAGCAAATGAAGAGCTTAGGAGGGAAATTAAATTAAGCATGCTCTGTAGAGGACACCATCTCGGCTAGACAATCTCAGGCTGCAGTGGGGACACCGAGAAGATGGGAGAGACAGCTGAAAGCAGGATCAACCAGATATATTTCACTCTACACAATACAAAAGCTTTAGTGGCTTTGTAAGTATATGCACTCTGCTATATTACATGTAATGTAAGTTTTTCATAGTCTGGGTTTAATGACACTTTAAAGGAGAAGTACAGCCAAAGCTTGTTTGGCTATATTTCTACTGTGGATCACAGGAGTACAGTTCATTTTGCACTCTTGTGACCCGTTTTCAGCAGACAGCGAGCTGAAGCCTGCTGACATCACAGAGCCGATCCAGGCTCGGGCCGGATCGTGACAATGAATTCAGCATCTGCCCACATGCCTGGACCGGCACCCAGGTCAGCCTCTCAGCAAGCCACAGGAAGCTTGAGTCAGTGGCTCCCGCTTCCTCAACAGTCTAATGCTCTAGTGAGTGTGTAAGGGCAGAGCAGAGAGTCAGTGAGAACTGAGCGGTCGGCAGTATTTGATCGCTCAGTTCTCAGTGTTAGAACCGGCGGGGGGACGGCTGCAGCATCGCACTGATCCTGCATCCAGCTAGGTAAGTATGATTTAAAAAAACAAATCACATATTTCTTTTTTAAGGTTTAACTTCTGCTTTAACATGGTGCCATCATCTATTTGTCAGCTTGCTGCCCCCAACAACACACTTTGGGGTTGATTTACTAAAACTGGAGAGTGCAAAACCTGGTGCAGCTGTGCTTGGTAGCCAATCAGCTTCTAATTTCAGCTTGTTCAATTAAAGTGGTTCTAAAGCCTAAACATTTTTTACCTTAATGCATTGCTTGCATTAAGGTAAAAATTGCTTAGGCATCAAATGTTGCCCCTCACCCCCCTTATACTTACCTGAGCCCTCATTCGATCCAGCGCTGTGCACATCTGCAGCTTTTTTCTCCCCTCACTTCCTGGTCTTACTGGCTTTACTGGGGCATTGGGGGCCGTTCGATCCCAGTGCTGTCAATCAAAGCAAGTGACAAGGGGTTGGAGTCCCGCTGTCTTTGTCAATTGACGCAGCAGCGGGGCTCGGGAAAAAGAATGCACAAGTGCCCCCATGGGATGCGGCTTCCCATGGGGGCACAGGGAGGAGCCAGCACCGCCGGCGGGGGACCCGAGAAGAGGAGGTTCGGGGCTGCTCTGTGCAATTCCATTGCACAGAGCAGGTAAGTATAGACATGTTTGGGATTTTTTATTTTTTGTAATTGTTTTAAGCTTTGACAAAACAAACCTGGAAGTTGATTGGTTTCTATGCAGACCTGAATCAGATTTTTCCCTCTCCAGTTTTAGCAAATAAACCCCTTTGTTTTTCTCTATCATTATAAAGTAACATGAACAGAAAGCAGCATGATCTCAGAATACAAAGCTGAAGTTGATGTTGCACAGGATCCTCGTTCCCCGGTTTGCGCAGTTGGCACAGTGCGTTCTGTGCATGTGGTTCTGTTTACATATTTCTAACAATGAGCACAGCTGTTATTGGTCGGTACATCTGCTTCAAGCCCTGGCTTGATTGCTTCCTTTGTTGCAATATGTGAAGAAATTCTTTGTTGGCAGGAAGTAAATTACCCCAGAATAATTGTCACCAAGGGAAAAAAAATCTTCTAGAGTGCTGTGGATAATCCTGGAACATTCTGAACCAATACAACTATGAATGGGCAAAACAGTGTTTTATTTTACCTTTTTATTATTATTATTATTATGTGGGATCATTAAAGAAGAGCTCTGGTCCAGTGCAAAAGCAGGGCATTCCTTTAAAAAAAAAGGAGATGCTAAAATCATGATTAAATATAAGACTTTTCATTCTTTCTGCTTATATAATATACTATATTATTTTGCTAATTGTTCATCAGATTGATGCACCAGAGATGGTAGGCACAGACACAAAGGGGTGTATTTCTAAAAAAAAAATATCTGCACAATTTGCAAAAAACAAGCTGCACAAAAGGAAATGTAAAAATCTGAATGTTCCAGTGGATGTTAAATGACGTAGTTTGGTGGTTTAAACCTCTGGCCAGGTGCCCCAACCACTGAGCAGGAAAGGGCACTCCGAATTGCCTTTGCCAAGTATTACATCACACCACACTGCGTATCACATGGATTATAAGGAATACTTCTCCAGTTCAAATAAGCTGAAGCTTCCAATATGTAAAAAAGGATGCTCTTGTGGTATCACTGTCTACCAGTACAAGAATAAGGCTATTATAATAAACTCAAAAAATACATAATAAAAAAAAAATAAAAATAATAGGTGTACATAAACCAATGAAAGGGAATATGTGATGGGAAATCACACAAATAAAACCACATAGGAAGGTAGGTCAGCCTCTCCTACCATAAGTAAATCTAAATAACACACACTTGTGTATAAAATGGCTAGTGATTGACATAAAGTAGCTCAATATCAAATCAGCGTTATAAAAGTCCTAAAAAACAGTCAAATATATATGGTGAGAAAAATATATTAATGCAAAAATGTGCTAGGTGATGAAACATGCACAACACACAGCCAAAATGGGATTAGTGTCTCTTCTTCCAGTGCAGTGACATCTCCTGTGCTGATTGGCCTCTCACCTTACTGCTGTAAGGTAACAGATAATGGATAATCTGTGAAACTTCAATGGTTTAGATCAGCTCTCCTGTGGTTAGCCCAGCTGATGGATCTCTCGCACTGCAAATTTCAGCTCCTCTCCTAAGCCAGGTGATTCCCCGGGATGGTTGTTATGGCTCCTCCAGGTAAATCTCATGGTCCTTCCCGGATTTCTCTGTGTAGTGTATAAAAGAGAGGGATTCCCAGATAGTGTAGTAACATTTTGATATGTTTATTGAATAAAACTGCTAAATAAATTAGTTATTACTACACAGGGAAATCCAGGAAGGATCCCCACACCACAAGATTTACCTAGAGGAGCCGTAACAACCACCCCAGGGAGTCACCTGGGTTAGGAGAGGAGGACCCCTAGAGTGAGCTGGAATTTGCAGTATGAGAGAACCATCAGCTGGGCTAACCACAGCTGATCTAAAGCATTGGAGTTTCACAGATTATCCATATATGCTGTTACCTTACAGCAGTAAGGTGAGAGGCCAATCAGCACAGATGTCACTGGAAGAAGAGACACTAATCCCATTTTGGCTGTGTGTTGTGCATGTTTCATCACCTAGCACATTTTTGCATTAATATATTTTTCTCACCATTTATATTGGACTGTATTTTTAGGACTTTTATCATGCTGATTTGATATTGAGCTACTTTATGTCCATCACTAGCCATTTTATACACAAGTGAATGTTATTTAGATTTACTTATGGTAGGAGGGGCTGACCTACCTCCCTATGTGGTTTTATTTGTGTAATTTCACATCACGTATTCACTCATTCATTGGTTTATGTACACCTATTATTTTTTTGATTATTTGTTTGAGTTTTTTATAATAGCGAAGCTTCCACTATACCAATGGTCATCAACCCTGTCCTCAGGGCCCACTAACAGGCCAGGTTTTATGTATTACCTTGGGGAGATGCAGACTAGAATACTGCATCACTGAGCAGCAAATGATATCACCTGTGATGTATTTCAGTTATCTTGCAAACCTGGCCTGTTAGTGGGTCCTGAGGACAGGGTTGATGACCACTGCACTATACCATCAGTAATATTGGGGGAAATAGGTTGCTCACTTTGCATAGGAATTATGCTCAGAGCTCAGTGAATGTGGTGAAAGTTCACTTTTCAAAGAATACCCAAACATGTGCAATGTGCGGAGCATCACCGCAATTGCATCCAGAGGAGAAGAAATGTCATAGGCATGATTCTTGGTAATGGCTAACTGATATGCAGTAAACCAGTACACTTATAACTCCGCTTATCAGATGTGGTTTTGTTGACATTGCTGTTATTGAGTTTTCTGCTGTAAACAGTAACTTTGTCTGTTAAGTAGGACAGTGGTTACGTGTTGCCATGGCAACACAGGGCCGCCTTTTCCTCTTGAATCATTTAGTTTGACTATAGAGAAGTGACTCCGCAATCTTTTCCAGTCCTAGGTTTAGAAAAATCTTTTTAAACAGAATAAGGGAGCATATGTTGTAAAGCGCTGCGCAAACTGTTGGCGCTATATAAAACCTATATAATAATAATAATAATGTTTTCCTTCAAGGGGAACAAAAGCCTAACTATAAGGCCTCGTTCACACAGGCATACTATAGCATACACCTACACAGATATGCATAGGTGTTCCGTGCATCCCCATGCAGGCAGTCCCATACTTGTCAGTTGGGAAGCAGAGGCTGCCCAGACACAGCTGCTTCTCCCAATGTGACAGCTGCGCAGGTGAAAGAGTCAGAGCGTATGCGTTTGGGGCCATGCACTCACATGGCTGTCAAATTGGGAGCAACGGCTCTGTCTGTGCAGCCGCTGTATCCCAATTGACATGAACGGGACTGCTTGTGTGCAGCTACACGGAACACCTGTTCATCCTCAAGCTGGCAAACACAGTCCTTGCATGGGCGTACGCCATAGTACACCCATGTGAACAAGCTGATGTGATGTTCCCTTCCCCTCCTCCTGCCTAACCTATATAAAAAAGATGTGTGTACTTAACTATTCTTAAAGGAGTTGTAAAGACAGAAGGTTTTTTTAATCTTAATGCATTCTATGCATTAAGATAAAAAGCCTTCTGTGTGCAGCAGCCCCACTCAGCCCCCCTAACACTCCCTCTCTGTCCAGTGATGTCCACAAGTGCTTCAGCCACCCGAGATCCCCCCTCCTGATTGGCTGAGACACAGCAGCGACATCATTGGCTGCTGCTGCTGTCAATCAAAGTCAGCTAGCCAATCAGGGGAGAGAGGGGGCAGGGCCAGGGTGGGGGCTTCGTGGCTGAATGGACACAAGGAATTGTGACTTGGCACGGGTGGCCCCATAGCAAGCTGCTTGCTGTGGGGGCACTGAACAGGAGGGAGGGGCCAGGTTTACAGAAGAGGGACCCAAGAAGAGGAGGATCCAGGATGCTCTCTGCAAATCCATTGCAACAGAGCAGGTAAGTATAACATGTTTATTATTTTTATAGGGAAAAAAATTAGACTTTACAATCACTTTAATCTGCTCCTGTCAGCTCACATGATCCTGGTGCTCTGGCTCCCCTGTGTCAGTGAGTGGCTGCCGCAGGGGAGAGGAGGAAGCACCGACAACAGCTGGGTCATGAGAGCCTATGGGTAACATCACGACTGCCGGACTTCACAGCTGTTGTCGAGCGCTTCCTTACAAAAAGCTGCAGGATCAAGTGACTAGACCAAAGTGGAGTGAAAATATGTGAGTTCACAGATCTTTTTTATACAGGATAGGTGAGAGGAGGGGGAGAGAACATTTTTAAGAATAGGTAAAGTTAGAGTTATCTTCCACTTTAATTACATGTAATGTTTCATTATTACCAATCAGATAATTAGTTTAGTGGTTTTTAAAAGAATTCACCTCCAAAAACTTTACATCATTTTGTAGTCCTTCCTCTGTAATTAAGTTTTTTTTTTTTTTTTTATTAAGACTTATGATCTACACTGTATTGTTTCAGTTATTTACAGATAAATGCTGAAAAATTGTGATTGCATAGGTTGTCACCTCCCTTGCTGTGACCCCCACCAATGAGCTGTGGTGCAACCAACCGCCGGCATCAGAGCGGATGGCTGGTCCGTGTCTGCTTTGTTTATGCAGGCTGGTTGGATGTAAATGGACTGCCTGTCTGTTTACGCCCAACCACCATCCAATCTGATCCGCCAGATTGCTGGGGAACTGATCCTAATCCTTCTATTGTTAGTGGATCGGATGTCGGCAGGTGTCAGTGGACAGATGACTGTTGACACCTGTCGCTCCATAGAGGAGACTGGAGAGTCCGATCAGGTCCACCCATGTGAAAGGGCTCTTAGACTTTAGTAATACTTTAATATGTGTTGCCTTGTGTGTTAAATTGTGTACTTACTTTGGTATACAAGCCTATTTACTAGCACAGAGCATGCCCACTATGCCTCTGAGAACCCTTTTTTGCCTCTGCAGAAATGTCACACTACTTTGCTGGTATACATTTGCCTAGGACGGCTAAGATGTCCTTGACATCCTGCTATATATAGAGCTTTGCTATTATGCGTACCTGAGTCCTTTTTCTGTTTGTTTTTGCAGGTGGAGCAGGTGAAGTTATTGGATCGCTTCAGCCCTAGCAACAAATCTTCTTCTGGGACGCTGTATCTCACTGCCACCCACTTATTGTTTATAGACTCTCAGCAAAAGGAAATCTGGGTAGGCAATTGTACAGTGAATGTAATGTGTTTACAAAAATCTTATAATATGACATTTAATATTCAAACTGGAAGCTGAGCAGACAACCACCAACCTGGCCCTGGGAAGGGCTCTTCTGATAACACTGAGTGCCTTGTTAACCGCTATTAAAGTGGTTATCCATGTATTTGTAAGCTGATATTCAGCTATTGTGAATAATAAGTACCTGCTGAGTGTCGACTTCTGTCACAGCTATTGATTTTCTCCTTTTTCTTACAATTAAAGGATAAGTTCACCTTAGTAATAATAAATGCACACCTTTTTTGTAGGTAAAAAACAAATGTGCATTTATTATTTTTTTTTACTCAGCAACCTGTTTGGCTTTGAACCCGAGATCAACAGATCACAGATGCAATGCCAGGCTCCTTCAGACACTCCGTACAGCTGAGTACGGGCAGACAGTTATTGAATTGCAGGAAGACTCGATGAACTACGAAGACGCACACTGGTGCCCTCACAGTTCATTGAGAACTACAAGCCATCAGCTGCTGTAGCCAACGGTAGATGTGGTTCATTCACAGAACTCTATGAATGAATTACACGGCCATGTGGACAGAGCCCCGCACAGCCACGCAGGTCTAGGTTTCTGACAGTGGGTGCAAGGAGAAAATCTTCCATGCACTGTCACTGGGAGGGCGGGATTAGAAGGGAGAGGAGACAGTAGCTGGAAAATGTTACATGTTCCACCCTAAATATGGGCGGAACTTGTAACATGTTCCAAAGGTGAACTTATCCTTTAAGGCTGGCAATAGATAAGTCCGTTATTTTGGTTCAACCAGTGGGTTGAACGAAAAAAATTGACCCAATTCCCCCATCCACACATTTTATTATGATAGTGTTACGTTCTGTTTGCAAAGTGGCTAATGTAGAGTAGCCATATGCCAGGACAGGGTATGAAATGAAGGTTGAGTGTCTTTGCATTACGTTTGGTTTAATAAATGTAGATAATAGTATAAGTGTATGTGCCTCCCGTTTATATTACATAAAACAATTTATTTGAACTTTTAACCACTTAAGGACCACCCTCATTTTGAGATTGGGGTGTTTACAAGTTTAAAACATTTTTTTTTGCTAGAAAATTACTTGGAACCCCCAAACATTATATATTGTTTTTTTTTTCTAACACCCTAGAGAATAAAATGGCAGTCATTGCAGTACTTTTTTTCCCACCGTATTTGCGCAGCACTTTTGTACTTTTTTTTGGAAAAAATCACTTTTTTGAATAAAAAAATAAGACAACAGTAAAGTTAGCCCATTTTTTTTTTATATTGTGAAATCATCAAAAGTATGCCACCCAGTTAAGTTAATCAGAGCTTGTAGTAATTAATAGGTACCATCATCCTTAGTCTATATAAGGCAATGTTAATTGAAAAAGGGGGAAGGGAAAACCAAAAGGACCTCTCCAATCCGGTCCTACCTTTTTCCTAGGGGTCTTAGGACTATTGCGGTACCAAAGGGATATAGACCATATTATGTAAAATCATTAGTTTATTAAAGGATAAGACATTAAAAGAATCCATACAAGGATAGTCCTAAGACCCCTAGGAAAAAGGTAGGACCGGATTGGAGAGGTCCTTTTGGTTTTCCCTTCCCCCTTTTTCAATTAACATTGCTTTATATTGTGAAAGATAATGTTACACCAAGTAAATTGATACCCAACATGTCACGCTTCAAAATTGCGCTAGCTCGTGGAATGGTGTCAAACTTTTACCCTTAAAAATCTCCATAGGTGACATTTAAAAAATTCTACAGGTTGCAGAGGAGGTCTAGGGCTAGAATTATTGCTCTCACTCTACCGGTCACAATGATACCTCACATGTGTGGTTTGACCACTGTTTTCATATGCGGGAGCTACTCACGTATGCGTTTGCTTCTGCGAGCGAGCTCGTCGGGACGGGTCGCTTTAAAATTTTTTTTTTTTTTCTTATTTATTTTACTTTATTTATTTTTTCACTGTTTTTTAAAAAAAATAATTGGATCACTTTTATTCCTATTACAAGGAATGTAAACATCCCTTGTAATAGAAAAAGCATGACAGGTCCTCTTAAATATGAGATCTGGGGTCAAAAAGTCCTCAGATCTCATATTTGGACTTGAATGCAAAAAAAAAAAAAATGCATCTTCCCCTCACTCGTCTCCATACCACAGACGTGACAGGTCCCGATCACCTCCGTCGCTACCGACGGTTCCAGTAAGCAGCAGAGGTCGCGGGAGAGCGGCGGGAGGGGGGGTGGCACCTCTCCCGCCACCAATAACTGTGATCTTGCGGCGAATCTGCTGCAGAGACCACCATTATCGTAAACACGACCAGCTCCTGAAAAGATGGACACCTCGATTGTGGCAGCAGCTGCTGCCGTTACCGAGATATCCGTCTTCAAAGTGCCGACGTATATGTACAGGAGGCGGTCGGTAAGTGGTTACAATGGCCAGGTCAGTTCTACAGAAGCTTTTGTATTTTCCAGACAAAATGTATTCACAGACCTTTGATAATATAAACAAACATTTTGGGAAAATTTTTTTTTTTATACTTGCCAGAAACGCCCTGTTGCTATGTAGTGCTCCTAATCTGCCACTTCCTGGTTCGCGGCGCTCCTCGACGCTTCCTCCCTCGCCTGTGCTCCTGGGAAATGTGAGTCATCATTTCCCAGGAGTCTGTGGGCAGTACTGTGATCAAAAATCGTGTTATTTCCCAACAGGTTGCCATAACAACGGGGCAGGACCTTCCTCTGTTGCCGTCCGTTGTTATGGCAACTTTTGAAACAATTGACGCTACAGATGCTGAAGAATCGCGCATGCGCGAGATTGAGAGGTGCATGCTGGTTACCCAGCATGCACCTCTCCATTGCTATTCCCGGAAGAGGTATCAATTGGGCTTCACGTGCCCGCATTCATCATGGCAACGGCCAGAAGAAGTTTTACTAAATTGTGAGTTTAAAACAAATATATTATCAACATCCACAATCGTTTTTAATGTTAATAATGCATTATGCTTGTATACCAGAAAAATAAAATAAAAAATGTGGCCAGAACTCCGCTTTAAACAATGTGGCTTATACATGTGTATCTGTAACAGATTCTACACCATCACATTGCTGCGGTGGAGAAGCTAGCTCTCACAACTACCGGCTGCCCTTTAGTGATACAATGCAAGAATTTTCGAGTGGTCCACTTTATAGTTCCCAGGGAGAGGGACTGTCATGACATCTACAACTCTCTGCTACTGCTGTCAAAGCCAGGTAAGATATAACTGCCATCCCCATATTATAATTGTTTTGTATCTATGCTTTTCCCAACATATATGATATTGAAATATAACAGGAGAAAACATAGCCATACACCAATATCAGTATTCAGTAGTTTTATGTATTTACCAAGATGAAAACAGCACTTCTCCGCCTATGTCCTCAAACTCTGATGTGTTTCACCCTTTAACAAGGCCTAATTGTACACGTCAGAGCTTCAGAATTCATCTTGTTAAATAAATGGATTACTGAATGCTGCTATTGGTGCGTGGCTAAGGCTTCTTCTGTTGGATAGAAGCCTTGGGGGGGGGGGCAGGCACTTACTTTGCCAGAATTTTGTTACCCTGTCCCAACTATTTGGAGACATGTTTCTGCCATTAGTTTCAAAATGAATTTATTTATTTCTTATAATTTGGCACATTTTCTGAGTTTAACCACTTTAGTACCACGCTATAACCAACAGACGGTTACAATGTAGTACTATAGTTTTGGGGGGGCAGTCATAGTTGTCCTCCCGGAAACCTTCCCCCGGGGTCATGTGTCGGCATGCTCTGTGACCGCTGTGTTCTTTGGACACAGCTGATCACAGATGGGGGTATAGGGACAATCACAGTGGCCCTTTACCATGTTATCAGCTGTGTCTAATCCCAGCTAATCTCATGTAAACAGACTTGATGGTTATCGGCAGTCCTTAACTGACGCACTATGTCTGTTTGAGGAAAGGAGTGCCGATTACCGGCAAGGCTGTCAGCACACTGTTTACACTGATAATCAGAGCACTGATCATCAGTGCAGCCCCATCTGCGCCCTGATTATTAGTGCATCCCCATTAGTGCCGACTATCAGTGGACATCAATGCCCATCGTTATAGCCTCATTAGTGCACATCATTGAAGAAGAAAAATTACTTATTTGCAAAAATCATTTCTTTTTCTCCAAAATGTTCATTTTTTTTTTCATTTGTTTAGCAAAAAATAAACCCAGTGCTGATTAACTGCTTGCCAACCAGCGCACGACGATGTACGTTGGCACAATGGCACTGCTGCGCAAATGGGCATACCTGTACTTCCCCTTTAAGACACGGCTTAGTGGACACATGCGGGCCGCGTACTCCACGAGCGTGCTCATGGGTCCCGTGGACTCCATTTCCGCCAGGAGGCCGCGATCGTGACACGGAGTGACAGAACGTGAAAATGTAAAAAAGGCATTTCCCTGTTCTGTCTAGCAACATGACAGGGATCTACTGCTCCCTGTCATCGGGAGCAGTGATCTCTGTCATGTTGTAGTGAGCCCATCCCCCCACAGTTGCAATCTCTCCCTAGCACACACTTAACCCCTTGATCGCCCCCTAGTGTTTAACCCCTTCCCTGCCAGTGTCATTTACACAGTAATCAGTGCATTTTTAAAGCACTGATCGCTGTATAAATGTCATTGGTCCCAAAATAGTGTCAAAAGTGTCTGATGTGTCCACCGTAATGTCGTAGTCACGATAAAAATCGCAGATCGCCGCCATTACTAATAAAAAAATTAATAATAAAAGAACCTTAAAGCTATCCCCTATTTTGTAGATGCTATAACTTTTGCGTAAACCAATCATTATACGCTTATTGTGATTTTTTTTTTTTTCTTTAACAAAGATATGTAGAAGAATACATATCGGCCTAAACTTAGAAAGAAATTAGTGTTTTTATATATTTATATATCGGAATTTCGGGTTGGAATTTCCGACAACAAGGTCCTATCACACATTTTCCGTAGGAAAATCCTATCGTGTGCACAGGGCATAATTGTTTTTTATTTTTTGAAACTATTTCTTTAGATCCTAAAAGGCTGGAGGAATCTACAAATTTAATTTCTTGATTTGCCCACTGGGGTTTTAGTTCACTTCTTCCCTGTTACACCCGACCACTCTTATGCCCCGTAGGACCTTGTTGTCAGAAATTCCGACCGTGTGTAGGCTCCATCACACATTTTCCATCGGAATTTCCGACACACAAAGTTTGAGAGCTTGCTATAAAATTTTCCGACAACAAAATCCGTTGTCGGAAATTCCGATCGTGTGTATACAAATCCGACGCACAAAGTGCCACGCATGCTCAGAATAAATTAAGAGACGAAAGCTATTGGCCACTGCCCCGTTTATAGTCCCGACGTACGTGTTTTACGTCACCGCGTTCAGAACGATCGGATTTTCCAACAACTTTGTGTGACCGTGTGTATGCAAGACAAGTTTGAGCCAACATCCGTCGGAAAAAATCCATGGATTTTGTTGCCGGAATGTCCGAACAATGTCCGACCGTGTGTACGGGGCATTACCTGTAAGATAGGAGAAGGAGGATATATTTCCACAGATTCCCCCCTTTGCCTTATATATATATTTTTTATATCCTTCCAAAAGAAAGAATAACAAATTTAGGGCGGCGCCATATGTACCAGAGGTTACAAGCATTGTTTCTGTAGCTTAGGGCTTTTGCCTTAGTTGGAAATAATGTTTATAACAATGTTTTATAGACGGATTTTTTTTTCACATGGCACTATAAGGATGTCATTATACTCACAATGAGCCAGAGTTGTGCAAGATTTACTTTGCAAACTTCTTTGCCATCTGTTTTGCAATAACCAAAGGGTCTTCTATTCCCCAGCAACATTTTGAGTTTATAGCAGGTGAGAGTCAGCAGCTGGGGCTGATATTTGTCAGACATTTGTAAACACAGTGTTAAAGTATAGCTAAAGGCAAAACATTTTTTCTTGGATAGAGTGGAGAGGGATTAGAACACCTGTCAGTTTTATATTGCTCTCTGTGCCCCCATTCACAATCTCTATTCGTCCTGTTTACTGTTATCACCAAAAGTGAAAATAAATAAAAATGCATAATTTTGGGTTGTTGCCAGAACAGAAGGGAAATCTTCCAATGGGAACACTAGTTCTGGTGACTCAGGTGATAACAAGGATCTCCCTCATTTTGGGGGGATTTCCTCTCACTTCCTGTATTGGCTATGGGACAGGAAGTGAAGGGAAATTAACACCCCCACCCAAGTGGGACACAGATGTAAAAAAAAGACTGACAAGCATTACAACCCTACTTTATTCTTTTGCAAAATGAATAACAATATTTTGCCTTGAGTTCTAGATGAGTGGCTGCAGCTAAGGCTGATTTGTGTCAGACAGTTGTACACACACCCTTATACTGTACATGTCTGAGCCAGTATCTCATTTGAAGAAGTAGATGCTGTCCCTGGATGATGTCTGTATAAAGAATGCTGCTGTCTTGTTGGTAAAAACAGATGACAGCTTTGTCGGGGGGGGGTAACTTGTGATTTCTGTGAGAGATAATAGCATATATGAAAGTAAGTGATGCTAGAATCTAGATCCACTTTAAGGTGATATAAGATTCTGATATAATATGACAGATATTATAGTATGTAAAAGATGACCTGATCCTATTGATTTTTTTCTTTAGTGCGATATGCTGATATCTATGCGTTTTCTTATAACCCTAAACAAAATGAGAAGGAACGAATTCTTGGATGGCAGTGCATAAACCTGAAAGAAGAGTATCAGCGAATGGGGGTCCCTAATTCTTACTGGCAGTTGTCTGATGTCAATAGAGATTACAAGGTAATTCCACACTGCAGGTGTCCCAGTCGCTTATTGTGCCTGTTGAATTAGGTAGACCAACTGAAATTCACTTCATGGGCGATCCTGTTGGCATCCTTCCGCTCCACGTCGTTCGACTGAAATATCAAAGAAGCCGAGTGGAAAATCGTCAGTCAAGCAGCGGCTTACAGAATACAATAGCTGGCACTGCAGCTTCATCTATCTGCGCTGTGTAATGTGGATATAGAATTTTTTTTTTCTTATGCGTTTGGTTATTTTAGAAAAATCTGTCATTGTATGGTCACTTACTTAAATGTAGTTTTCCTAATTAAAGTGGTTGTGAAAGCAGATTTTTTTTTATCTTAATGCAGTAAGATAAAAAGCCTTCTGTGTGCAGCAGCCCCCCTAATTCTTACCTGAGCCCCATCTCGATCCAGCGATGTGCACGAGAGTCTTGGATGCCTAGTACTCTCCCTCCAAATTGGCTGAGACAGCAGCGAAGTGCCATTGGCTCCCGCTGCTGTCAATCAAAATCAGTGAGCCATTGAGGAGAGAGAGGGGGCAGGGCCGGGCCATGGCTCAGTGTCTGAATGGACAAAAGGAGCTGCAGCTCGGCTTGGGTGCCTCATAGCAAGCTGCTTGGTGTGGGGGCACTCAACAAGAGAGAGGGGCCAGGAGAGATTAAGACAAAAAACCTTCTGTGTGCAGCAGCCCTGCTAATACTTACCTGAGCCCCATCTTTCTCCAGCGATGTTTCACGAGTGCCTCAGCCATCCGGGACTCCCCCCCCCCGATTGACTGAGACACAGCAGCGCCAAGCTGCTTGCTGTGGGGGCACTCAACAGAAGGGAGGGACCCAAGAAGAGGAGGATCCGGGCTACTCTGTGCACAACCACTGCACAGAGCAGGTAACACATGTTTGTTATTTTTAAAGAAAAAAAAAAGAGAGTTTAGTATCACTTTAACCACTTCCCGCCCGGCCTATAGCAGATTGATGGCTGAGAAGTGGTTTCGTTATCCTGACTAGGCGTCATATGACGTCCAACAGGATAAACCGCAATTGCGCACCCGCGGGGTTGCATATCGTGGCGATCTCTGGTGTGTCAGTCAGACACACCGCATCTCTGATTGAGGTAAAGAGCCTCTGACAGGGGCTCTTTACAACGTGATCAGCTGTGTCCAATCACAGCTGATCACAGTGTAAACGGGAAAAGCCATGTATCAGCTTTTCTTCTACTCGCGCTGACAGACGCGAGTAGAGGAGAGCCGATCGGCTGCTCTCCTGACGGGGGGGCTTCACTGATTGATAGTCCCCCTGAGGATGCCCACCCAGAACCACCAGGGATGCCCACCCATGACCACCAGGTAAGCCCACTAGAGCCCACCAGGTATGGCAATCATTGCCCATCAGTGATGCCTGCCAGCGCCTCTGATCTGTGCCGCCCATCAGTGCCACCTATCAGTGCTGCTCATCAGTGCCACCTATCAGTGCTGCTCATCAGTGCCACCTATCAGTGCTGCATATAAGTGCCAACTCATCAGTGTCATTCAGTACTGACTCATCAGTGCCTGTCAAAATTTTCGTTCTTTTTTTTTTATTTGTAGCGCAAAAAATAAAAACCCCAGAGGTAATCAAATACCACTAAAGAAAGCTCTATTTGTGGGGGAAAAAAATGATAAAAATTTTGTTTGGGTACAGTGTCGCATGACCGCGCAATTGTCATTTAAAATGTGAAAGCACTGAAAGCTGAAAATTGGTCTGGGCAGGAAGGGGGGAAGTGCCCGGTATTGAAGGGGTTAAATGGGTTCAGTTATCTAGCTGAAATGTTTTTGTCTTTGATTAGGGAATGGTTATAACTCCATCAGTTTTTTTTTTTTTTTTTCCCCTTGGCTCCCATTTGGTTAATTTTCTACCAAACTTCCTGCCCTAGTGACAGCATTGTCATTAGAAAAGGAAGTGGCCAGATATCGCTCTAACAGTGACACAATGGCAGTTAAACCCCTTTTTATTAATAGGTTAAGAAAAGAGTGAATCCTCCGGGTAATTTTCAGTTGTTCCTGTTTCCCCACTGGATGTTTTCCCTTACAACCAACGTCACCAGGAAGGGAAATTTCTTGAACAAACACAGACCACAAAATACAGAAGGTCCTGTCCATTCCTTAGAAATGAATACAGAAACACTTTAGCACTCTGGAATGCTTTGTCCGATGCAGCCCTCCTCAGATTGGGGAATCTTCAACAAACTGTAAAAACACACTGGAAGGTGCCTAGTGCATTACCACCGTGTACACTTTCTATTTATTTAGTGAACATATGCTAGTGTTCTCACAAAGATAGTACGTAAGTGCATCAGATAATAACTCCAGCCGCAAGGCATGCAGTCTATTCATAGCACAGTAGAAAAGATAACGCATTTTGGGGACGTACGCTCTTCCTCAGAGCTCAGCCTGACCCTAACCAAATCTTCTGTCTTTCAGGTGTGTGAGACGTATCCACGAGAACTGTATGTGCCAATTACAGCAAGCAAGCCGATCATTGTGGGGAGCTCAAAGTTTAGAAGTAAAGGGAGATTCCCAGTGTTGTCCTATTATCATCAGGAGACACAGGTAACCATTGCCTGTCATTTTATATTGACAGAAGACTAATACGTTTTGTAAATCTGCATTGAGATAATAAAATGAATTGTCTTCCCAACAATAAGCACTGCTTCAGACTTGAATCTGCCTTAAGACGATCAGGACTTACAAAGATTAGAGCTGGCCACATGTGGCTGTTTTCTGTCAATTTCCTTGTCAAAAGAAGTTTATTGAGTATACAATGTTATAAAGATACATAAAGTAAGTTTACAAGGATCTATAAAGTAAGCTCATTGTTTTACAGGAGGGTTTATATAGGTAAATATCATGAAATTTCAAATATTAAACATTGGGTTCACGTAAACCTAAATTAAAGATATATATCATTTCCTTAGTTACTTTTGTAGGTATTTAAATGATTTATACCTACTATACATATTGTTTACAAGTAGAGTGTATATAGGTCAAATAAATTCTGATAATGAGCTTTAATCGTAAGGTGGAGAAAAGGAAAGAGAAAGAAGAAAAAGGGTTGAAAGGTAGAGGTATGGTCCACAAGGTTGTCCCGCTCGTCAGTTTATTATTCTTTTTAGTTCTCTTTGAAGCCTTAGAATGGGTGTCTCTGTAAGTCATTTAATCTGTTACCATGGCAACAGGACAGAGTCATTGAAGTTTGACAGGAACTGTTGTTTTATCCAAGGATGCCAAAGTTTTTCAAATTTTGGAATTTGATTTTGATCGATGGCTACCATCTTAGCATGGGACATTGTATTATTCATTCTGTGAATTGTTTCTGCTAGTACCAATGTAGGAGATTTCCATGCCTTGGCCACTGTTTGTTTTGCAGCCGTTATTAGTTGGATCATAAGTTTGAATTGAGAGAGTGTTAACCATTCCGGTTTTAGATTAAGTAAAGTTAAATATGGATCTGGTTGTATTATTTTTTTAAATATTTTAGATGCAATCACGAAGACTTCCTTCCAGAAGGTTTGGATTACTGGGCACGTCCACCATATGTGTAAATATGTGCCTATTTCTGGGCATCCTCGAAAACAAAGAGCTGAGGTATTAGGTGAATATTTTGCCACTCTAGCGGGTACAAGGTACCAGCGAGTTAGGACTTTATAATTTGTCTCCAGTGCTAAGATGTTGGGTGAGGATGACTTAGATGTGAGCCATATGTTAGACCAGTCCGTGTCTTCTAAAGTTCGTCCCAGGTCCTCCTCCCACCTCTGAACGTAAGAGGGTCTATTAAGATTTGCTACTCCATATAATTGATTATAAAGTGATGAAATTGTACCTTTAGCAAATGGATCTTTTGTACAGATTGATTCAAAAATGGATAATTGGGATAATGGTGTATCCCCCTTTAGGAATGGTGTATAGAAATTTTTGATTTGGAGATATCTGAATATCTCAGAGTTTGGTAGATCATATTTTTCTCTAAGCGATGGGAATGAAAGGAATGATTTAGATGCTATGAAGTCATTTAGTGTCTGAATGCCTGATGTTGTCCAAGCTTTTAAAGAATTTGGGTAGATCCATGCCGGATAAAAGGCCGGATTTCTGAAAAAAGAAAGGAGAGGATTGTGTGGAGATTGTAACTGATATTTGGTTTTTAGTTTATCCCAGAGAGATAAGAAGTGTTTAGTTATGGGATTATGAATTTTAAAGCGGTCTTTAGGATCAAGCCATAATAAATTTGATATTAATAGAGGGTCATTTTCTGAAGCCTCTATAAATACCCATAATGGGATTTCCTGTTTTGCATGGTATTTGGACAGACTGGCCAAATGTGCTGCTCTGTAGTAGTTAGTAAAATTAGGGTATCCCAGGCCTCCTTTATTTTTGGGAAGATGTAGTGTGTGTATAGGTATACGTGGTTTAGAAGAGCCCCATATAAACGAAGTTGCTCTTTTTTGTACTATTCTCAAAAAATAGGAAGGAATTGGAATAGGGAGGACTCTGAATAGATAAAGCAATTTGGGTAGAATAGTCATTTTGATTACATTAATCTTCCCTATCCAGGATAAAGGAAGTTGCGACCATTGTTTTATTAGATTTGTGATCTGTCTTAATACAGGAGGATAATTGGTTGAGAATAAGTCAGAATGAGATGCTGTTAAATGAATTCCAAGATATGGGATTGATTTTTCTGCCCATGTGAATGGGAGTGCAGCCCTAGCCGGGATCAATTCCATGTTTGTGAGTGAAATATTAAGCACTAGGCATTTCTTAGGATTAATCATAAGCTGGTATTAAGTTAGGACCAGAGACCTGTGGTGATGATAGAAAAAGTAATATATCGTCTGCAAATATACATAATTTGTGTGTAATACCTCCTACTTCAATGCCAGTTATAGTTTGGTTTGTTCTGATGTATTGGGCCATGGGTTCGAGTATAAGGGCAAATAATAAGGGAGATAATGGGCAACCCTGTCGGGTACCTCTTTCGATATTAAAGGCTTCAGATTTGTATCCAGCATATTTTATATAGGCTTTGGGTTTATTATACAATGCTTTGATCCATGTTAAAAAGTGGGGTCCAAAACCCCATTTTTGTAATGAATATTGCATATATTGCCAGGATACTGTATCAAATGCCCTCTTAATATCGAGAGATAGAAAACATAAAGGGATTTTCCGTTTTTTAGCAATATGTGCCAATAACACTGCCCTGCGTATATTATCGCCTGCCTGTCTATTTGGCATGAAGCCTACTTGATCTCTATGTATTAATTTTCCTATAATGCTATTGAGGCGTTTTGCTATTATTTTTGCTAATAATTTAATATCGAGGTTTAACAGAGAGATAGGCCGATAATTCACACAGGAAGTATCATCAGAAAGGGGTTTTGGGATCATACAAACAATTGCCATTAGTGTTTCTTGCCGAAAAGAATGTCCATCTAGAAGTTTGTTAAAAGTTTCAGTGAGAATGGGAGAGAGTATTTCTGAGAATGTTTTATAGTATAAAGCCGAGTAGCCGTCTGGGCCTGGTCTTTTGTTAAGTTTTAGGTCTTTTATGGCGTTAGCAACTTCATCTATAGTTATAGGCTCATCCAAACTGCTTTTTTGATTCTGAGATAACTCAGGTAAGGTTATTTTTGAGAAGAAGGATTCAGTCTCTGTAGGATTAAATTCATTGTTTGTCTTGTATAAAGTTGCGAGATGTGAGTGAAATTTATGGACTATTTTAACTGGATTACAAGTGTAAAAATTTTTTGATAATTTCAAACGTATTGGTTTGAAAGATTTGTTAGTTGAATTTAATGCCCGAGCCAAATATGTACCTGGTTTGTTTGTATTCATGTAGAAATTGTGTTTGGAGCGTTTGAGGGATTTATCAACTGACTCAGTGAGAAATAGATCGTATTCCAATCTAGATTTTTCCAGATGAGATTTTGTACTCTGAGATGGATTATCTTGAAATGATATGTAGGCTGCATTAAAATTGAATTCTAGTTTTTTTGCTAGATTTTTGCGTTCCCGTTTAAATAGTGCCATTTGTCTTTGTATTGTACCACGCAAGACAGGCTTATGAGCTTCCCACAGTGTTATTGGGGAAATGTCTGTTGTATTATTAATTGATATGTATTCTTTTAAAGCTTGTTCAATGGCCATCTGATGTAGTGGGTGTTTGAGCATTATGTCCGGTAAGTACCACGTTGGGTCATGCGCTTTTGGTATGGCTGAGGCTATAGTAGTGTATACTGCATTATGGTCAGACCACGGAATCGGAATTATATCTGATGCAATAATTTCTGGTATCATTCCTATTGTTAGAAAAATATGATCTATTCTGGTGAAGGTTTGATGAGGGTGCGAGAAATAAGTGAATTTCTTTTTCATTGGGTTACTTTCTCTCCATGAATCTACCAGATTGTATTTGGAAAGAAGTTGAGAAAAAGGTAATCTAGAGGTTATTTTGGATGGTGTAAAAGGTGATTTATCTAGAAATGGGAGGAGGACCTGGTTCGAATCCCCACACATTATCACTGTTCCTATTTTGTGTGTATTAATCACTTGTAATATATGTGAGAGGAATGGTGTAGGTTGTTTGTTAGGAGCGTAGTAGGAAATCACCGTGATTGCTGTATCCATTATATAACCCATGAGTATCAGGTATCTACCTTCTGGGTCTTTAATTTCTGATGATAAGGTGAATGGTGTGGATCGGTGAAATGCAATTAGAGTTCCCCTTTGCTTGGTACAGGCAGAAGCCGTGTAAATTTGTTGATAAAAAGGAGAAATATATTTTGGAGTAGAATCTTTGGTGAAGTGTGTTTCTTGGAGGCATACTATGTGAGCCTTCTTGTTATGGAAAGTACGGAAGGCTTTGGTCCTTTTTTGAGGGACATTTATTCCCTGAACATTCAGGGAAAGTATATTCAGTGGTGCCATGGCAATAGATCAAATAGTTTTGACTTACTTTTTGTTATGCAGAGCTGACTGCGCAGATCAACCTGTGTGGACTGAAGAGATGAATAGATAGAAAAGAAACCAGTGAATTCTGGAGTAAAGAGTAAACAAAAAACATATGAGATTAGATGATACATTGTATAAATTATTTTTTGCAAGTAATCACAATTTACCCGTGAAAGAGAATAAATATTTCTCTCAGGGGAATAAGTGCCTTCGTCACACTCCCACATAATATGGTTGGGAGAATGAGGAGGGCTAATGGGGGTACACGGATCTTCCGCTTACAGGAGAGAAGTGCTGCTATGTCAAAAGACATCAAAATGATGTTTCATTAATTGGAGTGCAGAATATAGTGGCTAAATAATTCAGTTAGAAAGGTACTGTTAATAACTTTGGTATTGATGAAGATAGTTTGAATTATTTTGGGATTTTAACCCTTTTAGAGTAAACAATTACATATTTTATTCATATGTAACTGTTTAGATATGTTAACTCATAAAATAGAGGTTGTATTGCTTCAGATTAGAATAAACAAAAACATAATTCTAGGAAATAGTTAGGTAATAATATATTTGTTTTAAGAAAAGAAAGAAAAAGCTTCCATTACTTCTGGATTATTGAATATATTTGTCCTAAAAAGTAATACATCTATTGTTATTACTTGATAATATATAACTGAACAAGAATTTCCTTATTTCACTTATATATTCTAAGGCTATATGAATCAGAAGTAATAAGAAATATAACTGGAATGTAACATGATACCACACAGTGTGTGACTATCAGAATGCAGTTACATTCAGTTATAAATATAGGTTTTTTATAGAGAACCATCTCTTAGTATAATAAATGAAGAGATATCAGGAATTAGGATGTCAGTCCATTGAATCTTCTTGGTCCATGGATGATGTGGCATAACGGCCTCTTTTGTGAGAATGATGATTCCCATTTTGTTCTGAAATTTTCTGGGTGCTGCCTGAAGGTGAAGATGATGCCATTCTTCTGTGTGTGGGAGTGTTGCTGCTTGTGGGTTCTGTCAGATTTAATTTTAAAAGGGTTTGTTGTAGTTCATCTGCTGATCTGCTTCTGTAAATTGTACCTTGGTAGTTAAATCTGACTGAAAAGGGGAAACCCCATTGATACATAATGTTGTGGCGTTGCAGTTCCATTAGTTGGGGTTTCATGGATCGTCTTTTAGTAATAGTAAGTTGGGATAGGTCAGCAAAAATTTGATAATTGTGTCCTTGAAAATTAAGTTCCTTTTTTTCTCTTGCAGCAATTAGTATTTGTTCTTTTGTTCTGTAATAATGAAATTTTGTGATTATATCACGTGGGGGTCCATCTTTCTTTTTGGCTGTGAGGGCTCTGTGTACTCTGTCCAGTTCTAAACGTTCAATAGGGATATCTGGCTTTAGTTCTTGTAATAGAGCAGTAATAGTAGATTGCAGGTCTGTCACAGTTTCAGGTATTCCCCTTATGCGCAAGTTTGAACGTCTGGCTCTATTTTCGTAATCTTCAAGCTTAGTTTGAAGTATTAAATTCTCTTTTTTTAATTGTTCCAATTCTGTTATATTTTCTTGGGTTGTAATTTCAATTTCATCCATTTTTATTTCTAAGGCTGCGGTGCGGTTTCCCAGCTCTCTTATTTCTTTGGTTAGGCTTTTTGTTATTTGGTCTGAGGTTTGTTTTAAAGCCTTATGAAGCATCTTTTCAAATTGTAATAATATTACTGGGGATACTGAGGAGGCTTGTGGAGAAGTTTGTGAGAGGATTTGTTCTGTATCTGACTCAAATGGAGAGTCTTGCTGTGACATTTTCTGTCTGTGAGAGCGCCCTGATGCTGTATCTTGTGAGGTGACTGGAGCTGCTTCAGCTGCAGTGAGTGCCTGTGAGCTCTTTGTGAGGTGATTTTTATTTCTGCCACGGTTTCCTCCCAGTACCATATTTCCTGCCCAAACTTTCACAGTTTGTTCCCTGGGGCAAAAAGGTTCAAATGGATACCTTTTGAGCCTGCAGGCTCCGCTTTGTCCTTCTCTTCTCTCCTCAGCGGTGTGGAGCTCTAACAATGCATGTCTGCTCTGCTAGGCTCCGCCTCCTGCCCCCTGTCAATTTCAACCACCTTTTTTCCATTAGGAATCACAGATATTAAGCAAGTAATCATTATAAACTAAGCAATCTATCACTCAGAGATTCCAACTACCGCCATTGTTCGTTCGATTATGAAGTTGAAGCTGGGTAAGAAATTGACTGCCATAGTAATAGTTTTTTGAAAGATTGCACTGAAATGGAATTGAAGCAGGAACTAACTAAGGCAGGCCATATATATGATTTATGAATCTCCCGCGCTCTAAATAATTCAAATATATAAAATGCAATATAACAAATGCTGCTACTTCAATAACATAAATATCAAAAACAGTGAAACATATATACCAAACACATATATGTGAATCCACAGAAGCGCAACAATATCAACTAATTGACTCAGTGCTCAAAACGTAATAATAAGAAAAAATGTGCAATACATAGAAGAAACAAAGAAAGAAGTCCAATAACAGTCCTCTTTTGCCAATGATAACTTCATGCAAAATGATAAGTCCCAGCGATGTCCTATTGGGAAAAAAAACACCAAAAACGATCCACCACCACTGTGTGTCACATCCGACCCACTCCCATCAGATGGCAACTCACCAAAAGCTGTTGCCCACCATTGTGGTTGGACTAATGCACTATAAGAGTCAGCTGTTAAGGAATTCAGTAAGCCAATCCACTTCTCCACCCCTCTTGTGGTAGAAGTACACATAAAAAAAGAAAGGCTCCACTAGTGTAATATTGTCAAAGCACAATCTTTAATTTAAAACCAATATTTAATCTACTTACATGTTACACATCTTGTATCAAACATTGTACAGCATAATAAAGCGATCCCCATAAGTCTCACCACCTCCATGCTAGCTCACAACTTTCCAGGGAAACGCCACTCCCTCTCACAATTTTGATGCAATGATTCCATTTGCCGTATAGTCATGCCCGATGCGTTTCGTCACTTCCGACTTTGACGCAAGACCCTCTGTGACAAAGTCGGAAGTGACGAAACGTGCCAATGCGTGACTGTATGACAATTTTGATACCATCTTTTAACCTCCCTGGCGGTATGATTATTTCGGATTTTAGGTGCTGAAAGCGGTACAGTTATTTTGCATGGAAATTTGGCGTTTTATATTGTAGGCCTGTAATTCTTAACAATAACACACTTAAATCTGTCCAAACAAGAGTCTAGTAGATATCCCGGATATGATAAAGTTTGAAACACAAAAACATAAATTATAATATAATAAATAAATATAAATAATTAAAAAAAAAAAATAATAATAATAAAATAAATTTCCCCACGATTCACTATCGCTCAATTCTGCAAGTGTTCTAATTTACTATCACTGTTTTCTAGCTGATCTAAAGCCACTTTTGACATAAAGGGACACTTTTTGGTTGCTATGGACAATCTCCAGTTTCCAGGCAGAAAGAACAGTATATATCATATAAAACTGCATGCAGGGCACGGGCCAAAGCACTGGGGACAAAAGGGATGTGAAATAATTTCATACAGTACTGTAATCTGTAAGATTACAGTACTGTATATGTTATGGTTTTATACATTTTTTTTAATTTGCCGCCAGGTTCCCCCCCCTTGCGTCGTGCCGCTCGTAGAGAACGGAGTCTGGCACGGAGAGGCTTCGGAGGAGACAGAGCCCGCAGACACAGCGGGGGACATCGCAGGATCCCGGGGACAAGGTAAGTAACATCGCACCAGGATCCTGAAATGTAATCCCGAGTGTGGTTGGGGGTTACCGCTAATGGGACTGAAATTTAACCCCGAGCCACACTCGGGATTACCGTCAGGGAGGCTACAACACCAATTTAACTCTTAATTTTTTGGGAATTTTGACAAATACGTGTGTGTGTGTGGGGGGGGGGTGCTACACTTTATAAGCTAACTGTTGGCTTTCTGTGAATTTTGGCCCCATTGTTTCCTGGGCTCAGCTGTCCCGTCTCCGTGCCCAGATCTGTGTCAAGATTGTCTCCAGGTGGAGGACAGGGAGACGAGCAAGCATCCATTTGCTGGTCTTCCCTAGTTGTAAATAGCCCAAAAGCAATGTATATAACATCACTTCCGGTTTCTCTTGTCACTTTCCCTGGCCGCTATAGCTAAGGAAAAAGCTAGTGGTTCGCCATATATGCTCCACAACTTAAATGGAAGGCAGGCATTGGGGTTGCGCCAAGTATCTATTTACTTGGCGCAACCCCATATTTAAAATTTTACTAAATAACTGGGTAATATAATGTGTTTGTGTGCCCATAAGTGAACTTCAGCCTATTTTTTACTGAAAATTTGCACTTGATATTATGTCACATTAAAAAATTAAAACTACCATTATTTTATTCTCCAGGATATCTGCTTTCAGAAAAAATATCATGTTTGGAGGTTTTAACTAATCTTCAGAACTAGAATGATTTTTTAAATGTGTACGAAAAACCGCAATTCTCATCTTTCATAAACGGACCACAGAGAGGAAGTGCAAAAACACCTCTGGCAGCAAAAGGATTAAATTAAATATATGGTTATCATATCAACCTAACGATAAGGATTACACATACTTCAATTTTCATCTTATTTCAACCAATTTCATTGCAAAAACAATTTAACCAATCACTTCAACCACCAATTTCATTGCAAAAACAATTTAACCAATCACTTCAACCACCAACAGGTTTTATCATATAATTACCATGATAGCCACTGTTAATGGTAGGTTGCCTTGATTTGTTTTGTCATTTTTGCAATTGAAAATGGTAGAAAGTGATTACATGGTTGATACATTAGGCCAGGTACAGACAGTTTGAATCTTCCTGCTGACGCGGCCGAGAATCAAACCTTTTTTAGGAAAGCTGAATGTACCTAGTTGATCAATCAAACTCACTTGTGATTATCACTAGCAGCTGCTGTAGCCTCTAGCAATAGTCAAAGTCTTCTCCTGGTGGGGGCGGCTTCCCCCGCCTCCCCCTTGGGTGCAGACAATTGCTTGGCAGAAGGGATTTCCCTGTTAGCACTGTCTGTGTTGATGGGGGAATCATGCAAATTTGGACCATCTATGGCTTTCCTACGGCTGTTTTAGTGCTGTCCATCAGCAACTCAACCCTCATAGTTTAATTTGTTCCAGATTTCAAGTGACCAAGTAAATGGGAATTGCAGTGGAAATTGATGGAGACCAGTGCAGTGTCTGGTGAAGGGCATTTCAGTGCAGGGATTTATTAATGCATTAAATACTATGTAAACACTTACAATGAGCTTCTTTTTTTTCCCCATTGTTAGGAGCATTTAAAGAGTTTTGAATATGTTGATAAGTGTAAAAGGATAAAAAAAAAACTGTTGATCCTACTTTTCTGTAGTCATGTCCCAGGATGAGAACACTGATCCTCCATAAATGTAGTACAGTGGGTTACTGTTTTCCCCCTAAGACAGAAAATGTTCTTTTACCATTCTATTACCAGGATAACATAATACAAATAAAAACGCATGAAGGACTGGTAAGCTGCAATATATTACTTCTTTTTTTATTTTTTTATTTTGTTCCTTATTTTTTCCTTCTTCTGTCCACCTTGGGAAATTGGTTAAATCAGTCAGAAGGCTCTTTATTGCTCAGGAAACCTAAAACCCCATTCCTGAGCAGTTGAAAGTATCTCTGTATATCAAGCATATTCTCCTTTTTAATAAAATATTCAAATGACACAAGGCGCAGAGCTTGTACAAAAAGGTGTTGTTTGGGTGTGCCTAGGGCAGCATAATATCTAGGTACAGCCCTGAACATGATGATCATGACACACACAATATACCGCCAAATTAAAATGCTAATAAGTAGCTTTCCGTTGCAGAAGTAATTGAACAGGTCAACTTCCCACCAACATAATTACATATTATGTGAGGTTGAAAAAAGACACAAGTCCATCAAGTCCAACCTATGTGTGTGATTATATGTCAGTATTACATTGTATATCCCTGTATGTTGCGGTCGTTCAGGTGCTTATCTAATCGTTTCTTGAAACTATCAATGCCCCCTGCTGAGACCCCCGCCTGTGGAAGGGAATTCCACATCCTTGTCGCTCTTACAGTAAAGAACCCTCTACATAGTTTAAGGTTAAACCTCTTTTCTTCTAATTTCTAGTGAGTGGCCACGAGTCTTATTAAACTCCCTTCCGCAAAAAAGTTTTATCCCTATTGTGGGGTCACCAGTACGGTATTTGTATATTGAAATCATATCCCCTCTCAAGCGTCTCTTCTCCAGAGAGAATAAGTTCAGTGCTCGCAACCTTTCTTCATAACTAATATCCTCCAGACCCTTTATTAGCTTTGTTGCCCTTCTTTGTACTCGCTCCATTTCCAGTACATCCTTCCTGAGGACTGGTGCTCAGAACTGGACAGCATACTCCAGGTGCGGCCGGACCAAAGTCTTGTAGAGCGGGAGAATTATCGTTTTATCTCTGGAGTTAATCCCCTTTTTAATGCATGCCAATATTCTGTTTGCTTTGTTAGCAGCAGCTTGGCATTGCATGCCATTGCTGAGCCTATCATCTACTAGGACCCCCAGGTCCTTTTCCATCCTAAAATCCCCACAGAGGTTCTCCCCCCAGTGTATAGATTGCATTCATATTTTTGCCACCCAAATGCATTATTTTACATTTTTCTACATTGAACCTCATTTGCCATGTAGTCGCCCACCCCATTAATTTGTTCAGATCTTTTTGCAAGGTTTCCACATCCTGCGGAGAAGTTATTGCCCTGCTTAGCTTAGTATCGTCCGCAAATACAGAGATTGAACTGTTTACCCCATCCTCCAGGTCGTTTTATGAACAAATTAAACAGGATTGGTCCCAGCACAGAACCCTGGGGGACCCCACTACCCACCCCAACAATTATTCATCTCTAAATGGCAGGATTGGCGCTAGGTTGAGGTGATCTGTTTTACAATGTTTGTGATCAAAAGCTGGATGAAAGAGGTTGAAATTGTTGGAAAGCTGTTTGTATGGCCAGAATAAGTGTCAGTAAGAAACATCTCACTATGTATGGTCCACAGTTTATTCATCATAGATTAAATTGTGTCAGGGCCCAGTAGTGTGACATTTCTGCCGGGGATGGACAAATCTCTTAGTACTTCTTGTTCCCTGTAATAGATCTGCCTGTTGATGCTCACCATAACTCAGCATTGCATGTACAATTGAAGTAGTTTCTGGTTTCTTTCTTGTTTTAGGCAGCTATTTGCAGGTGCAGTCAGCCTTTGTCTGGCTTTAGTGCAAGATGTCTGGAGGATGAACACATGCTGCAGTCTGTTAGTAAAGCCAATCCTGGGTGCAGGTCAATGTATGTCATGGATACCAGACCTAAGGTATGTAAACAAAGTGTTACATTTGTCATTGATTTAAAGGGTTATTTTACCTTTTTAGAAAAAATGATAAGGTGGTCTACGCCCCCCCCCCCCCAATTCACTGCTGTCCTTACCCCCATGGGTGATGAGCCGTCACCGCCCTAGCTGTCGGTGTAGCAGTCCGGGGATTTTAAATCCCTACTCTACTTTCCTGTCTTTCTGCAGGGCTTCCGGGACAGATCAGAGCGGTTGTCTGTGCCAGCGCTGATCTCTTAGAATCGGTCTTAGCCGTCCTGGAAGCCCTGAAGAAAATGAACGGGGTGTTCAGATTCTGGGACTGCTGTACTGCTGCATGGGAACTGACAGCTCATCACCCACAGAGGTACATACGATGGGGACCAGTGAGGTGGGGGGGGGGTGTAGGGTGTCCGTTCCCCCTTCCTTTTTTTTTTTTTTTCAACTTACACTTTAAAGCCTGATACAAACCTTGACAGTTCATACAAAGCAGAGGTAATCTTAAGGATATTAGAAACTGAAATTGTATATCAGTTACTACTTTTGTTGTGAAATACAATATTGGCCCACACTGGCTTCTGAGCCTCCTTACTGGTACCCTATTGTGATAGGCAGCCTTACTGACCAGGAGTGGGGAGGGACTGGGACTTTCCAGAAAGACTTATCGTATATTTAAAGGCAAAACTTTTCTTTAGTTTTGGATAGAGTGGAGATGTCAGTTTTTATTGCTGTCTGTGCCCCCCGTAGGGTGATCCCCCTCTTTATTTTTCCTCTGGTTGTCCCCAGAAAAGTAATAAAATGGAAATCTTCCAATGGGGACCTGCGGGTCCCCAAGGGATTCCCTTTAAATTGCAGGAGTTTCCTCTCACTTCCTGTTTTGGCTATGGGACAGAAAGTGAGGTAAATCTCCCCAATGGGGCACAGATGGCAAAAAAATAAACCAACAAGGGTTACAACCCTACCTTACTTTATCTAAAGTGAAAAAATCTGTTTTACCTATAATTCTACTTTAACCTGTTCCTGTCCGGCCTATGGCATAATGCCGCCGGCATAAACCTCTCGTCGATCCCAGTGGACATCATATGACGTCCTCCTGGATCGCACCCCGCATGTAATATCAGCTGCCTTTGTCACTTAAAGCTGATCTCAAACTAGGTTCATAAAACATACATTAATTAATTATTCTCATTAAAAATAATTACGTGTATTTCTAAAGGCAAATTCTACCTTGTAATAAGTACACCAACATAAAAAAAATTGCATTTACAGAATTTTTGCATTTAAGCCTGCAGAGCATTGCAAAGAAGCATCCTACAATACAAGAAGAGGAAACAGTTTGGCTAGGGGACTATTGCATGTGACCGTGATTCATGTTGCACCCTAAATATGGGTGTAACATGCAACATGGTGTAAAAAGTGGTCATTGCATTTAAATGCAAGCAACTAAATTTGATCAGCCTCTTGGAATTCCCTGTATAGTAGCACTGTAAGGCCCCTTTCTCAAGGGGTAGACTCTGCCAGGAGTCCGCTTGCTCAGCGGGGAATATGTCCGCTGATCCCTGCTGAGCAGACGGATGGCTGGCCTGTGTCCACTCTACTTATGCAGAATAGACACAGCCCATTCTGCTCTATGGGTAGTCAGATGTAAATGGGCCACCTGTCCGAAATGGATCCCCATCCGTCTGCTTTTAGTGCATTGGATAGGATTGGATGTAGGCGGATGTAAATGGACACGTCTGTTTACACTGACCGCTCCATAGAGATAAATGGAGGGTCTGATCTTGGCCACCTATAACACTGACAGGTGGACCTGATTGGACCACTACTGTGAAAGGGGTCTAATTCCTTGTTTAGCAAAGTGGGAGAAGAAGGGTTCAATCAGGTGTACTTATGCTTGTGTAATGACAAGAAACTGTCTGACGGGGAGAATGCAGAGCGGTAAAGGCATGGATTGCTGCTGGTTTATCACTTTCAAATCACGCGGTGAGGGCAGAGAGGTGACCTAGTATTATTAGTCATTATAAAACAGGTCACCAGGTTGGCTGTACTGTCTGGCAAGCTGTTTAAATCTCATAACTGGCTACACAGAAATGCGTATCCTTTAGGAGGTAAAATAACTCCCATATAGGTACAGCTGTGTATTCATCGGTTTACCTGGAGTTCTCTCCCAGCACTGAAGGCTAAACTATCAAGCAAGAATGGTATCACCCAAGGTTTCTCCTATACAGTATCTTCTGAAATGTTATGCTGCTTGCCTTTTACAAATCCTATGTGTTCTCAGAATTCATGATTGTTTCAATAAATGTTTGATCAAATATGTTTTTAAAACAAACATTTTGTGTGACATTATTATTTACAGTTGAATGCCATGGCAAACAGAGCAGCAGGCAAGGGGTATGAGAATGCAGATAATTACTCCAACATTAAATTTCAGTTTGTTGGAATTGAGAACATTCATGTAATGAGATCGAGTCTGCAGAAACTCTTGGAAGGTAGGTGACTTACCTTCCAAAACTATTTCTGTTACATTGATTTTATTGTGTGTTAATACATATAGTTCACTGATAATAAAATAACTGATAATCCTTGTACAGGTTACCAATCGCACACGTGATCCTGATTACAAAAAAAGTCCAAATTTTTATAAAACTTGCCGTGTTTACTTCCTTTCTGTCCCAGCTATGGTGGGGTTCACAACTAACTAAAAACTAACTACACTAGACATTCTGTAAAGGGCCGATTATTGAAAAGGTAGACTATCCCATATAAAAGGAACTGGCATAAGTCTAGAGGAGGGTGATTCAGCACAAAGAGTCAATTAATGGTGTTTTTCTAAGGGGCCAGATGTGACGTCAGCAGCTCAGCTTCTACGTGTTTCAAAATGCAAAGAAGCTGAGCTACTGACATCTCATCCGGCCCCTTGGAACGCACGCCGGCTCCGGGAACACAAGTGGTGGTACAGACGATAGTAACAATCGAGCTGGTTGTGTTGGCACCCACAGAATGTGAGTGAATTTTAACTACTTTAAAATGTTGTTTGTTTCAACTTTTTAAATAAAATATACTACACTATGAAATATCTCTGGGTTTCTTGTTCACCCATATGAGTGAATGAGAATTCATAACAGTGACATCTTTAAGCTGGATGGCATTTGAACCTTTATAGAGAAGATCTGACATCACATGTACAGAATCTATCACACAAGGCTTGTAGGCTAGTAGGCTTGTAGTCCTAGGCTATGTACTTGTCAGTGTGTTGGCTGTGGAGGGAGTGAGCGCACTGCGGAAGGAATTTTCAGTATGGCCACTACTCCCACAGTGCCAATATTGACAGATTCATGGATCTGCGCCCAGACAGAATTCTAAAGGTTGTCTATGATACCCTTTATGAATTTGCCCAAATGTGCGTGCAGTCTGTAAATGTAGCTTTTTTTCTTGTAAAATTGAAACTACGCTACGCGGGGGATTAAATAATTATTTCCCCCACTATAACAGGGCAATGTCAGACTGCACTGTGAGCTACCCCTTAAAGCCTATATTAAAGTAGATGTAAACCCGATTCATGAAATTTGAGCTGCGGACATATATCTACAGTGTTTCCTTATCTTTATTCAAAGCACTGATTCCCCTGTGTTTCTTCTGTTTCCTAGCTCTGTTATCAGCCTGACAACTTTTGACATGTTCTCCGACAGGGGGATAAAACCAGCCTGAAGTTTGTGTTGTGGGAGTTTGCTATAAATAGATTTGCACAGAGCTGCTCCATTCAGAGCAGAGCTCTGCAAGTCTTTGCCTATGTGGAGAGGGGGTGTGTGCCTTTCCTCCAATCAACTGTCTTGGCTGTATGCCAATAATCCACTCCTACTGCTGAACAGGAAGAGAAAATCTCTAACATGATGTAAGAATGCTAAAGAATATAGCAAGGGAGCAGATGTAAAACTTATGTAGGGTGATTTGTTTCATCTCTTTGTATCATCTGAGGTTATTCACTTCACTGGGTATTACATCCAATTTAAAGCTTACCTGTAGGTAAAGTGAAACTTTTCACCCTGGATGCAGCCAATTTCATCACCGACGCATGTGATCTGAAGGTCCAACATACCTTGCCAGACCTTCAAAGCTCCGTGCCGGTGTCTTGCCGAGAAAGTTCCCCCCGGTGGATAAGGACCCCCCTGTACTGTGCAGGCGCAGCGCTGACGCAGTACGAAAGACTAGGAGCCGCCGAAAATAGCCGAAGATGAAAAACTTCAATCAGCTGTACACGGTGCCTGCGCCCTAGGTCCAGGTTGAAGCCCCACCATCCAAGTGGACCAGGGAGAATAAAAAAGTGCCGAGCAAAGCGAGGCCGTGCTCGAAGCGTGGCGAGCGGCCCTCTTACAGGCGCCGTGTACAGCTGATTTATATTCTATTCGGCTTTGGCTATTTCCGCCGACTGTACAAGGGCTGCGCCTGCGCAGTAGAGGGGGGTCCTTATCCGTTGAGGGGAACTTTCTCGGCAGAACACTGGAACCAAGGTTTCCCGCGTGCATGCGTGGGAGTGGCGTCAACCTATCACATGGCCGGAGCGTGCGAAACCCCGAAAAAAAAACCCTGTAAGATGTCAGCGATGACGGCACAAAGCTGGAGAGCTTTGTTCCAAGGTTAGTATTCTATAACGTGCTAGTATAGGATGCATACTAGTACATTATGCGATTGCCTTGCAGGTTTTTTTTTTTTTTTAACAGCAGTGGTTTACTACTGCTTTAAGAAGTTCGTAAATAAAAAGTTTGTATTCTTTCATGATGAAATTTTAAGCAAATAAAATAATGAGATTCATAAAATGTGACCCACATTCTTTGCATGCCCATAAAGTTTTACAACCAAAAAGTCCCATGTATTTATTGGGTGATTGCAGCTTCCTGCTGTTTTTGTTTTCTCGCATTTCCTGACTAAATTGTAAAATACTTTTTATATAAAAGAATAAAATAAAAATAAATATATACAGGAAATTGTGGGGTTGCTTACCAGCTTGTAATACTGTTAACTTCTGAGGCCTCATGCACACAGGACATTTACTTAACTCTCCTAGAAGCCAGCAGCATTTTTGCAGAAAAAATGCCTAATGCTTGTAAAAGTGTCTTAAGCTTTTACAAGCTTTTGGGAGATTTTACAGGCGTTAATTATTATCGTTATTATTATTATACAGGATTTATATAGCGCCAACAGTTTGCGCAGCACTTTACAACATGAGGGCAAACTGTACAGTTACAATACAGTTCAATACAGGAGGAATCAGAGGGCCCTGCTTGTTAGAGCTTACAATATAGGAGATTAATTTCATTGGCCAGAATAAATAATTTATTTGAAGTTAATTAATGCTCAAGCACTAATGTTTAACTGCTTTTAGAAGGTGTTATCAGCTTTTAGCAGCTGTTAGTAGCTTCAAACTTTTTTTCTGCCCAAACGCTGCTGCTCCTGAACACACTGGCAGTGTTTTTTTTTCCCTAACTCTAACAGCCCTTATAAGCTCCTGTCGCTAAATGCTGCTAAAAGCCTGTGTGTGCATGGACACATAGGCTAACATGGAGGGGTGTTTAGAGGCAGGAAAAAAAAAACGTCAGATGCCCCTAGAAGCAGCAGTAAAAACGTCCAGTGTGCATGAGGCCTAAGACCCTACAGTATTTACTTGCAAGTCTTGTTGTATCCACTAGAGGTCAGTGTATACCTGAAGATGCTTGGCTGAGACTTATTTGAAGGAAAACACTGGGTGTGTTAGGGATTAAAGCTGGACTCCAGGCAGAAATGTTATTTTTGTAAAGTTCATTTCTTAGCTTTTAGCAATATCTTTTTGTTTTTCTATACAAATATTCACCCATTGAAATATCTTTACTTCATTCATTCATGGTGTAGCCTCCTGGTGTAGTTTTGTATGACCTTTTGCTCACTATGACTGCTATTTCCTTGACCACTGGTCTTGTAATGCCTCTGTTTAATCCCAATGCAGTGAGCGGTGACGTCATTACATCACTGGTCGCTGGAGTGAAGGGCCCAATAGTCTGACCCTTCCACTAACATTGCATTGTTTTCTGGACAAGTCAGAAGATTTCTGGTCTGTCCAATCCACACCTACTGTAAGTGACTGGCAGGCTATGCAAAGGACCCCCCCACAGTCACACCCATTGCCCCCACAGTCGCACCCATTACCTGCTATATTTTCCATTGTATGATGGAAGTTGTAGTTTGGTTCATCAACCATGCACTGTGACAGGGAGTGACATCAGCTCTTCACTAATTTCTCCTTCCAATGCTTGCCAATAGCTGCTTTGTCTCATTCAAAGTGATGAATGAAACAAAGCAGCTATTGGCAAGCATTGGGAAATATATAAAGTGATGACGTCACTGGGGTTTCCCACATATTTACTTTTCATTAAATCACATTTCAATTGTGTATGGCAACAGGAGTTATGGGGCGAAATTAGATTGCAACACGAAGTTCAGCTTTATCAAATGTAAATGCTACACAAGCTATTTTGTAATTTACTGTTACTAATATTATAGCTCAATTCAAAACCATTTTTGGTAGAATGGATAGCGGGGTCCTCCTGTCTTCCCTAAGCAGAAGGGTTTGAGCTGAAGTTCCATTTTAAAATAAAAATTTTGCATCATGGCATCTCAAACATAGGAAATATTCTCCTTTCTTCCTTCCTGGAAACACAAGAGAGGTTTAATACTTTCTCTTTCAGTATTTCCTTTTCTGTACAGGGATGGGAGTAAGAAAAGAGCTTGCAGTGGTGAGCTGCATTGGAGTTTTTTTTTAACCCCCGTACACACAGGCCGATTGTTGGGCAGCATCAACCAGATCAATAGAAACTGGCTAACATTTGGCCGTGTGCACTGCAGCCGGTCGGTCTGACAGAAGCCGGCTGTTCGGCCAGCTTCTATCCAATGGGCATGACAGAAAAAGGTCTGCCAACTGGCTCCCGATCTGCGCTGACCAAAGTGTTCTGGCAGGGGGGCTCTCCCCCTGTCAGAACACAATAGAACAGAACGGCGGCTCCAACCTGAGCTGTCAGTTTTTTTTTTTTCTTTCGTTCAGCCCGCTGGGTTGAACAAAATAAAAACTAGCGGTGTGTACTAAGCTTTAGGCTGTGGCTCTTCACACTCACCAGACTAGGAAAAGGTTACTGCACACAGCAGGTGTCTTCGGATAAGCTGTAGATGTACCTCCTTGAGCCCAACCTCTGGTTTGATTAGGGACACATTTTCACCTCTCTTCTGGGATTGGCTGGACTTTTTTGTGCTAATTGGGGTTGTAGTTATTTCTGTTATAATTTAATTAGAGACTTATTTCTTACTGTACCTTCATTTTTTTTCTGTTCCTTCCTTTTGCATGGTGAATTTCCAGGCAGAGAAGTCTTTGCTGTGTACATTAAAGTGTTTCTTATTGCTTCCTTGTGATTGATCCCACTTAAGCCTTATTTTGAAAGATTTCAGCAAGTATATCTGAATAGTATGTCTGTGGAGCAGAAGCATTAAAATTTGCAGTTCGTTTTAATTAAAACATTTTTAATGTATTTAGGAGGGAACTTTTATTCAACAAAACTCAACAGTGTGTTACCCTTTTAACCAGTGTGTAGATGAATTGACATCCTTAGGCTACACGCACATGGGCACATTTGCCCGTGCAGCGTAAAGACACTTCATATTTTTGGAGTAGCAGATGTCCTAGAGCTGTGTGCAGCCACCCATAGACATGAATGGTTGAAGGCAGCTGTATGCAGTTATTTGCATAAAGTAGCACAGACATAATACCCTACATCTGCGAATAGCAGCACATAGATGTGTACAGTTTCCTTCATTCATTCATGTCTATGTGTGTTTAATAGCCCATATACAGCCAACAATAACCAATAGTGGGTGTCAGCCCCAATTCATGTACAACATGGTCCACAAAGGGACGGGGAAATGGTGTGGAGCACCGGGACTTTGTGACACCCAGATATTTTAAATGATCATACACAATAATGAAGGTATAAAGCAAACATTTATTGAAAAAGCTACTACCGTTTGCTAAACCACGTTATTACCACCCCACGTTTCCATGAAGCTATACTACTTTTACTTTCTGGCTGTTATCCCTTGTGTCTGGGAAACATGGGCTGCTAGTGTTTTTCTTTCATCTTGCGTTTCTCTTCCATCTTGTGATCTTCCTATGCTCCACCTCCACTCTGGATGATCTCCGGCATCACCAATCAATTTGCAGTGTGTACAGCCTATCAGCTATAGAATTCTCCATTGTGCTTTCCAAGGGCCATCCCCTGAAGAAAGGCACACTGGTTGAAACGCGTTGGACCGCTTGGCAAAACGCCTAATAGGATATCTATTTGGATTCACTGTATTGTAGTACTTTGTACATGTTCAATGTTATTGGTATTTTTAATGCTCAGTGATGCCCTCTAATCTGATAGAGGTGACATTTCAGCGTTTTCAATAAATATTTGTTTTATACTTTCATTACTGTGTATGACTATTTAAAATATCTGTGGACCATGTTGTACATATTTATGTGTGGCTGTACACAGCTCTAGGACATTGTGTGCCCATGTGCATATGTAGCCTAATTATTTCACTAATCCAACACAGCCCTATCATATATATTTATATTTGTTGGTCAGCAGGCTGGTGTTTTTTGGAGGAAGAGAAATTGACTTACCTGTGACAGCACTGAGCCAATCAACAATGTGACTGGGAAATGCAGAACTCTCAGAAAGGATGAAGACTATGGAGCTGTCTGGTGGCTCATGGGTATATATAGGAGTAGGGTTGGGATGAAACTGAGGCAAATGCCACTAAAAAGTCTAATACATAAATGCCGGGCAAAAGAGCAAAGGGATGCTCCTCATAATCCAGGTCCTGATTTACCTAGTGCACATATAACAGAAGAGAGTTTTATTAAAAACTAAAAGAAATGGGAATAATGCACTCACTGCATTTGGAGCTGCCGAACATACCTAGAAGCCGCCGAGCAGTAACAGGTGGATTGCGTTCCACACCGCAGTCTGTCCTCTACTCCAGTAGTCATCAGCTCTTGTCCTCAGGGCCCACTAACAGGCCAGGTTTGCAAGATAACTGAAATACATCACAGGTGATATCATTTGCTGCTCAGTGATTGCAGTATTCTAGTCTGCATCTCCCCAAGGTAATACATAAAGCCTGGCCAGTTAGTGGGCCCTGAGGACAGGGTTGATGACCACTGCTCTACTCTGCATAGTTCTCCAGTGGACTCCCAGCCAGAAGATAAAGCTACCAGCCACTTACCTGCCAATCTCTGCAGACCAAGCCAGCAGCTTACCCGCCGAACTCTAGACATGCTTTTATTCCTCCAAATTCAGTGAGTGTGTTATTCTTATTTCTTTTAAATTTTTAAAAACTGCCTACATTTAGATGAGTGCACCCTCTTCTGTTTATACTTATACATCCAAAACTCTATTGACTTCAGTGACTTGTAGTTCACACAGGACGTCTCCATGTGTCTGTGGAGATCTGCATCAAGGTTAACCTGTTTGCATGGTAAAAGCACAGTTTCTCTTTAAGCCTTTCCTACTACCCTCATGTTCTTTTTTTACAGGAATATTATTGGTGTGACTAAATATTAACCTTTTTCTTTTTTTTTTTTTGTTTCAGTTTGCGGGTCTAAAAACCTCTCTGTAAATGACTTTTTCAATGGCTTAGAGAACTGTGGATGGCTTCGCCACATCAAAGCAGTGATGGATGCTTCTGTCTGCTTAGCCAAGGTACACAGATCATCTTCATATGTCAGCATGCATTACAATGGAATTAAATAAATCAAGAAGTCTTGTGTCCTTTTCGTTTCAATATTTTTATTGAGGTTTTCACAAAAGAGAATACAAACTTGGTTACAAGGAACAAGTACAGTATAAAATATATACTAAATAGAGGGATATCCAAACAATTTTCAAATATGTAGATACACCTACAGTGTACATTCTTTTAAGTATAGATCTTTACTGTCTATGATAATTCTACTATCCTCGTTTGAATGAGGTATCCCCAATTCTCGTTTAGAACTTCTGATGTGACCTAAATATAATACATTGCATCTTTTATATACCGTTAAAGATAGAGCCTCTACTTTTTGTAATTTAAAATTAACCTTCCGCTTGTGACTCTTTGTATGTTGTAGATGCACTTATTGACCACTGTAAGTATTAACAAAGGGGGTGAAAATCTGCATATTGAGGATACCACATCCCTCGACTCCCTGAGACCAGAATTCATTCTGAAGAAGTAGTCACTGTTCAGGGTTTATAGGGAATAAGTCAGACGACCCTAATAAATCTACAGCAAAGACTAAAAGAAGAAAACAAAAAAAAGGGGGGGGGGGGGGGGGGAGAGGAAAGGATGAAAGAGAAGTAGTAAAGAAGAAAAATAGAAAATGACCCCGTGCTCCAACTACCACCATTCAGAAATAACTCTAATTGGGTATAGATCTGGGATCTCCTGTCTAATATTTGACCCATGGGTCCCAGACTTTCTCGAACATCTGCATTTTATCTTGTAAGATCGCTGTCATGCGTTCATTAAGCATAATCCGGGAAAGTTTGTGCTTTAGTTGTGCGAATGGCAAGGCAGCCGTTTTCCAGGATTTTGCAATAATAATTTTTGCTGATATAAATATATAAATGTTATGAGACGTCTCTGGGATCTCGACGCTGTCTCCACCTTACTGCCCAGCAACGCCTGTCTCTGAGATTTAACAAGGTTCACTTGGGTGAGGGTGTAGATGAAATTGTAAGTCTTGTGTCCTTTGACTTCATCGCCCCACCTCTCCACCTTATCCAATCAGAGTACCCTTTGCATTCAATCAGAAAATGCAAAGCATTCTGTAAATGGTTCCTGTGCTGAGCGGCTGACCCCCTGTGTTCACAATAAATCAGGCCGACCGCTCAGCACGGGGCCCAGAAGCAAGTGGAGATCACTGAAGTAGCAATGTCTATTTCCATGATTTCCAGCTTCCAGGGGCATCTAGTTACATTGGCCCAAAATGGACCAATGTAACTATGTAAAAATATACCATGTCTGGAATGCTTCTTTAACCCCTAAGGGTAAAACAAATCTAAATGCCTAAGTCCAATATTTTTATTTTGACATGCGTTAGTAAAACTGTACATAGCATCACAACTACTTTGTGCATCCAGGTGGATTATAGCGTGTTTTTTTAGGACAAGTTGGGCTTTCATTTGGTGGTAAATGGTAATAGATATCTTCTGATTTTTTTTTTCTTATCAGCGGAAATAATAGTAAAAATTATTTAATTTTTTTTTAATGTAACTGTATATTTCTTGCTACTACCATAACCTACCACCAAAGAACAACCCAAAATCAATTCTCCTGCTCATGACAATTGCAGCGATACCACATATGTGTATGTTAGTTGTTGTTTGTACGCGTAGTACAGCCCAGAAACAATAATGCACATTTTGCTTTTTTTTAAATCCTACCTAAAATACACCAACACTGACACTAATACAAAAAAAAAATCCTGTCCAAAAAATACTGACCCTGACCCTGACCTTTGACCCAAACACTAACCCTCGCACTGACCTAGATCAAACCTTGATTTAGGGGTTTTTTTTTAAATTATTTTTATTGTTATTTTTTTCCTACACACCTTTTTTTTCTATCTCTGCAAGGACAGAGAGTGATACAATGTATCTCTCTTGTCCATTCACAGAGACAGAAGACACAGGGGCGGGCGTCACAGTGACTGGTTACTGTGATAGCCAATCAGAGACTACCACAGAGATCAGGTGACCCGGAATTGGATGTTCTGGGGCTCTCGGTGAGACCCTGGTCTCTGTTCTGGGAGCACATTATGTATATTGTAACTGGAAATTGTAGCATTGCCATTATTATGTTATTTACCTTTACAGTGTTATCTTCCTTTTATTATCACAATGTTAATAAATCAATGCTTGTGTACTTAGGCTATATATGAGGAGAATACCAGCGTACTGGTACATTGTTCTGATGGCTGGGATCGTACGTCACAAGTCTGTGCATTGGGATCATTATTGATGGATTCTTTCTACAGAACCATCAAAGGCTTCATGGTGAGTCCAGCTACTTTTGCTGCAGTGATGTCATTGCTTTGTAGAGAACAGGTCAGTTGCATACTTAGGAACATCTTTTCAAGTCTGGTACATGGTTTGCCCATAACCAAAGAATAGCAGATGGCACCTGGCAGTCAGTTATTTTAGGCTTTTGCTCCTGTAACCAGCTGCCAAATTACACATTTCGTAGGAGCATAGGCATGATAAGTGTAGTCTAATTTGTACTATTCATTTAAAATCCCATTAACAATATTAGATCTACTTTAAGCCACTGTGGTTTTCAAGGCAACAAGTAAGCAATGGCAGCCCAATTATTTCCTCCATGACTGGTAAAATTAAATTTTCACATGTCAAGTTCATTGGCAAAGTTCTTTTAATGCTATTTTTTTCTTTTTTAGTTATAGTTACTCATATGAGGTCACTACCACTTTTTATATTTGAATGTGGCTAATCAGCTAGCAAAAGGTTAGAACATGCCAAGCTGCCTCTATAAGGCATTAGGTCCCCCTGCATAGATGTTGCAAAAAGGGAGCCTGTGCGTCTTCCTGACAATCTTGCGCATAGCTAAAGGAATGGATTAGTAACAAAATATTTTGGTTAAGCCTTCACTTTGCCATACTGAGCCTGGGTTCACACTGCTGTGGTGTGAGACATTGCATATAATTAGCACAGGAATCGCAGCACATTCCTGTGCGAATTACATGCGGTTTCTCTGGTATGCGATTTGAGCCATGGACTTGTATGGCTCAAATAGCAGTGCATTTGCACCAAACTGGTGCCAGGACCCTTTTTTTGTCCGCACCAGAGTCGCGCTGCCTTTTGCAAACCGATTGCAGGGTGTCGTTAACTTAAAATACACTCCGCAATCGGTTCGCATGGACGAATTGCGATTTAGACACAGTGCCATATCCGCAGCAAATTCACTGTAAATTTGAACCGTATCTAGTGTGAACCCAGGCTGATGAAGTGAATGAAAATCTGATTATGTTTAAACTGCAACATATTATTATCAGAGCCAGACTTCTCCTGACCATGTGAACATGATTACCTGGTGCCCAGTACACCCCAGACTTCTGCATACATGTCTTTACTATTCAGGCACAGCACAGAGTTCTAACTGCAGTTGTGTCTGTGTTCATATAAACAGCCAATAGCTTGAAAACAGACACAAATGGAAGAAGGCATAGTCACCTGCCCTGACTTCCTAAATCCGACTTCTTCCTCTTATGACCTCTGTCCTCGTTTTCTCGGATTGTTAGCCTGTCACCAACTCTGGCCACTGTCTTTTCCAGACATGCTTAATTCTCTTCTTACTTGTCTGGTGTTATTTTATCCCTCAGTCACAGTGGCTTATGATGCTCAGTTACCACAGTAGGTTCCTGCCCTTATGATCAGATAAGTTCTCCCAGCGACAGAAGAGGCGCTTCAGTTCTGCAGTCACCACACTGTACTCACAGGCCAAATCACTGCAATTAATTTAAATATTTCCATAGGAAATTCATAAGGTTTTCCTTCTTTAACAACAACCAATTCCTACAGTCATGCAGAAGAATTATGTATGTAGCGAGGCTTTGAATATACCTTCAATGATTATTACCACAACTGATATAAAGAAAAGCAAAAAAAAAAATTACAACTTTTTTCTTGTACAAAGAGTTTTATTTAAAATACAGATCAACAAAATAATACGTAAACAGTGGTGGACACATCATGTATACATAGTTGCATAAACTTCAGGTGTCAAAAATGAAAGTCCGGGACACAAAGATTTACACAAGCTCTTGAGAATTCGGGGCCGATCATATGTGATCAGCAGATCCTGATAGTGTGGTAGCACGCTAGACTTCAGTTGCGTGTAAGTGATTTTACAGAGCCATATGTAGCACACGTGTCAAGAGAAGAATGTAAAACATAACATTTCAAAAAGAGAAAAAAAACTAAAGAGGATACATAAGGAAAGACAGTATATACCTGTAAGCAATAGCAACCTTTTCTCACCATGTGTCCAAACCCAGCAGGACCTAGCCCATGGGCCTGAGAGACATAAAAAAGAGAAGATAGGAAGAAGGCTTAAGAAGGAGGAAGGCTGGAAGAAGAGTGGGATATGGGGAGTCCACGGGGTGGGGGGAATAGAGGCATACTAGAGAGAGAGTAACGCTGGGTTGAATCAGGAAGAGTGGGTATTGTGCCACCCAGGGCTGCCATGTCCAGAGGAATTTTTCATGGGTATCTGATAACACGGCTGTCAGTTTCACGTTGACCATGATATCATTTGTGTGGTTTTTAACTGCTTCGAAACTGAGAGCCGGAGTTTTTCAGGCTTTTGCTATGGTCAAATTAGTTGCAGTAAAAATATGCTAAGCCAATTGGCGTTCTGGGTGTAGAATTACAACTTTTCATATATCTTATAAAGGAAGAAATATATAATAAGACACATTCAACCACTGATTAGGTATACAAATAGTGGAAGAACATAAATTTAAAATACAGGCAGTCCCCGAGTTACAAATATCCGACTTACATATGACTCCTACTTACAAACAGAGGGAGACAGCAGGAAATGAGAAGAAATCTACCCCTAGGAAGGGAAATTCATTCCTATAAGAGTCCCCTAGGAAGGGAAATTCATTCCTATAAGAGTTATGGGAAAAAGGTGTCTCAACTAAAGCTCTATCGCCAATCCTTGTTTTCACAACACCCCAACATTTTCAAAATCCAATCATCACAGGGGCAGAAAGTGAAGTTAAATCTTCGGAACAGGGGCACAGAGAGCAAAACAAATGTTACAGGGGTGTTAACCCTTCCCTATGATGTCCAAAAACCTAAAAATTCTTCTTTTGGCTGGAGTTACACTTAAAAAATGTACCTGTTCCAGCTTGCATACAAATTCAACTTAAAGTGGTTGTAAAGTCAGAAGGTTTTTTAGGTTAATGCATTCTATGCATTAAGATAAAAAAACTTCTGTGTGCAGCAGCCGCCCCAGCACCCCCTAATACCTGAACCCCATCTCTGTCCTCCTTATTGGCTGAGACACAGCAGCCGCACCATTGGCTCCCACTGCTGTCAATCAAAGTCAGTTAGCCAATCAGGAGAGAGAGGGGCGGGGCCAAACCAAAGAAAGAGCGGCTGGGCCGCCCCCTTTGTCTGAATGGACACAAGGATCTAAGACTTGGCTCGGGTGCCCCCATAGCAAGCTGCTTGCTGTGAGGGCACTCAACAGGAGGGAGGGGCCAGAAGAGCAGAAGAGGGACCTGAGAAGAGGAAGATGCCCCGTGCAAATCTCCTTCACAGAGCAGCTAAGTATGACATGTTTTGTTATTTTTAGAAAAAAAAAAAAATGATACTTTACAAACACTTTCAGTACAAGCCTACAAAACCTGTGTTTGTAACCCGGGGACTGCCTGTACTCTGAGATTATATATTACAGGTCAGCGCATTTCGCGGGATGACCCGCTTCCTCAGGACCTTGAATCTCACATAGAAAGAGTAGTCACTAAAATGATATTGAAAAATCCATGTTAGCAAATTAAACAAGATGAATAATTATAACAGTGGCTATCTTTCAAAGCATCCTTAGATCACTGTACAATGAAACATATAGTAAAATCAGAGTAATCAATAAAGCCTATACCCATTCGAGGAAAAGAGAAAAAATGAAAACAGTCTTCTCTATGAAGTAATAATGTAGTATCCTTAATTCCTAACCCTTCTGCAGTGTGGTACCCTCAGCTTGGCTAAGCATTGTATGTAACAATATGTGAAATTTGAATAGTAGAGTCGCAATACAGGTAATGGAAAACTCTTTTTAAAAGGCTCGCTATACTTTCAAAGAAAGTATCTTTTTTTTTTTTTTTTTTCTTTTTTTGCTAAACCCCTTTGACCTAAAATGAGCCTCTTTCCTACCCCAATTGCACTTTTTATTGTCAAGTTCCTCCACCCCAAAACTCGCTTATCCATGTCTTTATGGACTTTATGGTGTGGGGTTGTTTTTCAGGGGTTTGGCTTGACCCCTTAGTTCCCGTGAAGGGAACTCTTAAGCTGTCAGCATACCAGAACATTTTGGATAATTTCATGCTCCCAACTTTGTGGGAACAGTTTTGGGATGGCCCCTTCCTGTTCCAACATGACTGCCCACCAGTGCACAAGCAAGGTCCATAAAGACATGGATGAGTGAGCTTGGGGTGGAGGAACTTGACAGACCTACACAGAGTCCTGACCTCAACCGGCTAGAACACCTTCTCGTTCAACATCAGTGCCTGACCTCACAAATGCGCTTCTGGAAGAATGGTCAAACATTCAAATATACACACTTCTAAACCTTGTGGACAGCCTTCCCAGAAGAGTTGAAGCTGTTATAGCTGCAAAGGGTGGGCCAACTCAATATTGAACCCTATGGACTAAGACTGGGATGCCATTAAAGCTCATGTGTGTTGTAAAGGCAGGTGTCCCAATTTTTTTGGCAATATAGGGTATATATTTACCTGAACCAGATGGCCATAGCCTTCAGGAACCTTTTAAGACTCTGGCTAAAATTATATTTCCTCTGGCCACACCTGGACATCTGATTCCCATAGACTTTCATGAGACGGTTTCCCGATACAAGACAGGCCTGGGGGACAGCCCATTGGAAATCGATGGGGAATGGCTTTACAGGTATGGTCAAAGAAAACAAAGTTTCATCCAAATGCTTTGTGATCCTTTAAAGCCTAAGTTTAGCTAAAACTAAAAACAGAAGAATCAGCACAATGGCCAAAACTTACAGTTAGAGCCCTTTCACACTGGGGCCGGCGGCGGTAAAGCGCCGCTATTGTAAGCAGCGCTTTACCGTCAGTATGCGGCCACTAGTGGGGCGGTTTTACCCCCCACTAGCGGCCGAGAAATGGTCAAAAACCACCGCAAAGCGCCTCTGCTGAGGCGCTTTGCCGGCGGTATAGCCGCGCCGTCCCATTGATTTCAGTGGGCAGGAGCGGTATACACTCCGCTCCTTCACAGCTCCGAAGATGCTGCTAGCAGGACTTTTTTTACCGTCCTGCCAGCACATCGCTCCAGTGTGAAAGCCCTCGGGGCTTTCACACTGGAATGAAAGCAGCGGCACTTTTGGGTCGGTTTGCAGGCGCTATTATTAGCGCAATAACGCCTGCAAACCGCCCCAGTGTGAAAGGACCCTTAGTATGAGGAGGTGTCCCTTGTTCAGATACTTCAGCTTTCAGTAGAAAACTTGTGTCCACTGCTACTACTCCCAAATGAAAGGAGACTGTTTGGCTCTTATTGATGCAGTGCACATCATTCTACAACTAGAGTGGCACAGTGGTGGGATGGCACAGTGGTGTAGTGGGTAGCACTCACGCCTAGCAGTAAAAAGAGTCACTGGTTCGAATCCCAACCACGACACTACCTGCCTGGAGTTTGCATGTTCTCCTTGTGCTTGCTTGGGTTTCCTCCGGGTACTCCGGTTTCCTCCCATACTCCAAAAAGACATGCTGGTAGATTAATTGGCTTCTGTCTAGGTTGGCCCTAGTATATGAATGTGTGTTAGGGACCTTAGATTGTAAGCTCCTTGAGGGTAGGGACTGATGTGAATGTACAATGTATATGTAAAGCGCTGTGTAAATTGACGGCGCTATATAAGTACCTTAAATAAATAAAATAAAATAGAGGATCAACCTGTTGCTTCTACCAGCCCTGTTTCCAATCTTGGGTCATTTAAAACTCCTAAGGCCGCAAATACTTTCTTTTGCATGTAAATTTAAAGCTATTTCTCTATGGAGATTGAAAGCATCCTGACAGGTTGTTTGCTCTCCCAAATGTTTAGCAGCCTTATAACCCGTTAGTGAGTTTTCTGTACAGAAGTAGTCTATCTAGATTTATTTTCGCTTGAGGTCCCTATCTTTTATCTAAATCTAGCTTTCACTTTATTTTTTCAAACTGTTTGATTGATTAAAATCCCTTAAAAGAGATCTTCCAGCTGCCAAAGATGATTGTGCGCTTATAAAATGCATGAATCAGATAGTAGTGTTGGTAAATTTTGCAGATGCTTGGACAGCTTGCTTCTAATGCAGCGTACACACGGTCGGACTTTTCGACCGGACTGGTCTGACGGACGCCGACGGACCAAATCTGACGGACAATCCGATCGCGTGTGGGCTTCACCGGACTCTTCCCGTCGCAAATCTGACAGACTTTAGATTTGGAACAGGCTTCAAATCTTTATGTCGTAACTTCGCCAGACCCAGAAATCCGCTTGTCTGTATGCTAGTCCGATGGACAAAAACCGACGCTAGGGCAGCTATTGGCTCCTGGCTATCAACTTCCTTATTTTAGTCTGGCGTACGTCATCACGTACAAATCCGCCGGACTTTGGTGTGAACATGTGTAGGCAAGGCCGTTCGTTAGAAAGTCCATCGGAAGTCCGTCGAAAGTCTGCTGGAATGTTTGTTGGACCAGTCTGGTCGAAAAGTCCGCCCGTGTGTACGCGGCATTAGACACTTCCCTGTGGTAAGTGAACTACTAGGGCTACAAACTGGAGTTTCACTCCCTGCCCCATTCCCATTTTTTCACCTTCAACCTTCCTGTATCACCGTGTAAGATCTCTATCTAGCCCAGTTTTGCATTAAAGGTGTAATTGCCACGGGTCCTGAGGCAGTATGGTTTCAGAGGCTTTTCTCCAACCTGTTCACTGTTCCCAATCCCAATTCACCCCATTCTTGATCTCAAAGTTCTGGAAGTCTTCATTTAAGTCCATGCATGGGTTAAATGTGTAATCGTTTCCTAGCCTGAGGGTGTGTTTAGGTTGTGGTTAGGGCTTTGTTGTGGTGTATTATAATAATAATATTAACATATATTTTGGTTTGTATATTTATTTATATCTGTTTATGTTTATTTCTGTCAAAAAAGCCAGTTTGTTTTCTATGCTGAAGTAAGCTATTTTTGTTTGTTTATATATAATTTTATTTATTCTGTATATATGTAAATATCTTTTTATTATGTTGTATGTTTGTAAGATTTTTAACAAACAAAAAATTTACACTCCCATTATGAGAGGAGAGAAGCACACAGAACACCTATGGCTGTCCCTCCCCTCTGCTTCCCATTCACAGAAGCCTTATGTGTTATAATACAATGGCTTCTGTGAATGGGCAGAAGGAGGGGGAGGGACAGGCATACCAGTTCCAGCGACTCTGCTCTTCGAGGAACTGAGACCACAGTGAGCAGTGTCAGAGCTCCAGAAGTTATCTTCCTGGAGCACAATAAATCTGTCAGATGTGAATAATCAAGATAAGTCTATAATGCATCAGTTACCTCATTAGACTTAACTCATTGTATGCCTACAGTTTTCACAAAGTAGCTAAATTCATGGAATTTAGCTTTTAAGTGGAATTCTGGTCTTGAATTAACTACTCTTAAAGTAACCGTAAACCTTCCTCTGCAATGGTTTTGCACAAAGTACTCCTGATTCTCCTCTTCTGCCCCACGGACACTCCTGGCTCCACCTCTTTGGTGAATGCCCCCATAGAGATCCACTCCCTATGAGGGCATTCGCGCAGGCTCCATCCCGAGCTGCGCTTCTTGTGTATAGATACAGACTGCATGGCTTAGCCCCACCCCCCTTCTTCGTCACAAGATTTGATTGACAGCAGCAAGAGACAATGGTTCCCACTGCTATCAGTATGCCCAGTGAGAAGGGAGAGAATGGAGAGAGCACTGGATTGAAATCAGGCTCAGGTAGGTTTAAGGGGGCTGGGGAAGATCCTGTGGCAAAAAGGATATATTAAAAAAAAACCTTAAGTCTTTAGAACCCTTTATTAAAAATGATTCCTTCTGAAAATAGGTAAGTAACTCCATCTTTTTTACACAGGTTAGTAAGCATAGGTTTTAGGAGGAGGTAGGGGACAGTTTTCAGAGTGGTTAAGGTTAGGCCTGGAATTCCTACTTAAGGGATAAAGTACAACTCCAGCCTAATCTTTTTTTTTTTTTTTTTTTGGTTTTGGAAAGAGTGAGGGATGGCTAAAGTGTATTTCCACTTCTGCTTTCAGATTTGTGGAAAACCCCACTACATGCTTTATTGGTGGTTCCATTCACATAGCATACTGATGTAGCAGGAAGCTGGCTATCTTACCTGCAGTATCAAAAGACGCTCTGCAACATTGTTGCAATGAGACTGTTTCCCTTTAGTGCCAGCTAAGACTCTGTGTCATCACATCCTATCAACAGAGTGATTACCATCGGGGAGCAAAGCATAAAGGGAACTGTAGTTCCAGGACTCAAGTTTTAACTGTATGGAACTACAAAAGACCAGCATGCTCTGAGGGCAGGAAAGGAGAGACTCCATTTTTAATTTTCTGAGGAGAATTCAGACCGTTGACATGCTGTCTCCCAGGTGATTTCACTCTGCCGCCAGTCGGGACATCCAGCCTGAGAGAGGGGGATCCCAGGTGCATATCCAGGCGCACCTGCACCGACAGTGAAGCGTTCCAGTGTAAGGTGACCAGTTGGGTCGCCAGGAGAGCCTGCTGTTCCAAGATGTTTGTTTGGGCCTTGACCGCAGGGTTGGGTGAGAGGGCTTTTGCCCATTTGCAGGAAACAGGAACACTGCACCCACCATAGAAGAAGTTAAATGGACACTGCATACAGACATCATTGCTGTTAGTCTTCTTCCTGACACTTGTAGTGCCACAGGGCTAAAGGTTAAGGCCATCCATTTCCAGGGACACTGTATACAGACTCCATTGTTCTTTTCACCTTGCTGAGAAAGATCTTGCCTTCTTCACTTCATAATCCAGACAAGTTGTGTTGTTTGGCCCTGCTATTCAGGAGTTTAAGTGCACCAACAAAAGTGGCTAGCTGAAGACACAAAGTTTTATCTGTTCTTCAAAAGGACTGAAGCTACTAGTGCCATACGGACCCGCACACACATATTCAGGGCTCTGTGTGTGACAGTTTATCTAGGAAGTTAAGCCATTACAAGTTGGTTTGAATAAAGTGTTTAAAGTTGGGCCTGTGGTGTCAGGGGACAGAAGAGAGAGGCCTGACACAACGAGGGTCATTCCTCTGCTCTCCGCCTGCCTGGACTCATAGAGCCAACCTGAGTAAAGGTAACCAATCTGATATGGATTGCCATATTGGGATTTATTTGCCATGTAAGTGTGCCTCTGCTCTTGGGGTTATTCTTAGGTTTTGAATCCCCTGAAAGCATCCTGAATATAGTATTGAGCTATATTGCTCTCCCATTGCATTCCTTGAACATATATATTGTTACTGTTTGTTACTTTTCCACAGAAATATTGCAGTAAAGACAATTTCCTGTGTTTTATCATAATGTATGTGTTTTTCATTGGTTATTGCACTTGCATTAGTGCCAGAGGGGGCTGAGACTGTTACTGGAGTTGAGAGGCAGAGTAATGGACTGAACAAACTTAAGCGGCTCCTCTGGGGGGTAGCGCTACACTAAAAAGAAAATTATACAGTAATTCTTACATTTTATGTTTCTTAGGAGAAAATGTCATGGGTGACTGCAAGCATTTGTAAACCAGTGCAGGGTGAGTCTATCCCAATATAAAGGCTGAGGACAGGCTGCGGTATGGGTTAAATTTAAATGACTCCTATCGCAAACCTAGTCAATGCACACTGAGCGCCTGATGAAACCATACATAAGCAATGGTTGCTTGAAGTGCAAACCACTTGTCTTTCAGGAGAGACAGAACTGCCAGCAGCTGAATTTAGATGTAAATCTACACTTTTCTTGCAAAAGCCAATCTTAGCTGGTTCCACACAGCAAGGGATTTCATTTTTTGTTATTACATCAGGGCTATGTTCCAATGCCAGTTCAAATGTAAACTGCCTCGTATAAATAGCATTTAGCTGGGATCTTTTCTAAAAGTAAGAAATCTGAATAAAAATACAGCCAGTTTTCTGTGTTCTGCTATAAGAAGTGAACTATCTTCTGCTGTCTTACATAAAAATGCTCTCCTCTTTCTGTCCTTAGGTGCTGATTGAAAAAGACTGGATATCATTTGGCCATAAATTTTCTGATAGGTAAATATTGGCTACAGACTTCTCTGAATTGCACAGTATATCCCTATTTTAAAACACAGAGGCAGGAAATTCGGCAGGAAATCGGTGTTGCTCATACAACCAATGAGACGTTTTTTGTTTTTTTTCTCGAGAAACGTTCTCTACGATGAAGGTAAAAAAGGAGAGTTGTCGTATATAGCTGCCATCCAGGAGCTGTATATTTTCTGTAGCATGTTTTCCCTTTCAATGGTGTGTATTATTTGATAGCACGCAGTTGTACAAGTTTAATTTTAATGTAGGGTAAATGATCAATGCAATTGTGTATAGAACCAGGTGGAGTACAGGAGTTCTTCCTTACTGAACTCACATCAGACATTTAGGCTGCATTCACACCAGAGCATTTTCAGCTCATAAAACGCTTCTAAAACACCCGAAAAATGCCCAACAAGCAAAATCCTGTTCATTTCAATGGCACCTGGGCAGATTACAGGTGTTTTTCTGCTTTTTACATTGGTGACCTGTACAAAAACACGGTAAAAATCGCAGTAAAAACGTGCCACTTTGAAACGCTCAGCTATGAATGCAGCCTTAGAGATTGGACCTGCTGACGATTTGACACCTGAGACCCTGATCTGTATATCACAGTTGCTGGTTTCAGTTACACTATATTGTCAAAAGTATTGGGATGCCTGCCTTTACATGCACATGAACTTTAATGGCATCCCGTAGGGTTTAATATTGAGTTAGCCCACCCTTAGCAGGTAAGGTCCATAAAAAACATGGATGAGTGAGTTCGGGGTGGATGAATTTGACTGGCCTGCACAGAGTCCTGACCTCAACCCGATAGAACAAATTTGGGATGAATTTAGAGCGGAGACTGTGAGCCAGGCCTTCTCGCCCAACATCAGTGCCTGACCTCACAAATGCACTTCTGGAAGAATGGTCAAACATTCCCATAGACATACTTCTAAACCTTGATGAAAGCCTTCCCAGAAGAGTTGAAGCTGTTATAGCTGCAAAGGGTTCCCCGCTGACAGCTAAATGTAAAAAAAAGAAAATTGCCTGTAAAAAAAAAAAGAAAAAATTGTGACAAAAACGGCGTGGCGTCTGTTATGGATTTGGAGGGGCCCCCCGCCAAAATTCTTTAAAAAATGGCATGGGGTCCCCCCCAAAATCCATACTAGACCCTTATCTGACCATGCAGCCTGGCAGAGCGAGCACCCCCCCCCCCTTCTGAACCATACCAGCCCACATGCCCTCTACATGGGGGAATGGGTGCTTTGGGGGAAAGGGGTCCCCCTATGTGAATGAGTATGAGGTACATTGTACCCCTATCCATTCATCCCAAAAAGCTGTGAAGTGTTAAAAAAAACAAAAAAAACAACAAGAGACAGTTTTTGACAGGTCTTTCATTAAAAAATGAAAAATGTCCCCCGTTGTAGCTCCTACATGTCTTCTTCCTCCGTTTCCGATGTCTTCTCCCTCCGGTGCAGTCTTCTCCCCGAGCTGTCTTCTCCCCGAGCTGTCTTCTTCCTCGCCGCCGTTTACACGCTAAAAACAAAAAGAGCAGATCTTTTTCTAACGCTGTCTTCCTGCATTGTGTTGTCTCCCGCTGTCTGCCATTTCTTATATAGTCGTGGGGTGTGGCCATCCGGTGACATCACTCGGAGAACCCGTCCCTTGTGACGACACGTAGATTCTCATTCACATAGGGGGGTGGGATAGGGGAACCCCACAACCACCGGCCAGGTTTGTGGGGAAGAGTCTTGTCCCCGCCCCAAAGCACCCATCATCCCATGTTGAGAGCATGCGGCCTGGTATGGTTTTGGGGTGAGGGGGGGCGCTTGCTTGTCCTCTACCTTTCCAGACCTGCCGGGCTACATGCTCGGATAAGGGTCACTATTTTTTTTACATTTAGCTGTCAGCAGTGATTCATCGGTTATTAAGGACGCTGCAGCTGGCTTCCCAGCTAGCTCCTTAGCAACCAGCTATATACAGTGTTTAAATCGAAAAAGAAAAAACGCAAAACACATCAGAAATCGCATCACAAGCACAACACTTGGTTTCTGGTGCGATTCCATTTAAGTCTATTACACGCAAAGCGTGGGAAAAAAGTCCCCAACCCTTTCCAAAAACGCACAAACAAAATGGAATTTCACATGTCACGCAACTTGGGGTCTCACAAGTTGGATCCCAAGTCGCTGCAGTGTGAACCGAGCCTTAGGCCGCACTTGTACGACAAATGCAAGTCAATGTTTCCCTATGACAGCTGTCTTAACTGGTCCGACTTTGAAAAAAGTTGCTGCACTATTTTGGTCCAACTTTGATCCTACTTCAGCCCATTGAATATCATTGAAGTTGGATCAAAGTTGGATCATCGTCTTAACTGATCTGACTTTGGCATGCGACTTACGCTCTCAGGATCTTGAAGGGGAACTCTACGCCAAATAAAAAAAATAAACGGCATGGGGTTCCCCCTCCAAGGCTCTTCGGTCTGGTATGGATTTTAAGGGGAATCCCCATGCCAAAAAAACAGCGTGGGATCCCCCCAAAATCCATACTAGACCCTTATCCGAACATGCAGCCTGGCAGGTCAGGAAAGGGGGTGGGGACGAGCGAGCGCCCCGCCTCCTGAACAATACCAGGCTACATGCCCTTAACATGGGGGGGTGGGTGCTTTGGGGCAGGGGGGCCCTGCGCCCCCCCACCCCAAAGCGCCTTGTCCTGGCCGGTGGTTGTCAGGGTCTGCAGGCGGGGGGCTTATCAGACTCTGGAAGCCCCCTTTAACAAGGGGGCCCCCAGATCCTGGCCCCCCATCCTATGTGAATGAATATTGTACCCCTACCCATTCACCTAAAAAAAAAAAGTGTCAAAAACAGTACACAGGTTTTTGACAAAATAAATTTATTAAATCAGCTCCGGCGTCTCTTCCGATTTCTTCTCCTCTCACCGGCTCTTCTCCGTCTTCTGGCGATGTCTTCTTCCTCTGCTGGTTCTCCTCCGCTCTCCGCTTCTAGCCCTCTCCAGTTCTTCTCCTCTGTCCACTGTCTTCTGCCTCTGCCGGGTCTCCTCTTCCTCTGTTCTTCCTCTGATGTTGACTCGACGATCTCTCCCGCTCGAATGCTGGGTCCGCCGTGTGCCACTACTTATATTGGCATGGGGCGGGGCCAGCGGGAGACGTCACCGTCCCATCATGCCCCGGGAGGTGATGTCATAAGGGCAGGAGAGAGCGTTGAGTCAACATCAGAGGAAGAACAGACCCGGCAGAGGCAGAAGACAGCGGACAGAGGAGAAGAACCAGAGAGGACTAGAAGACATCAGCGGAGAACGGAGGAGAACCGGCAGAGGAAGAAGACATGGCCAGAAGATGGAGAAGAGCCGGAGAGGGGAGAAGAAATCGGAAGAGACACCGGAGCTGATTTAATAAATAATTTTGTCAAAAACCTGTGTATTGTTTTTATTCAGTAAACAGTGACTATCTCCTGAACGGCGCACGTTTAGGAGATATTTACAGTACCTTTAGATAAGCTTTATTCTAGGCTTACCTATAGGTACAACTTCCCCATGGAGGTTTACAACCTCTTTAATGGGCCAGGAGGCAGCAGCGCGAAGGTGTTATAAGTAGCCTATTAATTTGGATGAACTGATAAAGTACTGAAATGGACCAAAAATCAGACATGCGCTATTTTTTTCAGATTCAGGGTGCCACAACACGTGGTAGTGCGTTACTGTGCATTGGGGTGTACTAAAATGCATGTGCGTTTAAGGTGTGTTGCGGTGCCTTTGAAATATGAAGAGGTGTGAATGAGCCTTTAAAGTTCCCCATATATTCAGATTTGTTCTAATTGTGATCTGTAGTCTCCTCTTTCTTTACAAAGGTTCATTCTCATAATTTCTAGGGACACAAGTAGCACAGGAATTGGCTTATCTTGATTTCAGCAAAGCATTTGATACAGTTCCACAGAATGATCTGAAAAAAAAAAGTTGTACAAGCTAGGACTTAAGACCCCTTTCACAATAGGGCCGTGCACGTGCATTAGCGGTAAAGCGCTGCTCATTTTAGCGGCACTTTACCGCTGTTTAAGCTGCGCTTTTCGGCTGCTAGCGGGGCTCTTTTAACCCCTAAGAAGGGGTTAAAAATGCCCATGTTGCGGCGCTTCGGAAGCACTGCCCATTCATTGCCATGGGCAGGGACATTTTGGGAGCACTGTAACGCCTGAAAACGGCCTCAGTGTGAAAGGGGTCCAACTCTTAGGTGGTTCAGTGGATATGCAGATGGCTAAAGTATAGATATCAGAGTGTGGTTGTTGGGGTTCATTTGGAACAGAGTCACTAATGGTGTACCATAAAGCTATGTACTAGGTTGTGTTCTATTTAATATATTTGTAAGTAATTAAAGGTTAGGACGAGGAAGATATGTCTTTTTGCTGATGACACAAAGGTGTATGATAAGGTCGATATCCCTGGAGGTGTCTAACATGGAACATGATTTGGCATTGTTGGAAGATTGGTCAAAGCAGTGGACACTGCAGTTCAATGTTTCTAAATGTAAAATAATTCACCTAGGAAAAAAGATTCCCTTGAGAGAGTACAACATTGGGGGTACAGTGTTCGTCAGCACTAAAGGGATTTGGGGGGACTTATTTCAGATGATTGCAGAATGATCAGTGTGTTGCCATGCAATTCAAAAAGCAAATAGAATTCTAGGATGTATCACTAGAGGGGTCACCAGTAGGAGGAATGAGGTCCTGATTCCCCTATATAGATATTTAGCAAGACCTCGTTTAGAATACTGTGTCCAGTTCTGAAGACCTCACTTACAGAAAGATATTGGTAAGATAGGATGAGCCCAGAGACGGGTAACAAAAATGGTGAAAGGTCTGGAGGAAAAAACATATTGAGAGAGATTTCAGAAGCTCAATATGTACAGTCTGAGTGAAAGAAGGGAAAGGGGGGAGATTTGACTGAAACTTTTAAGTACATCAATGGGGTAATTAAGGTTCAGGAGGGCAGGATTTTCAATATGAAGTTAATATGGAGAACATAGAAACATGACGCAAAATTAGCAGGAGGAAAGGTCAAAACTAATCTTAGAAAGTATTATTTTACTGAAAGAGTAGTTAATGCTTAGAATAGAATAGAGGTATCGAGTCAATCAACAGTAAGTGGATTCAAACATGCTTGGGGGACATACAGCGGGTAAAATAAGTACTGAAGACATCACCATTTTTCTAGGTAAATATAATATTAAAGGCGCTATTGACATGAAATTTTCACTACATGTCGGAAACAACCCATGCAATCTATATATACAAAGACACCAAAACAAATAAGTTCAGAAATGAAATTCTGTGTAATCAAAATGGAATGACACAGGGAAAAAGTATTGCACACGCTAACTGAAATGTATTTAATACTTCATACAAAATCCTTTGTTGGTAATGACAGCTTCAAGATGCCTCCTGTATGGAGAAACTAGTCACATGCATTGCTCAGATGTGATTTTGGCCCATTCTTCCACACAAACCGTGTTCAAATTTTGAAGGTTCGTTGGGCCTCTTCTATGAACTCTAATCTTTAGTTCTTTCCATAGATTTTCTATTCAAGTCAGGTGATTGGCTGGGCCATTCTAGCAGCTTTATTTTCTTTCTTTGTAACCAATTGAGAGTTTCCTTGGCTTTGTGTTTGGGATCATCTTCTTGCTGAAATGTCCACTGTCATTTCATCTTCATCATCCTGGTTGATGGCAGCAGACTTTTTTTATCAAGGATGTCTGTATCTTTTTCCATTCATCCTTCCTTCAATGATATGAAGTTTGCCAGTACCGTATGCTAAAAAAAAACAGCCCCACACCATGATGTTCCCACCTCCAAACTTCACTGTTGGTATGGTTTTTTTGGGGTGACATGCAGTGGCATTTGACCTCCAAACATGGTGTGTATTATGGCATCCAAAGAGTTCAATTTTAGTCTCATCTAACCAGACTATATTCTCCCAGTATTTCACAGGCTTGTCTAAATGTTGTGCAGCAAACTTTAAACAAGTGCTTTTTCTTCAGGTCTTTCTAAAGCTCTCCACAAGTGGTCCTTAGCTCTTGGAAAACTCTTATGATAATTCTTTTCACTCCTCTGTCAAAAATCTTGTGAGGAGCACCTGGTCATGGCTGGTTTATGGTGAAATTATCTTCTTTCCATTTAAGGATTATGGCCTCAACTGGGGAAGGAAATCCTTCTGTAACCAATGCCAAGGTTTGAGAGATCTATTTGCTTTTACCCATCAAGAGATGTTTCTTGTGTGACACCTTGGGAATGAGACACCTTTTTATAGGCCATCAGTTGAGACTGAACCAGCTGATATTAATTTGCACTGACAAGGGGCAGGATTGCTTTCTAATTACTGATAAATTTCAGCTGGTGTTTTGGCTTTCCATGCCTTTTTGCACCTCCCTTTCTTCACATTTTCAATACTTTTTCCCTGTGTCATTCCATTTTATTATACATAACTTAATTTCTGAACTTATTTGTTTTGGTTTCTTTGTATGTAGGGATTGCATGGGTTGTTAATGACATGTGATGAGAATTTCATGTCAACAGCACCTTTAGAAATATATTTACAGTGAACCGAGGCAAATTTTCCCATAGAAAGAAAAATAAAACAGCGCTAGCAGAACTTAATAATATAAACAAATGATATAGTGACTAATACCATAAATCGGTATACGTGTGCAAGCAAAAATATGTATTATATAAAAGCAAATCTATACAAATCTTTAAAGTGCTTGGTGCTCATATGATGATAGAATAAAGTGCAGCGATGCTCCAAACTTGAAAAATGTGTGAGGTGCCAACACTCCCCCTTCGGTGACCCCACTCACCTGAAACAATGGACCCTCAGCTTTACAGTCTAGGGGTCAAATTGGCTGTGATCTATTGATTTGGGGTATGTAGGATGATTGCTCAAAGGCTTCTCCAGCGGGGTTGCTTTATGACTGAAAGGATACGCCACACTCCATAGATGGGGAAACAAAGATAGAGCTCATAGTGATATAACGCTAGGATAAAATATAAAAGCGCAAACTAGGCGCCACTTACAGGATCACTGGCAAAAAACAGGCATCAGTAAGAACATCCGAGGCCGCCGCTGAATAGCATGCATTCTACAGAGGAGGAAATTGCATCAATGGTTAGCGTGAACCGGAAGTGCATTGACGCGTTTCGCCCCTCCTCCAGGGCGTCATCAAAGGAAACTTTCAGTGTCTCTCTGTGACCGCGATCTCACCTACAGGAAGTCGTGACCACATGGCAGGGAAGATGGCCGTGGCTTGTGTTTTTGAACTGAAGCAGAGTTTGCGTACCAAAGCTGTACCTAGAAAAATTGTTACGTGTTCAATACTTATTTTACCCGCTGTATATGTACATAGATCTCTAACAGGACATAAAAGTAAAAAAAAAATATATATATATATATATATATATATACACACACACATTTTTTACAAATGGGGCACACTTGATGGACCACTTTGTCTTTTTTCTGTGGTCAGTCTTCTATGTTTCTGTGTTTCTTTCTGTTTACTTTACAAAGGAACACAGATACTGGTACTCCTTTTTCCTCAGTAACCATTCTAATTTCTTAACATCTGAAAATCAATTTAAAAAGAGCTTTCAAAGCCCACAGGTGCTGTAAATACATTTCTGATACTATTATATCACTATAATTTTGATCAAGGTCATTTTATTGGATGCTGTGTGACATGGTTTCACCTCTATGACCCCCTTCTGTTAGTCAGGTGCTGCGCTCCTCCACACACATGTGATGCTCTCTGTGAACAGATTTTATCTGAAAAGGATACGTTTTTAGCTCTGTAAAAGTACAAAAGCCTTTTCTCTCTTCTTTCTTTCAGATGTGGGCAATTATATGGTGATTCTAAGGAAGTTTCTCCGGTGTTCACTCAGTTTTTAGAGTGCGTCTGGCATCTCACTGAGCAGTTTCCTCAGGCTTTTGAATTTAATGAAGCATTCCTTCTCCACATACACGAGCATGTACATTCCTGTCAGTTTGGAAACTTCATAGGAAATTGTGAAAAGGAGCGGGAAGAATTGAGGTAAGGGATGCATTCTGGGTAAAAAAGTGGTTATGCCATCTGTTTACATGTACAGTGCCTTGAAAAAGTATTCATACCCCTTGACATTTTCCACATTTTATCATGTTACAACCAAAAACGTAAATGAATATTTTTGGGATTTTATGTAATAGATCAACAGAAAGTGGCACATAATTGTGAAGTGGAAGGAAAATGATAAATGTTTTTCAAAATTTTTTACATATAAATATCTGAAAAGAGTGGCGTGCATTTGTATTCAGCCCCCTTTACTTTGATACCCCTAACTAAAATCTAGTGGAACCAGTTGCCTTCAGAAGTCACCCAATTAGTAAATAGAGTCCACCTGTGTGTAATTTAACCTCGGTATAAATACAGCTGTTCTGTGAAGCCCTTAGAGGTTTTTTAGAAAACCTTAGTAAACAAACTGCATCATGAAGGCCAAGGAACACACCAGACAGATCAGGGATAAAGTTGTGGAGAAGGTAAAAGCAGGGTTAGGTTATACAAAAAAAATGATTCCAAGCTTTGAACATCTCACGGAGCACTGTTCAATCCATCATCCGAAAATGGACAGAATGGCACAACTGCAAACCTACCAAGACATGGCCGTCCACCTAAACTGACAGGCTGAGCAAGGAGAACATTAATCAGAGAAGCGGCCAAGAGGCCCATGGTAACTCTGGAGGAGCTGCAGAGATCCACAGCTCAGGTGGGAGAATCTGTCCACAGGACAACTATTAGTCGTGCACTCCACAAAACTGGCCTTTATGGAAGGGTGAAAAGAAGAAAGCCATTGTTGAAAGAAAGCCATAAGAAGTCCCCTTTGCAGTTTGCGAGAAGCCCTGTGGGGGACACAGCAAACATGTGGAGGAAGGTGCTCTGGTCAAATGAGACAAAAAAAGAGAGAACTTTTTGGCTTAAAAGCAAAAAGCTATGTGTAGCGGAAAACTAACACTGCGCATCACCCTGAACACACCATCCCCACCGTGAAACATGGTGGCGACAGCATCATGTTGTGGGGATGCTTTTCTTCAGCAGGGGCAGGGAAGCTGGCCGAAGTTGATGGTAAGATGGATGGAGCCAAATACAGGACAATCTTAGAAGAAAACCTGTTAAAGTCTGCAAAAGACTTGAGACTGGAGCGGAGGTTCACATTCTAGCAGGACAACAGCCCTAAACATCCAGCCAGAGCTACAATGGAATGGTTTAGATCAAAGCATATTCATGCGTTAGGATGGCCCAGTCAGAGTCCACACCTAAATCCAATTGAGAATCTGTGGCAAGACTTGAAAATTGCTGTTCACGGATGCTCTCCATTCAATCTGGCAAAGCTTGAGCTATTTTGTAAAGAAGAATGGGCAAAAATGTCATTCTATAGATGTGCAAAGCTGGTAGAGACATCCCAAAAAAGACTTGCAGCTGTAATTGCAGTGAAAGGTGGTTCTACAAAGTATTGACTCAGGGGGGCTGAATACAAATGCACGTCACACTTTTCACATATTTATTTTCTTCCACTTCACAATTATGTGCCACTTTGTGTTGGTCTATCACATAAAATCCCAATAAAATACGTTTTTGGTTGTATGAATACTTTTTCAAGGCACTGTAATACAACTGCTTGTAACTTGAAGAAGTACAAAATATATTGACTATGCGCAAGTACAGTTCCCCTGACAGCCAATCCAATTTCATCTTTGTGTAGTCAGGTGAAGAGAAAGAAGACATCCATTTGGTTGCTGTGGGTTAGGGACAGTTTATGATCTTGTGGGACTGCTGTTAAAGGAATTAACACTAGGATGGGTTGGGCATTTTCTGTGGATTGACAATTGTACTTCAATAGCAAGTCTAGACGACAAGTAAAAACAAACATTAAACTGAAAATGTTACACAGGAAGCATTGCAGCCGTTTGAAAGAGAGGAAGTCCAGTCAGCTACTTTTTTTAGTTAAGGGCTTAATTTACACTGCAAGAGTGGTACCATGAAGAATCGTTACAGAAAAAAGCCAGCACAGTAGGGTCCAGTTCAAATCTTTACTGGACTTCCAATAGACCAGTGTTTTTCCACCTTTTTTCAGTCAAGGAACCCTTTAAAATTGCTCACAATGCTGATGTGCACCAGTCTGAAGGCTCGCTCACACAAGGAGGTGCGTCCAAGCATGAGTGTTTATTTGTGTGTTCCCATGTGTTGTGTTTTTAATTAGACACAAGTAGCGAGAGAATGGGAACTTTATAGGTGCAAATCGACACAATATTCATAAAATCATTATTTATTTTAGATCAATAAAAATAACTGTATAAAATTCAAAGTCGCAAGACTGATAGGTTTAACAGACACATTTTACATGTTCCATGTTACAGTTGATGCATCCATCTCAACATGTTTGGACAAATATTTTACAGCTTCTTCAGGATTATATGCATCAATTTAGACCAGAGGTTCTCAACTCCTGTCCTCAGGACCCACTAACAGGCCAGGTTTGGAAGATAACTGAAATATATAACAGGTGATATAATTTGCTGCTCAGTAAATGCAGTATTCTAATCTGCATCTCCCCAAGGTAATACTTAAAATTAAAATCTGTTAGTGGGTCCTGAGGACAGGAGTTGAGAGCCACTGATCTAGACTGTTAGATTTCAATCAAATATTGTCTAAAGTTGCAGTGGCAGTTGACACCCATAGGATAATGGTCTAGGCAACTGTATAGACAGCCATAGGCAGAATAAAGGTCCGGGAGGGAATCAAAGTTCCTACGTAAAACTCGGGAGCAATTTTAGACTCTATTTTTGTCTGGATTGTCCAACAACCACAAAATATGAGGATCCAGCTGGAGCCACGAGGGAGTAAACATACTGAAAATACCTTATTGACACAGTCTGTGAATCCTCATGCCTTGTGGGTGTGGGATAATCCAGACAAAAATAGAGTCTAAAATTGCTCCCGAGTTTTACGCAGGAACTTTGATTCCCTCCTGGACCTTTATTCTCCCTATGGCTGTCTATTCAGTTGCCTAGACCATTGTCCTATGGGTGTCAACTGCCATTGCAACTTTCGACAATATTTGATTGAAATCTAACAGTCTAGATTGATGCATATACTCCTAAAGAAGCTGTAAAATAATCAGCGAAACATGTCGAGATGGATGCATCAATTGTAACATGTAAAACGTGTCTGTTAAACTTATCAGTCTTTTGACTTTGCATTTTATACAAACAATGATTTTTATTGATATAAAATAAATAATGATTTGATGAATATTGTGTCGATTTGCACCTTTAAAGTCCCCATTCTCTCTCTACTTGTGTCTAATAAATTGGGTGCTAGATCTTTTAAATCCTTTCTTTCAGGACTAAATTTTGGTAATGTGTTTTTAATTAGTTTGCTCTATGCTAGTGAAACATGGAAAAAATGTGCTGACATGATTTTTAAATTGAGCCCCACCAAAATACATTGTGTTGCGTAACCATGTTTTAAGTGACGAAAACATGCATGCAATTGATGGATGAGTGGAGGTGCCATTAAGAATTGCAAAAGCTTGGGGAGCTCTCCAATGTATCCATTTTTTCAGATTCCTCCCACCCCCGAACAACTTTTGCCAACCTCTTACTATTCTAGAAGAATATTACTCGGGAGACGGGGGCGATGCCGCATACACTCTCGACCACCTACAACCTATTGATCACACCCCCAGAGACCCATTCCCTAGGCTGTCTTAATGCGTGGGAACGGTATTTTAATCGCACTTGTAGGCCCCTTTCACACTGGGGCGTCGGCACCGTCGGGTGCCGCTTTACCATCATTTTTGCGGGGTTTTCAGCCACTAGCAGGGCAGTTTTAACCCCCGCTAGCGTCCGAAAAAGGGTTAAAAGGAACTGCAAAGCGCCGCTGTAGCGGCGCTTTGGTGGCGCTGCCCATTTAGTTCAATGGGCAGGAGCGGTGAAGGAGCGGTGTATACACCGCTCCTTCACCGCTCCAAAGATGCTGCTTGCAGGAGTTTTTTTAACGTCCTGCAAGCGCCCCACTCCAGTGTGAAAGCACCCGGGCTTTCACACTGGAGAGACAGGAGAGGCACTTTACAGGTGCTATTTTTAGCACTGTAGCGCCTGTAAAGCACCTCAGTGACTTAGTCCCCAACAAAGGCACCATATCCTTCAGATTACATACAAATCGTCCGTTTGCACGAGAGTGCAAGAAACTAATTTTAAAATTTTAACCAGATGGTATAGGAACCGGTGAGGTTACTTAAAATTTTTCCCGCAACCTCTGATCAGTGATGGAGATGCCAGGAGGAACGGGGAACACTTTTACATATTCAGGGCCTGTCCCAGGCTAACACAATTCTGGAGAGAGATCAGATGTATTGCCCAAAAATTTACGGAACGTCCAATCCCGGATTTTCTCCATGCCTCCACTGCCCTTGGGAAGGTATACAAAAAATCAATCATCCGCCACCTCCTTGACGCTGCCAAGGCATGCATTCCTCTTAAATGGAAATCACCACAAGCTCTGACCATTGGGATGTGGCTAAAGAAAGTAGAGGAAATAAATAAATTTGAAGACCTTATCCTCTCAGCACGTCATCATCAAGAACGCTACTCTAAAACTTGGTCGCTCTGGAACTTGTTCGTCTTCTCTGATGAAGGCCGTTCCCTTTTTGAATGCGATCAAAAGACTAAATTCGCCCTGGTATGACTCTGGACATGTGATACTTCGGAGACACCAGTCATGCAATCCATATACTGCCTGTATGATTCCTGATATCACATTTTACATCACTACCCCCCCCCCCACGCACCTCCTTTTTTAACCTCTTCTTACTCTCCTTCCGTCCCCCCCATTTCCACTCTTCCTACTCTATAATGTTTTCCTTTCTCCTTTCTGATCCATATCTTTATGGCTCAATGGTATTCTTCTTTATATAAAAGTTTGAAAAAAGATTGATTAGAGCTGGTTCCATGTGCTCACCCTGCCAAGCACTCTCGCTATGACCTTACAGAAAGCCCTAATACAGTCTGATGATTAAAGGTTTTGTGTGTTAACTTCTGTGTATATGGAGCAGGGAGAGCACATCCCGTTCCTCCTCTGGGCTCCCTCCCTCTCGCTGCTGCTATCTATACTACTGCTAGCAAAACGGTGTTCACTGCCCGACCTTTCCTTAGCAATTGATGATGTCATTATTGGTTGGTAGGACGCAAGCGACTGGCTTGTACAGCTTTCAGTTTTGCCAGCAGTAGTATAGATAGCAGCAGGAAGGGGGAGAGAGGCCAGAGGAGGAATGGGATGTGCTCTCCCTGCTCCGTATACACAGACGTTAACACAGGAAACCTTTAATCATTGGACTGTATCAGGGCTTTCTGTAATTTTGCGGCGGCACCCCAGGGTGAAAAACCCTGCATTAGACCAATGTCGTGGCGCCCTTTATCAAGATAACAGACAGAACGGTCATATATAACGAAAACTCTTATGTCGCTCTTACCCTAAAATTTTTATTATAATAATGAAAGCACCATATACCTAGATGTCAACAAGGCCTCTTCGTTTCAAACTAAGATCATCAAATTTGTGCTTGGGTAAAGTCTTAAAGTAAACCTATATATACACCGTGCAGAATTTATGTGAGAAAATATCACATGATATAATAATGAACACAGCTTAGTTTAGTGAACTTGCCCTATAATAGTGGCAGTATATGTTCATTCATCTATGGTAATTTCGTAATTGCCACAATTATAGCTCAATTAGTAACTAGCCGTAACTCTCATTAAAGCCGGCTATTAGTTCTAGTTTTATAAGATGTCGTGTTTGTGAATTTCTGAAGTGGCAGGATCGCTTTGTTTAGACAGATTAATGCTTCATCAATCTGTGTTGTGGTAATTGGCTGTAATTAAGTTAATGTACTAAAACGATATATTTCTGGATTAAAGAAAAGTCTCAGATTAAGGTCACCCTAGCTGATGGAAACAGGGCTGGTTTCCTGATTAATTAGATGGTGATTAGGATGAAATTAAAGTACCGCCTGCCCCTTAGAAGAATGTTTATATGTGGCCTATTTCTCCTCTATGTTCCTGTCAGTGTCTTTAATACAGCATTACTACCAGGTTTCTGTTTATTAATTAGGTGTAAATCCAAGTACTAAAACTGATATAAATGTTAACAATTTAATGTACAGTAATTTCAAAAATTATTTTACATGTTTTACATCTACATCTTTTACTAAATAATAATTCCTGGCAATGCTGCCATGAATGTCCTTGTGTAACCACTTCCTATCATGGGGTGACAACACGCCGTCTCCCAACTGTGCTATTGCATTGTCACATGTGCTGATGGAGAGTACAAGGGTCCATTTGAACACATTTGCTGGTATAGTCCATTGTTATCACCATCAGGAATCCCAGCCGAAAAAAGGTCATGCAACCATTACTGGAGTGCACGTGGGCCAAAAGTGGCTGCAAAGATCAGGAGGCTGCATGGAACTCAACAAAGGATAAAAAAAACATGAAAATAGGATTTTATTTTAAAAAATTGCAATTGTTTACAACACAGTGTTTTATCAATCACTAAACCACTTTAAAGTGGACCTTTACTCATCAGATCCACTTTAGCGTTCTGGACTCCTCATCTGCAATGTAAATTGCCACTTTTTTATGGTTTACTTTTTTATTTTTATGTCTAGCCCCATCAACATTCTCACCTAGACAAGAGCCTCCTGAGATTGCCCTGTCGCATATCTCAGGAGGCTACAGGAGCAGGGACATACAGTAGCTGGTGGTTGAAGCTGAGGCATGTTATTGGGGGTTGGCTGTCTGAACCCAGAAGAGGCAGCTGACTTCTGATAAGGGAAGAGGGCCAAGGTGGACCCTGGACCCAGACTTGGGCACCTGGGCAACAGATCGCAGCAAGACTATGCTGGATTTGCTGGGCAGGGGAGTATCTGAATCTTAGACAACCCAGCATGACAAATGACAGGTAAGTGAGGAGTTAAAAAAATATATAGGCGCAAGTGAAGTTGCACTTTAACACATTCCTTTCATTTTTAACTTTCCTACCCATTTCTGTGGGTACATTCAAAGACTTTTATTATTGGCCTGAGTTCAGGAGCACAAAGAAATAGCAAAAAGAAAGCATATCCACCAACATGTCCATGATACAGCATGGCCCTGAAATGTTGGTGGATATGCTTTCTTTTTGCACTTTATCTTTGGGAACTGCATGCTTTTGAATCTCGATAAACCTTAATTTTTAAAGTTAATTTTTGGTGTGCCCGAATATACTATAATATGGAATCCCTGTTGGCTGTGCGTCCCTTTTGAGGGCCGGATAGGGTCTGGTGCTGGATGGCTTGGCCTGCAATTGGATTCAGTGGCAGTCTGCTTGGGACAAGAAATAGACCAGGACATCAGATGTTTGTTAGCAACCAGTCAGCTAAACATAAATTCTGAAGGCCACTGGGAACTGTGTGCTCACAGGTGAGGAGTCAGGAGGCAGTGACAATTTTCTTTTTTTACTAGGCCAACTTTAGGGCTTTGTCAGAGGTTTGTGCTGGGCTACCAATGCATAAGATGTTATTTTGGGGCTAAGCAGTAAAAAAAATGTTAACAGGTAGAGTTTTTGGTGTCTCTTCTATCAAAATATTTTGTGCACCACCTGTGGAGCTTTCTCAGTGTTATGTACATTCTTGATCCAGGAGGAAGCAAGCAGCAATTTTCTTTGTATAATTTGCATTTTCCAATGCCAAAATGTTTTCAGCATAGACAAGTCCGTATATGAATCACATTAAATAAACAGTGGCGTTAAAAAAGAAAAGCACATTATGCCTCTTGTTATAGTTTATATCATAGTAATATAAATATTGATATTTAACAAGCATATGCAATGCTTTCTACAGTCTGAGATTGGTAGACTTTTTTTTTTTGGGGGGGGGGGAGACTTGTCTAGGTTTTTTAAACATACATCTATGTAGCTTTATAAGATTTTAAATCAAGATTGTTAACAGAGCACCTCCCAAAGACAAAGGAGAATAGGACCATAGATAGCATAGATAGGACCAAGGTAGCAGCTTTATCCTGCCCCTGTACCTTTGATTAGCATTGAAAAGTGCAATAAGAACTGAAATTTGCCCAATTACCATTGTCTGTACAGGTGTAACTCCTCCCCATCAGACGCAAACTGCCTTCAAGTGGATCCCTCCTTGCGAAATTACAGGAAGATGCACAACTTTGACCAAATTGCATTATACCTGTGGTTTACTGCAAGAGAATGAAGGTTGTAGCTGGGCCCCCTGGACATCTCCTGAGCCTTAGGTTTCTGCCCAAGTTGCTTAATGGATTATTTGGCTTTGGCAACTCTGTGTGTATTCAAGAGCTGTGGATTTAGAGCAAAGCCCACAGAAGCCACAAATACTTAAATGCTTCATGTATGTGCAGAGAGGTGAAGTTTTCACTATTAATCTTTAGGGGATTGGAAAACCCACTAGTGTTGATGAGGCTCTGGAAGGATCTCGACCAGTATTGTTGGGATCCACCCAGCTGCCTGATTGACACCCGGCTTTGGCTCTCAAAGCTCAGCCAAGAGACAAAACCAGCTGCAAGACAAAACCAGAGAAAATTCCCAGCTCAACTCACCAACCAGTCTGCTTACCAACCGAATTAACCTGTCTAAAGTGTTAAAAACAGGAGTTTAGTTAGCACACATTTGCAAACGCATGCTCAGTTCTCTGGCTTAGAGCTAGCAGGGGACAGCTGCAGAATCAGACTGATGCTGCAGCATGGAGGTGAGTATGTAGCTTTTAACTTCTTTAAAGTCGATTCCTTTAAGTTCTTGTTTGCATAATGATTATACCACATATCTTTAATATTGTGCATCTGATTCATGAAAACTGGAGTAAAAGTGGGTCTGATCATTTCAGTTTGGTGTGCATATAGTTTTCTGCCAAGGCTTTTTTCGTGTGGATTTTTAATATATTTTCACTGTTGGCATCATCAACATAGTATTTATTAGTGTGACAGTAAAAAAGAGGATTGCAGATTTAATTTCAAACACCATTTGGGAAATTCAGCATCTTTATTCTGTTTGTATAGATTAAAGGAGAAGACTCACTCGTTGTGGGCACATCTTCTTGGTGAACGCAGCAAATATCAGAATCCTCTGTTTGATCAGAGCTCCCTCAAGAGCCAGCCAGTCCTGGAGCCAAACACCATCCATTCCAGCTTCAAGTAAGCACATCTTTTCATGTGTCTTATGTGTCCTGTCTCAGGCTGGTTATTATCAAGGTCTTTAATGCTGTCATTTGTGAACAGATTCTGGAGGAACATGTATCACCAGTTTGACTTGACATTGCATCCCAGACAGTCTGTTGCCAATTTACTTGTAAAAATAAGTGCTGAAAACAAAGCTTTGGAGGATGAATTGAAACAACTGCAACTGGTAAGAAGACCTCTAACCATATACTGTATAGCCTGACATACAGTATGGCTTTTTTTGTATTTAGGTTATAAAGTACACCTATCGGTTACTAACATTTTTTATACTGGCTACTCACAGCTTCCAAACATTTCTGACAGAGAGAGCTGTTACACCTTTCCTGCACCTTTTTATTGGCCTGTTGTTATGATGGCTTTACTGGCCACTTGGAAAGTGTGGAGTGTGGAGAATAGGGCGCTCTGGATAACAAGGAGACTTTAACAAACAGTACATGACTGGCTCTTGAAATGTGATTAATGGACCACAGCAGCACTTCAGAAGAGGGAAGCACACTGTATAGGAAAAACAAAGCAGAGAAGAAAGCGCTTCTAAGTGCAGTAATTAAACACTTTAATGACAAAGAAGGGTTAAAAACACTGACAAGATGGAAGTGAAAAACAGGCATATCAATGAATCCATAACGTCCAGCGGGATGCCTCCTGGGAGTAAAGACAGCTGCAGGTGGAAGTTCCAGCCGACCAGCGGTGGTAAACACTGTGTCTCTGATCCAAGATGGAGAGCCGTGCTTGTCAGGACCAGCATGGAATTTAGGCAACCAGAAGTGACTTCAGAGTGAGCGGGACATATTTCAAAGCATGCTCAGTCGCTCCTTCTTCAAACCAATGAAGAAAGAGCAACTGGGCATTCTCCGAAGCATGTCCCACCCACTCTGATGTCACTTCAAGTTTCCTGTATTCCCGATTCATCATCTTGGATCAGAGACACAGTGTTTCCCACCGCTGGTCGGCTGGAACTTTCACCTGCAGCTGTCTTTACTTCCAGGAAGCGTCCCGCTGGACAATACAGATTCATTGATATGCCTGTTTTTCACTTTTATCTTGTAAATGTTTTTAACCTTTCCTTGTCATTAACCACTTGCCGACCAGTCTCCGTCATTATGCTGCGGCAGGTTGGCTCTATTTTGTGAATTCGCTGTAGCTATACGTCGGTTCGTGCAATAGATGCAGTGGGCGCACGCATGGCGCCGGAGGCTTGCGCCGATGCTCGTGCCACCCACGATCACTCCACAGATACCAAAAAGGAGATCTGTGAATGTAAACAAACAGATCCCCGTTCTGACAGGGGAGTAGAGAGAGATTGTCTGTTCCTAGAGATCAGGAACAGCGATCTCTCTCCTCCAGTCAGTACACTCCCCTTACAGTTAGAAACGCCTCCCAGGGAACACATTTAACCCCTTGATCACCATTAGTGTTACCCCTTCCCTGCCAGTGTAATTTATACAGTAATCAGTGCATTTTTATAGCACTGATTACTGTATAAATGTCACTGGTCCCAAAAGTGTCCAATCTGTCCGCCGTAATGTCGCAGTCCCACTAAAAAAATCGCTGATCACCGCCATTACTAGTAAAAAAAATAAATAAACATGCCATAAATCTATCCCTATTTTGTAGACGTTATAACTTTTGCACAAACCAATCAATATACGCTTATTGTGATTTTTTTTTTACCAAAAATATGTAGAAGTTTACATATTGGCCTAAACTTAGGAAGAAATCTGTTTTTTTATATATTTTTTTGGGGATATTTATTATCGCAAAAAATTAAAAATATTGGTATTTTTTTTCAAAATTGCCGCTATTTTTTTTGTTTATAGTGCAAAAAATAAAGACCGCAGAGGTGCTCAAATACCACAAAAAGAAATCTCTGTTTGTGGGAAAAAAAATGCCATAAATTTTGTTTGGGTACAATGTCGCAAGACTATGCAATTGTCAGTTAAAGCGACGCAGTGCCATATCGCAAAAAATGGCCTGGTCATTAAGGGGGTAAATCCTTCCCGGGCTGAAGTGGTTAAAGTGTTTTATTACTGCAATTAGAAGCGCCTTTTTCTCTGCTTTGACTTAAAAAGGAATGCAGTGCGTTTCCTGTCCAAATCGCATGCGATTTCCCCCACCTCTCCTGTTTGTGTGAACCCAGTATGTGTAATGTTATAACAATTCACATTAACGTACATATCTAGTCAAATCCAAATCTGCATAGTGTCCCCGTCCCGCCGTTGATAGAAAACCACGGCCCGCTAGAGGTGCTCACAGGGCTGGAGGAGATGTATAGGCAGTCCGCCCCCAAGCTGACATCACTTCCACCCTATGCCCACAAGGGTCCCCGAATCTCTCCTCCAGCCCTGTGAACTCCTTCAGCGGCTGTGGTTTTCTGTCATTAGCAGAACGGGGACACTATGCAGATTTGGATCTTAAAGATATGTACTTTTTAATGTGAGTTGTTATAACAATTTTAATAAACTGCCCATTGCTGCACTAGATGGTGTTTCCCTTTCTATACTGGGTTCACACAGGAGTGGTGGGGAAAATCACATGTGATTTGGACAGGAATCGCACCACATTCCTGTTTAAATCACATGCGATTCTTTGCAGTGCCATTTGAGCCCATTCATTTTGTATAGACCCAAATTACACTGCAAAGGTATCGGTTACTCGGTATCAGCAAGTAATTGACCGAAAGTATTGTTACTCGTAGTCGCCGATGAAAAAACGGTATCAGTGCAACCCATGTTTAAAGTAAGGCAAAACTTTTTTTTTTTCATTTTGAATAGAGTGAGGCTCGGTTCACATTGATGCAACATAGGATCCGACTTGAGAAACCCCAAGTCGGATGACATGTGAAATTCAATGTTTCCTTATGGGAGCTGTCTTAACTGTCCGACTTTAGAAAAGGTTCCTACACTACTTTGATCTGACTTTGATACGACTTCAATGCCACAGAGTGTGAAACGTCACTGCTGTCAGATTTTATTTTTGCCCATTGAGAAGATTTCCCTTTACTTCCTGCTCCATAGCCAAGACACAAAGTAATTGGGAATCCCTGGTTGTCAGCTGGGTCACCAGAACTAGTGTCCTCATTGAAACCCTCATTTCTCCTCTATTATTGTTTTGGGGACAAACTAAAATGTGAGATTTTCTTTTACTTTCACTTCTGATGATAACATTAAACATAACTAATAGAGAGGGTCAATATCCCTAATGGGGGGCACAGACTACAATAAAAACCTGGCAAGTGTTCTAATCCTTCTCAAGTTGGCGTGGCTTGATGGTGGAGCGAGCGGCCGCATAGTTACAGCGCTCCGGCTCTCAACAACCATCCTACAGGCATCCTGAGTCCTATCTCCTCACCGAAGGTCTCAATTTGTTCCCCACGGTGGTGGGCACGAAGCAGGCTGGCTACCATGGTGAAATACGGGCCGGCTTGGCCCCCATCCACGTCGGACCGTCTGGCGGGATTCCGGAGGCAAGATGGCGCCGGGACACAGGCCTCTCAGGCAGCCGCGCTGCAGGCGAATCTATCTGATGACCGGAGCTCTGCTAGTGGGGTGAGTGCTTCTACTCCTGCTATCTTCCGTACACAGACTGTCTCCCAGTTATCACAAGACCCCCAGACAGCTCAGGACCCCCAGCAATCCACTGATGATGATGGTGAGCTGAATCCCCCTGCTGAACCAACCCTAGCCACCATTATGCTGGCTATACAAGATTGTAAGGCCTCCCTCACTACTCAAATAGCCTCCATAAGAATGGATTTCTCACTCCTTAAACAGGATGTCCGAAACCTCCGTGACATGGCTGGGGATATGGAGGAACGTATTAGTTCCGTGGAAGACACTATGCACCCCCTAACTGTTAAAGTGAGATAATGCTGGGGAACTAGCAGCTCTCCACACCAAAATTGACGATTTGGAGAATCGTTCTAGAAGGAACAATTTACGTTTTGTTGGATTCCCTGAACGCACGGAGGGCTTACACCCTGAAAAATTTTTATACTCCTGGCTGAGAGATATCTTTGGCACTGATGCGCCATCGTTTTCATATGTGATTGAGAGGGCACACCGTACACCCCCACGTCCACCCCCAGAGGGAGCACCTCCACGTTCAATCATCGCTCGCATCCTAAATTTCCAGGATAAAGTGGCCATTTTACGAATAGCAAGAGAGAAAGGTCCGCTTAAATACAACGGCAACAATATCTCTATTTATCCTGACTTCTCCGCTGAGGTGCAGCGCCAGCGCATATCATTCTCAGCAGTGAAGAGTCGTCTACGTGAGGAGGGATTGAAATATGCCCTGCTGTTTCCTGCCAAGCTCCGCATCATATTCGATGGTAAAGCTCACTTTTACTCCAACCCTAAAGAAGCCATGGCTTGGCTAAACGACCGATACGGGCCCGCAGACAGGCGCAGAGGTCACTGACAGCTTCCCCTGTTTAATGTTCCCCTCTGCTGAACTCCTTATGGATGAAACCATGCAGTCCCCCATCCACAAAATGTTAACCTCATCATATGGGGCTACTCACCTATACCTGAGGTCTTGTAATGAAGGGGAAGAGAGAGAAGAGAAGGAAGAAAGATCTATAATCCTGCAGCAACCTTTAACATTCCTGCTTGGCCTGTCATTTCTTTTTCTTTTTCTTCCCCTCGCTAGTAAGAAGGACTGATTCTTATTTTTCTTATTTTTTTTGGGTCTTCCTACAAAACATACCGAAAAGACATCCTGGATCAGGACATAACTTTATTTTTTTCTACTGTCAGTTGAGAGCCACACCGATCTCCACGTTACCTCCCCACCAGACAGTGGTGTGACCACGGAATAGTTGGACCCTCAATAACACTTCCCCCCCCCCCTTTTTTTTTTTTTTTTTTTTTACGGGGTAGGAGGGGTCTATTTGGGTTTTGGGATCCAAGGCTCGCTAAGTTGGGGATGGCCGAGCGGGGTGGGGGTTATGGGTTTTTCAAACACGGTTTGCACTTTTTTGTGCTCTTTTTTTTTTTTGTTGCTTTTTTTCCTTTTTTCTCCTTTTTGCAATTTATATAGATGCTGCTCGGAACGGTTTATTGGCTTACTCGGGCCTGTATACTGACAGTACAGACTCGAGTAAACATAGATATTTGAAATGTGCTATACATATCATTGAATGCATGTGGCCTGGCGCGGCCTGTGAGGTACTAGATAAGTATGTGCTTATTTGTCCTTATGATCATGATATATTGTTTGTCTTACAATGTCAGGGTCCTTAAAAATAGTGTCATGGAACACTAGAGGTTTGAATGCCCCCCAAAAAACGATCTCTCGTTTTTTCAGTCCTAAAGAAATGTCGTCCTCATGTGGTGTGTCTACAGGAGACCCACCTAACTGACACTAAGGTGAGGGCCCTTAAGCGTCCATGGCTGGCTCAGGGTTATCACGCTACGCACACAAATTACTCTAGGGGGGTTTCTATCTTAGTGGCTAAATCCCTCCCAGCAGAAACCTTACAGGTCAAGACAGATCCAAATGGGAGATATGTCATACTTACTCTACAAATCTCCTCAATAACATTTACTATTGTCAACCTCTATATTCCTCCGCCCTTTTCGGCAGAGGTATTATTGAAATTGTCACTGTACTTGTTGGATAGACCCCCCGGACCTCTCCTTTACATCGGTGATTTTAATGCTGTACTGGACCCAGCCGTGGATCGCTTGGGGGGTGGGGGTAGACCCTTTCCCTCCCTTTTGAACTGGATGCAGGTTTATGACCTTACTGAATTATGGCGCTGGAAACACCCAGATGATAGTCAGTTTTCTTGTCATTCAGACTCATTCCACACTATGTCTTGAATTGATATGGCCTTCGCCCCAGCAGACACTCTCCCCTTTGTCGCTGCAACCTCATATTTGCCTAGAGGGGTTTCAGACCATGCGCCCCTTTCTGTGGACCTCACCATCCTGCTGGGATCTACCCTCTCCATTTGGAGGTTAAATTCTTATTGGCTGGAGGATGAGGAGGTACAGGGAACATGTAGGCAAGGTATCAAGGCATACTGGAGGGACAATGTGGGGACAGTGGACCCTTCTATAGAGTGGGAGGCCTTCAAGGCTTCATTGAGGGGCACCTTTATGTCCATCACTGGGGTCTTGAGGAAAAACAACCAACAACATACGGCAGAACTTGAAACTGCCATGGTACAAGCAGAATCTGTATATACCTCTGATCCGACCCCGGACACAAGAGAAACATGGCTATTGAAATGTAGGGAATATGAAATACGTCTGTTAGACCTTACAAAAAAGAAATTGTTACACACGGCACAGAAATCATTTGAACATGGTAACAAGGCTGGACGCCTTTTAGCATATCTAACAAGGCCTGATCGCCCTCCAGTATCCATTCCTCGTATCTATACTAAGACAGGCCAAATGAGTGAGGTCCCTGGGGATATTATGGAAACTTTTTTAAACTTCTACACAGAACTTTACACTTCCAGGGCTGAGTACACTGAATCCCAGCTAAACGAATACCTTGCTGACATATCTCTCCCCTCCATTTCTACTGAGGGGAGGGAGATGTTAGACGCTCCCATCTCGGTTGAAGAGATTGCAGTAGCCATTGCTCAAATGCCAGCCCACAAGACTCCCGGGCTGGATGGTTATCCCACTGAATGGTATTCACAATTTAGGGATTTACTGTGCCCATTTCTGCTACGTACATATAATAAGGCCTTGGATGCTGGTATCCTTCCCCCCCACCATGCGAGAAACCTTGATCGTGCTCCTGCTGAAACCCCGCAAAGATCCACTTAAATGTGAATCATACCGCCCAATATCCCTCATAAATGTGGATGTTAAGATCCTAGCAAAAGTGCTTGCAAACCGCTTAAATACTGTAGTTACGTCTCTGGTCAATAGTGACCAAGGGGGTTTTATACCTGGACGATCCACAAGAATGAATATCCGCAGACTATTCCACAACCTGCAATACCCTCATGAGTGTTCCCGTACACGTGCCATTGTGTCTTTGGACACATGTAAAGCATCTGATAGTGTGGAATGGCCATATCTCTTTCGTGTGCTGCAGGTGTATGGTTTTGGTCCTCGCATGGTGGCATGGATTAGACTACTTTACACATCCCCCCAAGCCCGAGTGCGAGTTAATTCCTCAATCACTAAATCATTCTCCATTACAAGGGGCACGAGGCAGGGATGTCCTTTATCCCCGCTTCTGTTCGCCTTGGCTATGGAACCGCTGGCGGCTCGAATTCGTACATCCCCTTCCATCAAAGGCCTGCCTATTGCTACCATTGAGGAGCGTATTTCGCTCTATGCAGACGACACCCTGGTGTATCTGGCAGATACTAATACATCACTTCGATCGCTATTGACCGAGATTAATAGGTTTGGAGATTTCTCTGGATTCCGGGTGAACTGGGACAAATCCAGCCTGTTCCCCCTGGATTCTGCGGTAACCTCCCAGATCCACCCGGACTCCCAACTTACATGTAGTAACCTCCTTTCGATACCTTGGGGTCTTGGTACAATCGCCTTTATCCACCTACATTACTAACAACTTAGACCCCATACTGAGTAGACTACAGGAACAAATTAAACAATGGATGGACTTGCCCCTAGATCTTATGGGAAGAGCAAGTCTACTTAAAATGATCTACCTACCGAAACTGCTATACGTGCTGGCTATCTCCCCTTGCAAAATCCCCAAATCTATTTTTAAAAGGATAGATATGATTTGTACAACGTTCCTGTGGAGTGGGGGGACCCCCAGGGTGGCATTGGAGACGTTAAGGCTGCCATCACATATGGCGGGGTTGGCGTTTCCAAATTTTTTTCTTTATTACTTAGCATCACAGTTAGTGCATGTGCATGATTGGCTATGTCTGGTCCCGGCAAATGCATGTACTACCACTGAGGGAGCCATTGCGTCTTCCATGGAAACTCTACATAACATTGTTTATAGAGGTAGGGTTCCAAGTCGACCAGGCACCTCTATGCTAGCAACTTCTCTCTTACTTTTTCGATATATCATTACAAAAATCTCTAAACATTCCTGGTCCACATCCCCAAATAATCCCCTGTGGTTCAACCCTACTTTGCAGGAACTATACTCATTGCCCGACACTCAGCGATGGTACTCCAAGGGAATAAAATACTTATGTCATTTGTATGATGCCCAAGGGTTTAAAACTTTTCAACAACTGAGATTAGACTTTGACCTACCACGCTCTTATTTGTTCCACTATTATCAATTTAGGCATGCTATACGAGCTCAGTTTGGCTCCTTAAAGAATCCCATTAATTTTCCCCCACTAGAGAGACTACTAAGACAACCAGACCCTAATAAGCTTATCTCTACCTATTATGCGGCCCTAATGACAGACGTTAACCCCCGATTTAGTAAAGCACAGGAAAAATGGACATCCATGGACATCTCATTTACTGAGGAAGACTGGACTGAATTCAGAGACACATATAAAGCCACGGTCATCTCATCTAGAGTTATACAGATTAAATTTTTTCACCACTCTCATCTTACTCCGGCCAGACTACACAAAATGGGGCTGAAGTCCTCCGCTGAGTGCTTTCGTGGTTGTGGAGGGAGTGCTGATTTCATGCACTGCTTCTGGACCTGCCCAGTGGTTCAGGACTTCTGGGTGGAAGTAGGCTCCTTCATTTCCTCTGCTCTAGGCCTCCCCAATATCATCCACCCAAAAAATGGTCTGTTGGGGATCTTTGGAGATTTACAACTATCAACACAGGCAAAAAGATTACTACGAATCCTCTACTTTTATGTTAGAAAGACCATCCTGCTGTCATGGAAGGGTGTATCAACACCCTTGAACTCCCTATGGCTAAAATTAATCAATGATGTTATACCACTGTATAGACTTACCTTTGAACTAAGGAAACGGATAAAAACATTCCATAAAATTTGGGGTAGATGGCTGGCTAGCCCTCTGACCCTCACCTTGTAGGATATGTAGTTGGGACATTTGCAGGTCGCGCCAGGATAACATATAATTTATGCAAATTATTAATACCGTTATATACGGACGAATTGCTTGTATAGGTAGTTGTGTGCAAATATTAGCAGATGTACCAATGTCTGTCTTTGTTTATATGAGCTGTATGTTATTGCTGTTTACCAATGCTTGACCGAGCATACTAAGTGGTTGTTTGTTGTGCTTGTTTTGTACAACTGGTTTGTAAAATTAATAAAAATATCTTTAAAAAAAAAAATCCTTCTCAAGTTTTGCCTTTAGTTATACTTTAAAGCTGACTTACTGCACAGATATGAAGTACACAGAGCACACCAAGACTCAAGTAAATATAAGCATGCCTCTTATATTTGTACAGTATTTATTTAGTCCGGATTTCAGCTATGACATGTTACCCTTTATGAATGAGGCAGTTGACTGCTGGCCTGGGAGGAACATTACTTGGATGGGTTATATATCATGTCCTGATCACTGTTCCCTGCTAACATTAGCAGCACGGGGAGAATTTGCTGTTCCAATTTTCTCCTCACCTCTACATTGACATTGATACAAAGGGTGGTTGGTGTCATCTGTACTGCCTTTTGCCCTCTTTTTCTATATACAGTCTTAAGGTGCCTACAGTCATTAGAGAAAGTTCACCCGATCTGAATGTTTATGGTCCAGTTGGACATAATTTTCAGGTCCTTCAGTCCTCCTGAATTCCCAACCCCTATATAACTGCTACCTTACATAAGCTCTACAGTAATGAATGCTGTTAAAGATAACCTGTAACACTTTTTTTTGTTGTTGCAGAAAATGAGCAATCTTACCAAAGGAGGTGAATATGCTGGAAACAGCTGTATCAGCTCTCCTACCACAGAGTATATCAACTCTCCAACCACTGAATATATCAGCTCTCCTACAACAGAGTCTCCCAAACTGAAAGAATCTCCGTGTTACGAGAAGGAACAAGTTCTTCACCCCCTGCAGGACCCTGTTCAAACCATAGATGGCAACACTGCAAAAGACAACCGCTATACTGAATATTCACAGGAGCCCTCTAAAGAAGAGCCCTCCTTTGTCAGTCTGGAGTGTGGAGTTGCTAAAATGAGAGTCAGTTAGATGTTGACTGTGCTAAAAGTGCCTTGCGAGTTCACAAAATCCCTTCTAGCACATAAAAGGCTGTCATTGGGCATAATACTACTCAGTCAATGGAGAAAGAAAAGCCCAAATTGACTTTTAGCTAGATGGACTGGAGACTCTACCTTGTGAGGGGCCGTTATATAACCGTTAGGTAACACTGCTCCATCTAGGTAGAGCAGGATTCTAACGTTGCATTTTTGGAAGGTATCAAGCTTCCAAATCTGCACTTACCGGTGTTTAGAAGTGGGCAATGTTTGTACTGTATAACTCCAGTTTACATTGATCATCTTTATTCCACATACAGTCAGGTTCTCCTAATGGAGGATCTAAAAGCCTTCATAGTATGTGTGAAAATGTTTAAAGGAAAATCGCTTCTGCTGGCCGTAGCAACCAGTTCCCTCTTTAATGTTTATGCCTGTGTGCCATTTTGATGTTGATTGGTTGGTGTGGATGGTACAGAAAGAATTCCTCTTTTTGACTTATCTGTACATAGGGTTCTTGGTGTCTTCAGGGTGTCTTGTAGTGTTCACTGGACTTAGCGTGTCTATAATCTGTAAACTGTGTAGTTCGTATTTTGAAGTATGTAGCTGTACTGATACCGCAAAAGCCTTGAGAGCTTGTAAAGACTTGGGAAGACCAGGGACTGCAGGCCAAAAGTGATTGTATTCATTGTGAGTTGGTGGCACAAAGCTAAGCCATCACTTAATGCCTTTGTGTATTGAGCCATAGAGCTCTGTATAGTTCTCCTACAGCTGCTGCTAAGGCTTTGCCCTAACGGAAAGAATATATAATGCCCCCCACATCCCCATTTAGCTTCTGTGTACTCTAAAGAGGTAATAATAACGAGGACCTTTTATTTTCTGTGTACTAGCCCCCCAATACCCTTAAACCTAGGGGTGTTTCTCTGTCTCCCCTTGTGCTTGGCATTCAGGTTTTAAATCCTCTGCAAGTAGTATGCAAATAAAGATGACTGGGGATTGCCTGGTGGGCAGACTGAAGTCAAGAACATTTGCATAGATTGTGCAAGGTTTATGAATCGTGCATGCCTTTGCCCAAGTAGACCTATAAGTGCATAATACTTACGTTCCTAATATCCAGTAGGTCCTCTTTAATATCACCTAGATTGCCAGGAAGGTTGTATCAAAATATCAGCAATGCATATGGTACAAGTTTTTACTTCTAGCAGTATTGCTCCTAAAACGCAAGTTGGCTCACAAACTTATCCAGTATATAGAAAAAGATTGTACTAACTTTGAAGTGAGAAATATCATATAGTCTTGTTTAGCAAAGCAATACAAAGTGTGGATGCTATCTACAAAGTACAATAATCCTGAAAAAAAATCTGATTTCTGTTTAAAATGACCAGATCAGGTCAGAGTTTATTTTGATTGGTTGCTGAGGGTTACTATCCCTTTACATATCAATTCTACTTTGTAGTGCTTTATTAAGCAAGTCATGTTGTATGTACTTAGCTATTTTAGGCTGAGGAGAAACAAAAGGGGGTCTAAAATATAGAAATTTTGTACTAGTGGCCACTGAAATGTTCCACCATGAAATAAAATGTCAGTTTTGGAGTATCCAAATGTGCCATGGAAAGAGCTGGACCCTTTCACTGCTCAGTAATTTTGTTTAAAAAATGATAGTCCGCTTCATTTATCTATCTCTAAGTACCATACTTAGGGGTGTATTGTTTTTTTAAAAAATGCAGAGATATTCCTTCTGTGCAAATGGAGGCATTATATGTCATATATTATATATATATATATATTATATTATATAACATATATTATATGTTATTAAAGTATAACTAAAGGCAAAACTTTTTTTGTTTTTAGTTTTGGATAGAGGGGAGAGGAATTAGAACACCTGTCAATTTTTTTCTGTCTGTTCCCTGTTAAGGAGATTCCCCCTCCCTGTTTGTCCTGTTTACCATTATCATTGAAAATGAAAGTAAAGAAAACCCCAAATTTTGGGTTGTCCCCGTAATAATAATTTAGGGGAAATATTCTAATGGGGACACAGGTTCTGGTGACTTGGGGGTCTCCAAGAGATTCCCTTAATTTGCAGGGATTTCCTCTCACTTCCTGTTTGGCTATGGTATAGGAAGTGAAGGCAAATATCCCCAATGGGACAAAGATGGCAAAAATAAACCTTACAGAGTTTATAACCCCCCCTGTAAAAATAAAAAGTTTTGCCTATAGTTTCTACTTCTCCAGGTCAAATGTGTGAATCAGGAAAATACTGCATTATGGCAACTGGATGGAGCCGACGAAAATAAGTGTTTATTTCCTATGATCATTGGCTCCATCTTGTGTCCATAATGCAGTATTTTCCTGATTCACACATGTGACCTGGAGATAAAATATCTTAACATATCTTAACATTTGTTTTTGCTGGTGTTCGCACAGAATGAATGTACATGCAGTTTTACAGGAAGAATAGTTCTGCAAATATTTTTGATAAACACACCCCTTACAATGGCAGATTCATCTTGTTAGTTTGCCATAGGCTCCTAATATCTTTTTTAATATATATGTAAACTCTAGTTCAAACTCTTTGATATAAGCCAACTTGTGAGCTCACCTGGGAATAGGTGCATGTGTAAAACACCTTAGACTTTTAAAATATATCCTTATGCAGCGTACACATGGTCGGACTTTTCGACCGGACTTGTCCGCTGGACGCCGACGGACCGAATCCGGCGGACAATCCGATCGTGTGTGGGCTTCACCGGACCTTCAGCGGACTTTTCCAGTCGCAAATCTGACGAACTTTAGATTTGGAACATGCTTCAAATCTTTACGTCGTAACTCCGCCGGACCCAGAAATCCGCTCGTTTGTATGCTAGAGCAGCTATTGGCTACTGGCTATCAATTTCCTTATTTTAGTCCGGTGTACATCATCACGTACAAATCCTTCGGACTTTGGTGTGATCGTGTGTAGGCAAGTCCGTACGTTAAAAAGTCAGTCGAAAGTCCGCTGGAAAGTCTGTCGGACCAGTCCGGTCGAAAAGTCCGACCGTGTGTACGCGGCATTAGATGTACTGGTTCAATTATGGTACACTTTAAGGTAAAAAAAGTGTGATCACTCGAAACTTGAGAAGACATGCACATAGCTCTGACTTCTCTGAACACCTTTGTGATTAATTGGAATGTTGAATGTGGGGCAGGTCTTCTCGTCCAACATTGGTAAATTAATCTCAAACGTTCTTTTAGCTGAACAGACACAAGTTCTCATGGACACTTCAAAATCTTTGAGAAAAGCCTTAGATGAAAGGTGGAGGTTGGAATAGATGCTAAGGGGTGCTAACTTCGTAATAACTCCCATTGTTTTGCTATTGGATGCCCACCAAGCTCACATAAGTGTGATGGTCAGGTGTTCACAAAATGTTGCCCATATAGTGTAGCAGGGATAAGCATAGAGCACAGACATTATGCAAAGTATGACAACACCCCATCTATCTACATTTATTCCACTGGAACCTTGATTTAAAGGGTGTTGCCATTGAGCCAACCAGGTATGAGGAGCAACAAAGAGTTTGTTATTTTTTATTGCATGCCACAATGCCAGGGATATAAAGATTTTACAACTACATGCCGATAATGATAAACTCTAGCAAAAATGTCCATCAGGACAAATAAAGATAAATCTTATTTTAATTGCATATCGTTAAGGAGGATACAGCCTGCTATTTCCCGCTATGGTTAATGTGTCATAGGTCAGAACTACCATGGGTACACAATATATACTCCTTTTGAAGACTTTCTAAAAGGGAATCATTTGCACTACAAAACTTGATGCTCATAGGAAGAGTTTGAGTGTTGTGAAATGACTGATATTAACGCCTTTCTGTTTGTTGACTTTTCTTTATATGCATAACTAGTAAGGGAAGCTGAGGTATAGATGAGTTATTAGCACGTTTAACTGAAGATGCTGCTATGTATAGATAATAGAGTTCTTCATTGTCAAAGAAGTGCAGAGTCCTGTCAGCTCTGCTTAAAGGAAATGTCATTAAAGTGGAAGTAAAGGCGAATACAATTTAGGTTAAAAACATTTCTTCCCCCCTCCTCATACCCATAAATTCAGGTACACACTACAGGTTTTTTTTTTTATGCAACCCAGCGGGTTGCACAAAAAAAACTGACAACTTCGGTCGGAGACACTGTACTAACCATGCAAGGTTAGTACAGCGATTTCCTCGGCTGAGCTCTTGTGTTTTGACAGAGGGATCGCTCCTCCCCACCAGAACACTCTGATCAGCGCTCTCTGCCATTGGCTGAGAGAGCTGATTGGGAGTCTGTCGGCTGCTGGTTTTCCAGCATGCACGTCCGACATACACATGGGCCGAATGTCAGCTGTTTTTTTTTAACCGACCGTTGTCTCCTGACATTCGGTGCGTGTGTACAGGGCTTAAAGGAGATCTATGTAAATACCCTTGGGAGGGAGCGGTGATAACAGAGGGGCAGTGGAACCTGGTGTGTGACTTCACAGCTCCAATAATTCATTAACATTGCCGAGCCACTCACAATGCTTACAGATCATGTGACTGAACCTGGACTCCCAGCAGAACTCTTTTACAAACATTAGACAGCATGGTTATGACGAGGGGGGAATCAGTGTTTTTAGTCTAAATTGTATTAGCCTATGCTTCCACTTTAATTTCCGGGTCAGGTACTAGCCCAGAGGCAGTGAAAATGCAAAAAAAGTGCTTAACAGCCCCAGGATTAGTCTGCAGCTAGATGTTTAAAGATTGGTAGTCTCCATCTGAGGCTTCTCATATAGTGCTTCATGACAGCAACATTGAGCCTATCAGTTTATTGGAAATTGGTGACTTACTGCACTTTGAGACACTGGTGCCTCATGCTGCAATGATATTCCTAATTTATTGTGGACTTGTGCTTATTCTAATCAAATAGAATCTCTGATCTTATATCTGTAAACTAGTTGTTATGGGATACTGTACTAGTAAACCGGGTGTCAGTCCATGCACCCTGGCGGATCCAGACTCCGTGGTTGGGATGACGCGGAGCCTGAACTGACATTGGTGACGTAGCAGAGAGCGGACTTCAGTCCGCTCTTTGATGAAAACGGGTCACAGGAGTTCAAAAGTTATTGTATTCCTGTGATCCATAGGAGAAGTACAACCAAACAAGTTTTGGCTATAAGTCTCCGTTAAGTATGGACAGCAGGGACACTTTACTGTGTAGATGGCCTGATTCCAGACATGATGTAGTTTTTATTTTATTAAATACTTCTCCATCTTTGAGTAATCCTGCCTTTAATGTTGCTTACTTCAGAATACAAGTCCTCCATGGACAAAATTATTCTCCAGAATGGATGCAGGCATCGTTACGCTTAATGCTTAGAAGCTGCATGCTCTATTGTGGATGTGTCCAGCTTTCTTCTAAGAGTTCACGATTGCTGATATACCCCTACAACATTAGAGAACAGATTTTTTTTTGTAATTGACTCCACTGCTCCAGGAGCACTAAATATAGAAATAGTCAGATGACGATGGATGTTGTACTCCAGGCTTGTTAGTGAAAGGTCTTATCTACGTGGGTGAATGAAGGATGTGGTGCAGTGTTGCCAAGGCCTTTTCATTACTGAGATTGGGTGAGATATTTTCAGCAGCGCCATCTACTAGAGGCATGAGAACGGGGATGATTAAACCCCTTCCTGCTGCCCCGGTGCCCTTTTAACTGGGCTTGTATGCCCATGGGTTGGAAAGGTTTGCCTAGTCATGTGAACTCTGTGATTGGCTGTCATAGTGGTCACGTGAAAGGAGCCCTTCCCACTGGATCCCCATCATTAGAACAGACAGGGAGCTGTCTTTCACAGCTCTGTCTCTGTACTGTGAGTGCACTTTCAGCACAGAAACCTCTGCCGCCCATAGACACACATGTGCGGCATGTGGGCATTAAAACCCACCCTTTTTGCCGCCGCACATAGGCGATACCTATGCAGCAAAAGGTTAGCAAAGGAAAGCACTGCTGTCAATCAATGTTAGCTAGCCAATCAGGGGAGAGAAGGGGTGGGGCCGCGACGGGGCTCCGTGTCTGAATGGACTGAGGGGCTCAGCTCGGGTGCCCCATAGCAAACTGCTTGCTGTGGGGGCATTCAACAAGAGGGAGGGGTCAGGATCACAGAAGAGGGACCCGAGAAGAGGAGGATCCAGGCTGCTCTGTGCAAATCCACTGCAACAGAGCAGGTAAGTATAACATGTTTGTTTTCTTTTTAGGAAAACAAATGAGACTTTACAAGCACTTTAAATAAGTGTGCGCATAGAAATTGCAGCATATTTCTCTGTGCACCAATCTTTGGTAATCGCCCCTAAAAGTTCTTTGTTTCACAGATTGTAACAAATTTACAGCATCCTGTCTACTTCCTGTTACTATGAACACTGGATTAAGAATACAGGGATGCAGAATGTGTGATTGTGGGGGATGGGGTTTACCAGTGATGGCAGGATTTCATGTTGGTAGCTAGGGGTTGGGGAAAGCGGCTTTTTAAAAATTTACTTTGGTGGCACCAAGAAGGGGGATGTCACCTTATTATAAATATGGCATCTCATCTGCAGTTAATGGTTTCAGCTTATGGGCCAGTTTACACCAGAGTGCAGGAAAGGCGCGTTCTGCGCGCATTTTCTGCACCGCTCCCAAAACGCACTGACTTTGCGATCTGCTGCGAGTGACAAAAATGTTGATGGTACCCCAAGCGCAGATCGAAAACCCAGTGCGTGTGTGGGCACCAAATCGCATGGTGCGGCACGTTTTTTAAAAGTAGTGCATGTAGTGCTTTTTCTGTGTTCTGATGTGATTTCAACCCATTCAAATGAATAGGCTGCAAAGTTGCACCACATGGGAATGTGCAGGAATTGCACAGGAACACACACCACATTCCTGTGTGATCATAGTGTGTGAACCAGCCCTAAAAGAAAAGAAAGTTAAAGAGTAAATTCACTTTTGCATTCATAAATTAAAATTTTGCCTCTTAAAAGAGAAGTATGGGATTTTTTTAAATTTTAGATACTTACCTATGTGGATGGAGCATCAGACCGATGCTGCAGCTGTCCTTCACCGTCTCTGCACTGAGAACCCAGCCACGGAACATCGCCGATGGCTCGGTCTTCACAGATCCCCGAGAGAGAACTGCTGACTGTCAGTCAGCATCTCTCCTCTCTGCTTCCACGCTCATTCAAGCGCTGAGCTGTGGAGGGGCAGGGAGCGGCCGTCTCAGCGGCTCGCTGAGACTGCCATCAATCAAGGCAGCTGGTGGATCCAGACTTGGGAGTCGGAATGACGCGTTGTCTCGACTGATGGCAGTGACGTCAGTGACTTCAGACCGCTCCCTGCAGAAAATGGGTCACAGGAGTGCAAAACAAAATTGCACTCCTGTGACCCTTAGGAGAAGCCCAGCCTAAAAAGCTCAGGCTGGACTTTTTATTTTAAAGTGGTTCTAAAGCCTCAAGGTTTTTCACCATAATGCATTAATTGCATTAAGGCGAAAAACCTTCTGTGTTGCAGCTCCCCCCAAGACCCCCTTTTTTTCTTACTTGAGCCCATCTGATCCAGCGATGTGCACGAGTGCAGCAGCTCCAGCCACTGTCTCTCTCTCCTCATTGAACAGATTAATAGCAGCAGAAGCCATTGGCTCCTGCTGCTGTCAATCCAATCCTGTGACACTAGCTGGGGGCGGGGCAGAGTCCTGCTGTCTTTGTCAATGGACGCAGCAGTGAGGAGCACTCACAGGCCTTTTCCATGGGGGCACCCGAGGAAGAGGAGGCGGGCCTGGAGTGTCAGCGGGGAACCCAGAATAAGAGGATTGGGGCTGCCATGTGCAAAACCATTACACAGAGCTGGTAAGTTCAGGCATATTTCTTAAAAATTCGTACGATTTACAACCACTTTAATACCCTCCACACTCCTCCAGTCTTGGCTGCACTTGTTTGTTATGTAGCAAGTTCAATGCCCACGTCTGCTAATTTACCAATCCGTACATTTCTCACTCCATACACTGGCCCTGGGACAGTGTATCAGAATAATGCTGGTAATGGTGAGCTGTGGTTAGTCATGTGACTGCACTGATCAAATGGAATCACTTCCTTCTTCCAGGGTAGAAGTTATTTTCCTTGGTCAGGGCAAGGATTGGAGGATGTTGAGAGTTAGCATTTTCATTTTTAGATGCAAAAGTGAAGTTATCCTTTAAATTGGGAAAGGTTTTTGTAAGTGTTTAAATGTGTTTAAATTTGAACTGTGAATGTGAACAGTCTTGAACCTAGAGTTACAGAAGGGATGAAATATCCATCTTTCTAAAAGAAAAGCAGCCTCTGTGCTGTTCATGTGTCCAAAATCCTACTCGATTGGATTTGTGATCTCTATTGAAGGCATGGATTGGGCAGACCACATGACCAGATGCTTAGGCCATGGAACAAATGAACAGCACAGAGGAAGCAACATTTTTCTGGGAAAAGTAAGAATTTCTTTACTTGGGCTTTATTCAGACAGGCGTTGACATGCGTTCTGCATGCAGGCTGCGTTTGTTATTGTACCTGCATGCGCCCTGAGCTGTGCGCAGACAACCTACAGATATTGATACAGACGCAGAGGCTGCATTGGCACAGCCACATGTCAAATTTTGACATGCATGCAGGAATGGGTACACGGATTCAAAGCAGCCAGTGTGTGTTCAGATTCATGCATCTGCTTCCACTTCTATAGGCTACCTGTGCGCAGCTCGGGGCGGATGCAGGTGAAATAACAAACACAGCCTGCATATAGAAAGGGTGTCAAAGCTCATCTGAATGAAGCCTTTCTCTTTATGTACGGTAAGTTGTTATTTTTAGTAAATATCCCATACACTCCTAGTTTCCATATAGTATGACACACTTTCCAAAATGTTTTAGTTCAAATGATGAAGAAAATGGTTTTGTGGATCAAATCTGTAATTGACATATCAGATATTACTGAACTTTGTAAAGCTTGTACTGAAACAATATGTTTACATGAACTGCTACCATAGCTCATAGGATCTTTCTCGTTTTGTACTTGTTTAAATTTTTTTTTTGTTTTTTTTTTTCAATGTTAGGATTACACAGAATAACTAAACTGGAAAGCATTATGTTCTAAAGGAAAATGTATTGATGTTCACGTAGCACTCAGTCAGCAGTTCTTTATGCGCTGGTTCTTGTTTAGAAGTGTTAGAAGGGTGTCTGGTGGTCTGCAGAAACCAATCTGAATACCCCATTCATTTTCCAACCTGCACTGAGAAATTGACAGGTGCTCATTGACTGTAACAAAAACACTTCCCTTTAGAAATAAGCTGGTTTTATAAGAGGTCCGGTATGGTTTGCTGATGAAATACACTTTTGGTTTATTACATCTTATTTCACATCTGCAGAGATATATGTAACAATAAAATATATGGGGTTCTTTCATCCTATGCTGCTTTCTTTGTTTTATATGTAGATTCCAGAGATCCCTCTATTAACCACTTCCTGCTCAGCCTATAGCAGAATGATGGCCAGGCGGTGGTTTCGTTATCCTGACTGGACGTTATATGGCATCTTTCAGGATAACAGCTGGCACGTGCCTGTAGGGGCATGCAGCGTGGCAATCGCTGGTGCTGCGTGTCAGTCTGACACACCACAACACCGATCTCGGTAAAGAGCCTTTGACAGAGACTTTACCACGTGTCCAATCACAACTGATCACGATGTAAACAGGAAAAGCTGCGTACCGGCTTTTCCTCACGCGAGTAGAGGAGAGCCAATCGGCTGCTCTCCCGACAGGGGGGGTTTGCGCTGATTGATTATCAGAGCAGCCCCCCCAAGGATTCCCACTCAGTATCACCAGGGATGCCACCAGGACAACCAGGGATTGCCACCACTGATGACCACCAGGGATGCCAATCTGTGCCCAAAATTGATGCCAATCAGTGCCCACAAATGGTGCCAGTCAGTGCCCAGTAATAATGCCTGCCAGTGCCTCCTTATTAGTGATGCCTATCAGTGCCGCCTATGAGTGCCTATCAGTGCTGCATATTAGTGCCCATCAGTGCCCATCAGTGAAGGAGAAAACTTACTTATTTACAAAAATTTTATAACAGAAACAAAGAACCTTTTTTCTTTTCAAAATTTTTAGCCTTTTTTTATTTGTTGTGCAAAAAATAAAAACCTCAGCAGTGATCAAATACCACCAAAAGAAATCTATTTCTGGGAACAAAATGATAAAAAATTTGTTTGGGTACGGTGTAGCATGACCGCGCAATTGTCATTCAAAGTGCGACAGCGCTGAAAGCTGAAAATCGGCTTGGGCAGGAAGAGGGGGGAAGTGCCTGGTATTGAAGTGGTTCCCAACCTTTCTAGTTCTGTGACCCCTTGATAAAATTTCCCAAGTTGTGGAGACCCCTAACAGTTAAATTATTTTCGTTACTCCTTCATTGCTATAATTTTGCTACTGTTATGGATCGAAATATAAATATCTGATATGCAGGATGGATTTTCATTCTTACAAATTTAACACAATTAAAAGCGTAGTGATTAACCACTTAAGGACCGGGCCTATTTTTCAGACTTGATGTTTATAAGTTAAAATCTGTATTTTTCCTAGAAAATTGCTTAGAACCCCCAAACATTATATATTTTTTTCAGACACCCTAGAGAATAAAATGGCGGTCGTTGCAATACTTTATGTCACACCGTATTTGTGCAGCGGTCTTACAAGCTCAATGTTTTTGGAAAAAATACACTTTGATGCTTCTGCCCTCCAATATTATGGAGCCGGGCGGCGGCAATCTCTCCCACACTCGGCATCCAGCCTGCGAGAGGACCCGATCATCTCCGCCGCTACCGACGCCTTCGGTAAGCGGCGGAGATGACCGGAGCACGGAGGGAGGGGGGCGGCCCTCTCCTGCCCCTGATTAAAAGTGATTGCGTGGTGAATCCGCCGCAGAGACCACTTTTATCTGAAAGAGCTCCGTCCGCTCTTGAAGAGGATACTGGGGTTGTAGGGCCATAACAACGGTATTCCTCTTCAAACAGCCGACTTACGACGGCGGGCGGTCCTTAAGTGGTTAAAGTGTTACTAAACCCAGGACCCTGCATTCACTATATCTGGTCTCCCACAATACACAGAACATGGAAATACAATTATTTTAGTACCGTATATTCTCGAGTATAAGCCGAACTTTTCAGCACATTTTTTTGTGCTGAAAGTACCCCCCTCGGCTTATACTCGAGTCAAGCGCTTTTCTGCAGCAGAAAATTACATTTTCCGAACCGACTTTGGGGCCCCCATATCTCAGGGCCACTTGGTGCTAGGAACCCCATCAAGTGGCCCCGAGATACGGGGCCCCAAAGTCGGTTCGGAAAATGTAATTCTCTTCTGCAGAAAAGTGCTTGACATTTTCCGAACCGAATTTGGGGCACAGTATCTCGGGGCCACTTGGTGCTAGGAACCTCAAATCTGGTGTGCAAACCCAGTGGAACTAGCACTACAACATATCCAAAGCTGGGGCTCCTAGCACCAAAGTGGTCCCGAGATACGGGGCCCCAAATCGGTTCAGAAAATGTCATTCTCTGCTGCAGAAAAGTGCTTGACATTTTTCGAACCCGGACACTGGACAAAGTTTACCAACTTTGGGGCCCGTATCTCGGGGCCACTTGGTTCTAGGAACCACAGCTTTGGATATGTTGTAGTGCTATTTCCACTGGGTTAGCAAATTCAGGGTTCCTAGTACCAAGTGGCCCCGAGATATGGGGCCCCAAAGTCGGTCAACTGTGTCCATCTGCAGCAATGTCATTTCAGGACCCTTTGGGTCCAGAGACCCCAAATTTTGGCTGCAGCTAGGAGGCATCTAGGAACCCTTAACTACCGAGTTTGAAGTTCGGGGGACCTATGGCTGCAAATGAGCACAGTGAGGCTGCAAATTGGCATTGTTGACCCTCTTTTACACTTACAGTAGCTGCGCATTTCTCACCCTAGGCTTATACTCGAGTCAATAAGTTTTCCCAGTTTTTTGTGGTAAAATTAGGTGCCTTGGCTTATATTCGGGTCGACTTATACTCCAGTATATACAGTTAATATAACCTGCTAAATACCTTTTCTCATCAGCAGTATATAACAGTGTTCCTTGTCCTTCTCAGACTTTTATATCTAGAATTAGGAAGTCATCAGGGAAACTACTTCAGACCCACAATGTCTTCAACAAACATTCAGGGAATATTTCTCAGCTCACTACAACCTGGCTCCACTACTTGTTGCATTAAAGACTATGTGCAGGAAACTGCCATTCCAACACTAGACGATAATAGGAAATCTTTTGATTGTCCCTTTTCAAATGAGGAATTAGCAGATCTAATTACTAACATTCCATTAGGTAAGAGCCCTGGTCCAGATGGATTTACCCCAAAATTTTATAAAACATATAAAGAATATCTGTCCCCATTTATGCTTCACTTATTTAATTCCATCTCTTCCACTAACCCATTTCCGACTGGAAGCCCATATTACCTAAACCAGATAAGGATTTTTTTTGTTTACAAAAGTTTTATTTGTAAGTTCCAAAGAAATATACAAATAGTATAGTAATAATAAAGCATATAACAGTGTTATAGAGCTATCATACAGGAATGATAGAGAGTTACAGACTATATAGTACAAAACATGGATATATATTCAGGGGAGGTATGTATACAAAAAATCTCAGGTATATATATAAAAAATAAAACACAGGAATGAATTTGTAAAGATATATACTAATTTGAGATCCAAAAATTTACCATTATGCTCTAGTTATCGTCCGATATCCCTAATTAGGGTAGACATAAAAATTCTGCCAAATTGATTGCGTCACGTCTCCAACCTCTTCCGAGCCTGGTACATATAGACCAAGCAGAAATTGTCCAAGGAAGAGAAGCACCTGACAACACAATAAATTCCCTTCTACTTATGGGCTATGCCCAAACAGCTAAAATATCAGTATGCAGGGCTGATTCTAGAGTCACAGGCGCCTGGGTGCAGAAATATTTCTGGCGCCTCCACATGGGCATGGTCATCTTACAAACTCCTCCCCTTTACAAACATTTTTATGGCAACAACTCAAACAGAAATGCTCCCCTAAAGAGTCTTCATTACCCTGGGATCCTCCAATGATATCTTAACCACTTGCCGACCGCCTAACGCAGATATACTGCGGCAGAATGGCACGGGCAGGCAGAATCACGTACCCATACGTGATCTGCCTCCCGCGGGCGGGGGGTCCGATCGGACCCCCCCCCCCGGTGCCAGTGGCAGTCGGCATTTGACTGGGAGCGTTGAGAGGCGAGGGGGAGACCATCCGATCGTGGCCCCCCCCTCGCGATCGCTCCCAGCCGATCAGGATTCCTCCCCTGCCTGTGTGTAGTACACACAGGCAGAGGATGTGATGTCATCTCTCCTCAGCTCGGCAGTTTCCGTTCCAGCGCCAAGGAGTGAAGACATGTAAGTGCACAAAACACACACACACACAGTAGAACATGCCAGGCACATAAAACACCCCCAACCCCCCCCCCCCGATCGCCCCCCGATCCCCCCCCAATCACCCCCCCCCCAGTCACAAACTGACACCAAGCAGTATTTTTTTTTTTTCTGATTACTGATTGGTGTCAGTTTGTGACAGTTAGAAGTGGTAGGGCAGTTAGTGTTAGCCCCCTGTAGGTCTAGGGTACCCCCCTAACCCCCCCTAATAAAGTTTTAACCCCTTGATCACCCCCTGTCACCAGTGTCACTAAGCGATCATTTTTCTTATCGCTGTATTAGTGTCGCTGGTGACGCTAGTTAGGGAGGTAAATATTTAGGTTCGCCGTCAGCGTTTTATAGCGACAGGGACCCCCATATACTATCTAATAAATGTTTTAACCCCTTGATTGCCCCCTAGTTAACCCTTTCACCACTGATCATCGTATAACCGTTACGGGTGACGCTGGTTAGTTCGTTTATTTCTTATAGTGTCAGGGCACCCGCCGTTTATTACCGAATAAAGGTTTAGCCCCCTGGTCGCCCGGTGGTGATATGCGTCGCCCCAGGCAGCGTCAGATTAGCGCCAGTACCGCTAACACCCACGCACGCAGCATACGCCTCCCTTAGTGGTATAGTATCTGTACGGATCAATATCTGATCCAATCAGATCTATACTAGCGTCCCCAGCAGTTTAGGGTTCCCAAAAACGCAGTGTTAGCGGGATCAGCCCAGATACCTGCTAGCACCTGCATTTTTCCCCTCCGCCCGGCCCAGCCCACCCAAGTGCAGTATTGATCGATCACTGTCACTTACAAAACACTAAACGCATAACTGCAGCGTTCACAGAGTCAGGCCTGATCCCTGCGATCGCTAACAGTTTTTTTGGTAGCGTTTTGGTGAACTGGCAAGCACCAGCCCCAGGCAGCGTCAGGTTAGCGCCAGTACCGCTAACACCCACGCACGCACCGTACACCTCCCTTAGTGGTATAGTATCTGAACGGATCAATATCTGATCCGATCAGATCTATACTGGCGTCCCCAGCAGTTTATGGTTCCCAAACACGCAGTGTTAGCGGGATCAGCCCAGATACCCGCTAGCACCTGCATTTTGCCCCTCTGCCCGGCCCAGCCCAGCCCAGCCCACCCAAGTGCAGTATCGATCGATCACTGTCACTTACAAAACACTAAATGCATAACTGCAGCGTTCGCAGAGTCAGGCCTGATCCCTGCGATCGCTAACAGTTTTTTTTGTAGCGTTTTGGTGAACTGGCAAGCACCAGCGGCCTAGTACACCCCGGTCGTAGTCAAACCAGCACTGCAGTAACACTTGGTGACGTGGCGAGTCCCATAAGTGCAGTTCAAGCTGGTGAGGTGGCAAGCACAAGTAGTGTCCCGCTGCCACCAAAAAGACAAACACAGGCCCGTCGTGCCCATAATGCCCTTCCTGCTGCATTCGCCAATCCTAATTGGGAACCCACCGCTTCTGCAGCGCCCGTACTTCCCCCATTCACATCCCCAACCAAATGCAGTCAGCTGCATGAGAGGCATTTTCTTTATGTCCTCCCGAGTACCCCTACCCAGCGAACCCCCCCAAAAAAGATGTCGTGTCTGCAGCAAGCGCGGATATAGGCGTGACACCCGCTATTATTGTCCCTCCTGTCCTGACAATGCTGGTCTTTGCATTGGTGAATGTTTTGAACGCTACCATACACTAGTTGAGTATTAGCGTAGGGTACAGCATTGCACAGACTAGGCACACTTTCACAGGGTCTCCCAAGATGCCATCGCATTTTGAGAGACCCGAACCTGGAACCGGTTACAGTTATAAAAGTTACAGTTACAAAAAAAGTGTAAAAAAAAAAAAAAAAAAAACACATACAAAAATATAAAATAAAAAAAAATAGTTGTCGTTTTATTGTTCTCTCTCTCTCTATTCTCTCTATTGTTCTGCTCTTTTTTACTGTATTCTATTCTGCACTGTTTTATTGTTATTATGTTTTATCATGTTTGCTTTTCAGGTATGCAATTTTTTATACTTTACCGTTTACTGTGCTTTATTGTTAACCATTTTTTTGTCTTCAGGTACGCCATTCACGACTTTGAGTGGTTATACCAGAATGATGCCTGCAGGTTTAGGTATCATCTTGGTATCATTCTTTTCAGCCAGCGGTCGGCTTTCATGTAAAAGCAATCCTAGCAGCTAATTAGCCTCTAGACTGCTTTTACAAGCAGTGGGAGGGAATGCCCCCCCCCTTCCGTGTTTTTCTCTGGCTCTCCTGTCTCAACAGGGAACCTGAAAATGCAGCCGGTGATTCAGCCAGCTGACCATAGAGCTGATCAGAGACCAGAGTGGCTCCAAACATCTCTATGGCCTAAGAAACCGGAAGCTACGAGCATTTTATGACTTAGATTTCGCCGGATGTAAACAGCGCCATTGGGAAATTGGGAAAGCATTTTATCACACCGATCTTGGTGTGGTCAGATGCTTTGAGGGCAGAGGAGAAATCTAGGGTCTAATAGACCCCAATTTTTTCAAAAAAGAGTACCTGTCACTACCTATTGCTATGATAGGGGATATTTACTTTCCCTGAGATAACAATAAAAATGATTTAAAAAAAAAAAAAAAAATGAAAGGAACAGTTTAAAAATAAGATTAAAAAAAATAATAATAATAAAGAAAAAAAAAAAAAAAAAAAAAAGCACCCCTGTCCCCCCTGCTCTCGCGCTAAGGCGAACGCAAGCGTCGGTCTGGCGTCAAATGTAAACAGCAATTGCACCATGCATGTGAGGTATCACCGCGAACGTCAGATCGAGGGCAGTAATTTTAGCAGTAGACCTCCTCTGTAAATCTAAAGTGGTAACCTGTAAAGGCTTTTAAAGGCTTTTAAAATTGTATTTAGTTTGTCGCCACTGCACGTTTGTGCGCAATTTTAAAGCATGTCATGTTTGGTATCCATGTACTCGGCCTAAGATCATCTTTTTTATTTCATCAAACATTTGGGCAATATAGTGTGTTTTAGTGCACTAAAATTTAAAAAAGTGTGTTTTTTCCCCAAAAAATGCGTTTGAAAAATCGCTGCGCAAATACTGTGTGAAAAAAAAAAATGAAACACCCACCATTTTAATCTGTAGGGCATTTGCTTTAAAAAAATATATAGTGTGTGGGGGTTCAAAGTAATTTTCTTGCAAAAAAAAATTATTTTTTTATGTAATCAAAAAGTGTCAGAAAGGGCTTTGTCTTCAAGTGGTTAGAAGAGTGGGTGATGTGTGACATAAGCTTCTAAATGTTGTGCATAAAATGCCAGGACAGTTCAAAACCCCCCCAAATGACCCCATTTTGGAAAGTAGACACCCCAAGCTATTTGCTGAGAGGCATGTCGAGTCCATGGAATATTTTATATTGTGACACAAGTTGAGGGAAAGAGACAATTTTTTATTTTTTTTAATTTTTTTTTGCGCAAAGTTGTCACTAAATGATATATTGCTCAAACATGCCATGGGAATATGTGAAATTACACCCCAAAATACATTCTGCTGCTTCTCCTGAGTACGGGGATACCACATGTGTGAGACTTTTTGGGAGCCTAGCCGCGTACGGGACCCCGAAAACCAAGCACCGCCTTCAGGCTTTCTAAGGCCGTAAATTTTTGATTTCACTCTTCACTGCCTATCACAGTTTCGGAGGCCATGGAATGCCCAGGTGGCAAAAAACCCCCCCAAATGACCCCATTTTGGAAAGTAGACACCCCAAGCTATTTGCTGAGAGGTATAGTGAGTATTTTGCAGACCTTACTTTTTGTCACAAAGTTTTGAAAATTGAAAAAAGAAAGAAAAAATTTTTTTTTCTCGTCTTTCTTTATTTTCAAAAACAAATGAGAGCTGCAAAATACTCACCATGCCTCTCAGCAAATAGCTTGGGGTGTCTACTTTCCAAAATGGGGTCATTTGGGGGGGGGGGGGTTTGTGCCACCTGGGCATTCCATGGCCTCCGAAACTGTGATAGGCAGTGAAGAGTGAAATCAAAAATTTACACCCTTAGAAATCCTGAAGGCGGTGATTGGTTTTCGGGGCCCCGTACACGGCTAGGCTCCCAAAAAGTCCCACACATGTGGTATCCCCGTACTCAGGAGAAGTAGCTAAATGTATTTTGGGGTGCAATTCCACATATGCCCATGGCCTGTGTGAGCAATATATCATTTAGTGACAACTTTGTGCAAAAAAAAAAAAAATTTGTCACTTTCCCGCAACTTGTGTCAAAATATAAAACATTCCATGGACTCAACATGCCTCAAAGCAAATAGCTTGGAGTGTCTACTTTCCAAAATGGGGTCATTTGGGGGGGTTTTATGCCATCTGGGCATTTTATGGCCTTCAAAAGTGTGATAGGTAGTGAGGAGTAAAATCAAAAATGTACGCCCTTAGAAATCCTGAAGGCAGTGATTGGTTTTCGGGGCCCCGTACGCGGCTAGGCTCACAAAAAGTCCCACACACGTGGTATCCCCATACTCAGGAGAAGCAGCTAAATGTATTTTGGGGTGCAATTCCACATATGCCCATGGCCTGTGTGAGCAATATATCATTTAGTGACCACTTTTTGTAATTTTTTTTTTTTTTTTTGTCATTATTCAATCACTTGGGACAAAAAAAATGAATATTCAATGGGCTCAACATGCCTCTCAGCAATTTCCTTGGGGTGTCTACTTTCCAAAATTGGGTCATTTGTGGGGGTTTTGTACTGCCCTGCCATTTTAGCACCTCAAGAAACGACATAGGCAGTCATAAATTAAAGGCTGTGTAAATTCCAGAAAATGTACCCTAGTTTGTAGGCGCTATAACTTTTGCGCAAACCAATAAATATACACTTATTGACATTTTTTTTACCAAAGACATGTGGCCGAATACATTTTGGCCTAAATGTATGACTAAAATTGAGTTTATTGGATTTTTTTAGAACAAAAAGTAGAAAATATCATTTTTTTTCAAAATTTTCGGTCTTTTTCCGTGTATAGCGCAAAAAATAAAAACGGCAGAGGTGATCAAATACCATCAAAAGAAAGCTCTATTTGTGGGAAGAAAAGGACGCAAATTTTGTTTGGGTACAGCATTGCATGACTGCGCAATTAGCAGTTAAAGCGACGCAGTGCCAAATTGTAAAAAGTGCTCTGGTCAGGAAGGGGGTAAATCCTTCCGGGGCTGAAGTGGTTAATAAACAAAATACAGGAAGAGAGTACTCCAATGGGACCTGGAGGGGGGGGTCTCTCTAATGGACACAGAGAGGGCTTCTGTTAGATAGTCTTTTAGAAAGAGCCCCCAGACGTACTGCAGACATACGATAGGAGATGGTCAGAGACTGCAAATATGTACTTGTATCAACATGAGATTGTCAGAGACTGCAGACATGATACAAGAGATGGTCAGAGACTGTGGACAGGATACAACAGATGGTCAGAGACTGCGGAAATGATACAAGAGATCAAATGCAGCCTACCAGTACCCACCAATTGCAGCCTCATCAGTGCCTATCAAATGCAGCCTGCCAGTGCCCACCAATTGCAGCCTACCAGTGCCACTGGATCAAACAGAGCTGTGACAATCTCCTACTGTCACAGAGCTTGGATTTGAATCTCCCGAGCGGCCTCTGTAACAAAGTCCCGCCTCCTAGACCAGCTCGCGGCTCCTATGATACACAACACACTGATTCAATTTCACTGTATTGGATCAGTGTTCCGTCTATTACAGGAGCTGGTCTAGGAGGCGAGACTTTGTTACAGCGCTGCCCGGGGGCAGACTGACAACTTATGGGCCCCCCGGGCAATAGGAGAATATAGGTCCCCAAGGTTTAAAGATGGCTGCTGTCATACCCTCCACACTCCTCTCCTGTACATGTCGTCCACTGTCATACCCTCTACACACCTCTTCTGTACATACCGCCCCCTGTTATACCCTCCACACTCCTCCCCTGGAGGGTATGACAGAGGGCAGTATGTACAGCAGAGGAGTGTGGAGGGTATGACAGTGGGTGGTTTGTACAGGAGAGGAGTTTGGAGGGTATGACAGTGGGCGGTGTGTACAGGAGAGGAGTGTGGAGGATATGACAGTTGGCGGTATGTACAGGAGATTAGTGTGGAGAGTATTACAGTGGGCGGTATGTACAGGAGAGAAAAAAATCACGCCCACCAAAAGGCCCCCACATCCATTATTTTATATCATAATTAAAACGAAAATTAAATTTATCAGGAAGTCAGATTTACATGCAAAAGCAACAGCACCCCAGTTCACATCAGGCGCCCCCCTTAACAGCAGGAGCTCCATACTTCGCATCAGGAGCCCCATTTCACATTGTGAGCTCCCTAATTAACATCAAGAGTCTCCTTTTACATCAGAAGTCCCCCCTTTATATTAGGAGTCCCCCTTTGCGTCAGTAGTCCCTACTTACATCAGGAGTCCCCCTTTAACATCAGAGTCCCTCTTTACATCAGTAGCCTCCTACTGAACATCAGGTGTCTTCCTTTATGCCAGAATCCCTCTTTACATCAGAAGTCTCCCCTTCACAATAGCAGTTCTCCAGCGGCTTTGGGTCTTCTACCCCCTATGCACATGCCCATGTCCTCCTCCTTCATGCACGTGCCCAAGTCCGGCCCTGGAACATACACAAGCTGGTGAGGTTAACAAGCAACCCCCCGGCCCCAACCTCCATCACCACCAGCGGCTGCTCGGTAGCCTACAAATTTTAGCACCCCAAAATTATTTCCATGCAGAGCGAACTGAGGAGCACGCTCCGCTACTGGCGCTTGCCTGCTATTGACTGAGCCAGAGAGGGGATGGAGGGCGTGCACAGCCTGAGGGAAGTGTGGCATTTGTACGGGACATCAGAGTGGCCCGGGGGGAAATTGGCACCCTGCCCCCACCTGGGGTGACCACATTTCCAAACTAACATTCAGGGACAATTTTACTAAGGATGGCAGGGGGCGGGGGGGGGGTAAATGTAGTCTCAGGGTTGATCAGCGGCGGGGTTAGCAATTAAATCATCCAGACACCAACCATGCTTGGTATGGTGTCAGGATGATCAAATCGCATTTCTATTATTACATTGTAATATATAATGAAATAGTTCAACTCATCATAATGCAGAATCAGTGGGAGCCCCGAGATTGTCGCTTGCCACCAGATGCAGCGTGTCACTTGCCACCATCACCTGCCACTGTCGCCTTCCACCAGATGCAGCATGTCACTTGCCACCATCACCTGCCACCAGATGCAACGTGTCACTTGCCACCGTCGCCTGCCACTAGATGCAGTGTGCCACTTGCCACCTTCACCTGCTGCCAGATGCAGCGTCTCACTTGCCACTGTCACCTGCCACTAGATGCAGCATGTCACTTGCCACCGTCGCCTGCCATCAGATGCAGCATGGCACTTGCCACCAGATGCAGCGTGTCACTTGCCACAGTCGCCTGCTGCCAGATGCAGCGTGTCACTTGCCACCATCACCTGCCACCAGATGCAGCATGCCACTTGCCACTGTCGCCTTCCACCAGATGCAGCATGTCACTTGCCACTGTCGCCTTCCACCAGATGCAGCATGTCACTTGCCACCGTCGCCTGCTGCCAGATGCAGCATGTCACTTGCCACCGTCGCCTGCTGCCAGATGCAACGTGTCACTTGCCACCGTCGCCTGCCACTAGATGCAGTGTGTCACTTGCCACCTTCACCTGCCACCAGATGCAACGTGTCACTTGCCACCGTCGCCTGCCACTAGATGAAGTGTGTCACTTGCCACCTTCACCTGCTGCCAGATGCAGCGTCTCACTTGCCACCGTCACCTGCCACTAGATGCAGCATGTCACTTGCCACCGTTGCCTGCCATCAGATGCAGCATGTCACTTGCCACCATCACTTGCCACCAGATGCAGCGTGTCACTTACCACAGCCGCCTGCCGCCAGATGCAGCGTGTCACTTGCCACCTTCACCTGCTGCCAGATGCAGCGTGTCACTTGCCACCTTAGCCTGCTGCCAGATGCAGCGTGTCACTTGCAACCTTCGCCTTTTGCCAGATGCAGCGTGTCACTTGCCACCTTCGCCTACTGCCAGATTCAGCGTGTCACTTGCCACCTATATCCTGGCACTCTCTCCCTCCCCTTCAGCTGGGCATGCGGGGGGCTGCAGTTTCTCTCTTAGGATTACTGGGGCTTGCCAGTCCTTGGGACTACATGTCCCATGAACCTCTTTTGTGCTCCTTTTTTGTTTTCCTACTCAGTAGGAAGGAGAGGGCCTCGCTCCCCACTCCTGAGTATAGCAGGATGAGGAAGAGAGGGAGGGGGAAAGAAGAGCGAGGGAGGGAAAAAGAAGAGCCCTCTCCTTACAGCGGCGGCTCGAGCGGGGGGAGGCAGCACAGTTTCTCCTCCTCGGACCTGCTCGCCGCTATCATTTGCCGGCGGGGAGAGCACGTGGGAGGGGGATCCGCGACACCTGAGCTTCAGCGCCCCCCCCGCCAGTATGCCTTCTCTCTGTTGATGTGGAGAAGGCCTCGGGTTCGTTGATGCAAATAGGGATGGGCCCAAATTTGCTTAATAAGATTTTAGCGCTATATTCTAAACCTAAGGCCAGAAAAAGGAATAATGGATCATTGACTACAAGTTTTCCTATACAAAACGGTACTCACCAGGGATGCCCATTATCTCCCTTGCTCTATGTCCTAGTAATGGAGCATTTAGCAACAGCAATTAGACAGAACCCCTCTATCACTAGCATACAGATAGATCAACAGGAAATAAAACTTGCTTTGTTTGCTGATGATCTGTTACTCTATGTTACTAATCCACATGTTTCTATGCCTTCTATCCTATCTGAATTTCAGTGTTTTGGAGCCTTGAGCAACTTCAAGGTAAGTGTATGAAAATTGGAAATTCTTAATGTGTCACTTCTACCACACCAAGTTACAGCGCTGAGGAATAATTTTTCTTTTAAATTCTGCTCCTCTGCATTAAAATACTTAGGTATTAATATTCCTCCTGATCCAGTCCATCTATATTCAACAAATTATATCCCTCTCATGCAGCGTACTCTACAGGATCTCAAAAAATATGATTTGAATCTATATTCATGGTGCGGGAGGATTAATATATTGAAATTGGACATAATACCCTGTTTTCTGTATCTTTTCCAAACTATTCCTGTTTTTGTCCCTAGATCTTTTTTTATCATTTTACAATCTGCTTTTACAAAGTTTATCTGGGGGCATAAGAGATCTAGATTACACAGGAAAATGTTATCATTACCTAAAACGAAAGGAGGAGCGGGGGCACCGGATTTATATTATTATGTTGCGCCAGTCCTGACTAGGTTAGTGAACTGGTTCTATCGTTCAGATACTAAACAATGGGTATCAATAGAACAGTGGTTGGATTAATTTGATCTCCAGGCACTTCCTTGGATAGACTTATCTTCTCGTGGTACTCACCGAGACTCATCCTCTTTTCTGCTCTATCTTACATCTCATCTATTGAATATCTGGGATAAAATGGTCTCACGGCTAGTGCTTTCTTCACAAGTAGGACCAATGGCACCTTTATTCGGTAATCCTCAATTCCCACCTGCAGTGGACCGGATAAGTTTCCTCATGTGGAATAAGGAGTTTCACCGAACAGTGAGCCAGATTCTCTGTCAGGGAACACTTCCGCCCTTACTGAACTTAATATCTACACAACAGCCTTCATTTATGTAATGGTTGGAATATCAGCAACTGTTGCCATTTTTGTCCTCTACTCCCTTAAACAAATCTTTTAATAGAGATCTAAATTTGAGTCTCTTCTGCTGCAAAACCAAACCTTAACCAAATATATGATTCTTATTATAAAAGATCATCCCGAGCTCCCGGAATTCACAAACAAATGGGCATGTGATCTCAATGTTCAAATTGGAACAGAAGAGTGGGAGAAGTCGTTCACCCCACACATTGCTTGTCATTGGCAATCAAAGCCCAAGAGACAAGCTTGTTTCTTGTTGGTATCGATGTCCAACGTCCTTGCAGCATATATATCCAGATGCATCTGATATATGTTGGCGGTGCCACTCTGCCAAGGGTTCGCTGTTACAAATCTGATGGGAATGCCCTCAAATTCATCATTTTTGGGACAGGATCATGCAGCTGTATACTACAGTTACAGGGTGGTTAGTCCCAATACACCTCAAATTACCCTCCTCTCCATTTTACCAGGCTCTTATAAAAATATTTAAAAGGCCCTGCTCAGACATTGGTTGACAGCGATGAGATTAGTTATTCCGTGGCATTGGCGGTCAATACAATCCCCCTCAGTGAATGAATGGGTTATAGAAATGGACTACATTGAGAGGATGGAGATCCTCTTGGCACATGATTTGTATACATATGAAAAATGCCGTCAGGTATGGGCCCCCTGGAGGATATTCAGGGAATCAATAGAAATTTAGAAGGCTTTATAGGAATCAGAATAGGACCTAAATGCAACTAAGTAGGGTTTCAATATATGATGTTTATTTGTGGCCTCTTTCTTTTTTTTTTTTGGTGTTTTGCTTTTGTTAGTATGTGTAATGTATTTGCAATATGTTTGATGGTACGACGATGCCATTTATATATGAATTATTGTCTATATGTACAATAATTTCTAATAAAATTCAGATTGAATATAAAACTGAAAATTGTGACACAGCCATCCTGGTCAGTACTTCTACTTTCCATCCAGGCACTGCTGTACTGCACTCATCCACCCCACTCTCTTTTGTCAGAACAAACCTGCTTGTACTACTGGAACAACTAACTTGTGAACTCTCAAAAGACTGATGTGTACAGTATCAGTACTAAAATTACATTCACCAATCAAATTCAAACCTGCCTTGCGAGTATAAATGCAACTTGTAATGCAGAGAGAAAGGGAATTGTACAGCTCAAGTGCCATTAAGTACACTCTGCTGACCCTGTGAGGTGGTGTGTGGGTACTGAACATAGAGATTCACAGAAATGAAAGCTAAAGTTTAGGTATGGATATTTTGTTATAGTTTGGACCAATGTATTTGTGTATGTGCAATATTTGGCCAATCCCTGTGGAAGGTGGAAATCACTTTAGTAAGCCCTGCTGTCCTGCCATTTAGTGAACACAGGAAGTCGCTTTGCATTTTCTTAATAAAAGCAACGCATTCTCTGACTGGAGAGACGGGGTGCTCAGCACAAGAACCTGAAGCTATAGTGTTGATCACTGGAGTAGCAGTGCCTCATATAGTGATTTCCAGCTTCCATGAGGAACTGCCAGGTATGGAACATGCTAAATTGGTCCAAGCTGGACCACTGTAACTGCAAAAATAGCCATACTTAACCATAAGCTTTAAAGGGGTTGTAAAGGTAAAAATTTTTTCACCTTAATGCATTCTATGCATTAAGGTGAAAAAACTTTTGACAGTACCGCCGCCCCCAGCCCCCCCGTTTTACTTACCTGACGCCTCGAATCTTCGCTGCTCGTGCTCGTCATCTTCATTGCAGCTCAGCCTGGTCGCTGATTGGCTGCAGTGGATGGATTGAAAGCAGCGCAGCCATTGGCTCGCGCTGCTGTCAATCACATCCGATGACGCGGCGCGCCGGGGGGCGGGGCCGAGTGATACAGCGAGCGGCTATAGCCGCCGGCTGTATCACGGGAGCGCGCCCGCAAGCACTCACCACCGTGCGAGGGAGCTCGCATGAAGGTGGTAAATGCTTGCGGGGAGGAGCTGAAACAACCGCCGAGGGACCCCAGAAGACCAGGTTCGGGGCCACTCTGTGCAGAACGAGCTGCACAGTGAAGGTAAGTATAACATGTTTGTTATTTAAAAAAAAAAAAAAAAATAACTTTACAACCCCTTTAAAGTGGATGTAAACCCAATGTCATCCTTTCTAAACTACTGCCATAGGGGTTATCTATAAGGATATACATGCCTCCTGCATGTATCTTTACCTGTCAAATGTCTCCCCTCTGTCTATTATGAGTCCCGAAAAATTGCATATTCTGTGGGTGGGTCTGTTGTCTGGAGCACTTGTCTGGAATTGCTGTGAAAGTCAAACTCATAACTCATATCATGTAGGTGTTATCTCTTCTCCATTACTTTTTCACCACATGTAAGCGCCCTACACCAGATCTCAAATAAGAGATTCCCTATTTTTAGGCAGCTGGTCTGCACTCCAGTCTAGCTTTGTTAATAAAGCAAATGATTCTGGATGGCTGCAGGTCCAAAAATCCTCTTTATTGAAGTTTCGTTTGACAGGTGGTTAACAGATGGGGAGTACTCGGAATGGTCAGGAGTGGGTAGTGGGGTTCCCCAGGGTTCTGTGCTGGGACCAATCCTATTTAATTTGATCATAAATGACCTGGAGGATGGGGTAAACAGTTCAATCTCTGTATTTGCGGACGATACTAAGCTAAGCAGGGCAATAACTTCTCCGCAGGATGTGGAAACCTTGCAAAAAAATCTGAACAAATTATTGGGGTGGGCAACTACATGGCAAATGAGGTTCAATGTAGAAAAATGGAAAATAATGCATTTGGGTGGCAAAAATATGAATGCAATCTATACATTGGGGGGAGAACCTCTGGGGGAATCTAGGATGGAAAAGGACCTGGGGGTCCTAGTAGATGATAGGCTCAGCAATGGCATGCAATGCCAAGCTGCTGCTAACAAAGCAAACAGAATATTGGCATGCATTAAAAGGGGGATCAACTCCAGAGATAAAACGATAATTCTCCCACTCTACAAGACTCTGGTCCGGCCGCACCTGGAGTATGCTGTCCAGTTCTGGACACCAGTCCTCAGGAAGGATGTACTGGAAATGGAGCGAGTACAAAGAAGGGCAACTAAGCTAATAAAGGTGTATGCTGCTCCCTTGAATGGGAGGAAGATATTTAAGGTGGGGAAGAGAAATGATGTAGATAGTTCCTATTGAGTGGGTGTCTTCTTAACCAAAAGCAAATGCACAGTAAAGCTGTGCACATTAATGTGAAACCAAATATAAACTGAGTGTGAATGAGTGTCAGGCTATATACCTGACCCAATATGAAAGTGCAATGTGTAAGACAACTCAACTTGTTTTATATGTAACATAAATAAATAAAGTGCAATAATTCCTAATCGTTACTATGCATGTGCAATAACCATATAAACGATATATACAAAGTAGGATCAATAGTCTCTAGAGATGAACACATGGAGACAGGAATCTCCTCATAGTCTACATTAAGGACGGAGTTATCCTGCATTGCTACACAGTGGCATATACTGTGGATGTGTGAGACCCCAAGAGGGGGGTGAAGGATCTGGTGAGTGCAGTCACTATAGGAGCACGAATAAGGCACGCACCGAGTGTTTATTCATTGAGAAGCCCACCAGAGTCCAAACGGATCCTTTCACCGGCACAATAGCACCTTAGAAATCAATTGTATATATCAGTCAGATACCCACCTGTTTACTCACACCAGCACTTTGTTTTTGCACTATTGATCCTACTTTGTATATATCGTTTATATGGTTATTGCTCATGCATAGTAACGATTAGGAATTATTGCACTTTTCTTATATTTATTTATTTATGTTACATATAAAACAAGTTGGGTTGTCTTACACATTGCAATTTCATATTGGGTCAGGTATATAGCCTGACACTCATTCACACTCAGTTTGTATTTGGTTTCACATTAATGTGCACAGCTTTACTGTGCATTTGCTTTTGGTTAAGAAGACACCCACTCAATAGGAACTATCTACATAATTTCTCTTCCCCACCTTAAATATCTTCCTCCCATTCAAGGGAGCAGCATACACCTGAATACATCAGGTCTGGAACGGCGCCATATCTACTCTTTTTTCCTTTTTCAACATTATTCTCCACCTAGTGGAAGTAATTGGTAGAGGCAGCAGTTCCAACATATATTTTCTAATCTCTATAGTACATATTCCATAGCGCGGGTACTCTTTCTTTTTCTTTAAGCTAATAAAGGGTCTGGAGGATATTAGTTATGAGGAAAGGTTGTGAGCACTGAACTTATTCTCTCTGGAGAAGAGACGCTTGAGAGGGGATATGATTTCAATTTATAAATACTGGACTGGTGACCCCACAATAGGGTTAAAACTTTTTTGCGGAAGGGATTTTAACAAGACACGTGGCCACTCATTAAAATGAGAAGAAAAGAGGTTTGACCTTAAACTACTTAAAGGGGTTCTTTACTAAGAGCGGCAAGGATGTGTAATTCGCTTCCACAGTCGGTGGTCTCAGCGGGAACGTTTAAAAAAATTAGATAAGCACCTGAACGACCGCAACATACAGGGACATACAATGTAATACTGACATATAATCACACACATGGATTGGACTTGTGTCTTTTTTCAACCTCACCTACTATGTAACTATGTGACTAAGATGGAGCAAGGGACAAAGAGGTAGATGTGTTTTGGGCAAAGGTAATGCCTAAGCGCTAACATTTGCATGAAACGCGTCTACCTTTTTGTCCCATGCTCCATCTGTTAACCACCTGTCACATGAAGCTTCAATAAAGAGGATTTTTGGAAGTGCAGCCGTCCAGAACATTCATCCCTTGGTTCACTGATTATAATGGTTAGCTTGTCGATCTCCCAATCTAGGGCAGACCATAAGGCCGGGTTCACACTGATGTTTGGCCACAGCGCAGGTGCAGTGTGATTGTATCCACATTTTAGGCATGGTTCCGTTGACTTCTTTTAGATGGTGCATTTTCTAAAAGTGAATCAAAGCCTAGGTTCACACTATTGCAGTTTCCCTACGGCTGCTTTTGTGTGGACACAGCAGCCCATTCAAATGGGAAAATGCTCTGCTGTTTCCAGTGCATGGGGGTGCCATTGAGAACTAATGACACCGCTTCACGTCAGCACATTTTTTTTGAGGAAAGCATGCAGTTTACATGCAGTCCCGCACTTGCAGAAGTGTAAACCTAGCCAAAGATGCAGCATACAGGGCTTTGATGCGCTTTTATGAAAATACATGGTCTGATAGAATTTAATAGGAACATGTAAAACACAGATAAATCATGCTGCACCCAAACCGCAGCACATTGGTGTGAACCCATTCCTCAGTGCAAACAAGTGGCACCAGTGCCGTACAGGCTGTAGGGTTGTTGCCTGAAGTCGGGGTAATGGTTGATCTGAGGTCTGGTGGTGGTCACTCATCATATGTATTGCAGGGGGAGGAGTATGGATTGCTAATATTTTTTGTTCCATTTCAAAACCTAATTTGAAGTCATACAGCATTGCTTCATTTGTTTATTTGCCTAAAAGAATTAAGAGCATCCTACAATGAGCACACACCATCCATTATCCAGATCAGCTGTCTTCACAATACATCTGGTTTTCCTGAATTGTGCAGATAAGCAAAGGCCAACTTTCCTTTAACACAATTACTGATAAAGAGACACAAACATGCCCATCATTGGAAAGATAAAGGATTTAGCTTGCTTTAAATCATTTACCACCTTGCATAAGTACTCATATTATGAGAATAACATGACGTGTCAAAATGTAACAAAATTATACTCCATAGCCATGTTATTTCAATGGTGATTAGACATTGAAGCAAGAATACAAACAAATTGTTATTTTGCACATAAGTGTACCAGATCTGCCAATATGGTACGTCGTGACAATAAAAACTGTATAGAAAAATAAATGCTGTGACAAATTTTTACAGTCCAACTAAACTTAAAATTATACAGGAACTTGGTTTAGTCACTTCATTGCCACATACACTTAAAGGGGATTCCTTTTCGAATGTATACCTCTACATCGGGAGGTTCATTAGCCTTGCTGAAGGGCAGTAAAAAAACAGAATGAGTGTGGCAGATTTAGGGCTCATTCACAATGCCCACATGCTGAATACTCCATTTTAGCGTGCGGGAAGCTGTCAGTTTTGGGCTGCAGTGAGGAATGGCAGTGGGTTGTGTGATGTGCGTTTTGACTTGACACAGTTTCCCTTTTTTTTTTTTTTTTTGCTTTTTTAATAAAAAGGGCTGCTGCACATGTCCAGAGGGCTGCATGATAGATTTGTTCATTTTTGCAAATTTGCTATTATTCAGGCATGTTGAAATCATTGGAAGTGCAGTTGAATGCACAGAGAACTTAATGCCATCTCCTTTTTAAATGGGGAAGCAATGTTTTGCAGTGAGCTGCTATAGAGCATTCACATAAAGAGTTAAATAAGGCTTGTAAAAGCAGCCATACATGGATCTCTGCCCAACTGGCTGATTTTCGATCCATGTATGGGTAGGCTGGTTGAACGGAAGTCGATCTACTGATTGACTTCTGTACAACCTGCATGTCAATTTATTTTATTTCAGGTTACTTATATAGTGCCGTCAATTTACGCAGCGCTTTACATATACATTGTACATTCACATCAGTCCCTACCCTCAAGGAGCTTACAATCTAAGGTCCCTAACTCACATTAATATACTAGGGACAATTTAGACAGGATCCAATTAACCTACCAGCATGTCTTTGGAGTGTGGGAGGAAACCGGAGTACCCGGAGGAAACCCACACAGGCACAGGGAGAACATGCAAACTCCAGGCAGGTGGTGTCGTGGTTGGGATTCGAACCAGTGACCCTTCTTACTGCTAGGCGAGAGTGCTACCCACTACACCACTGTGCTGTTTTTTTCCTGAATGATGAGTGATAGTGTATTCTACCAGCAGGGAAGGCTCCCCACTCTCAGAACACAATAGCACAGCGGGAGAGATTCCCCTATTCACATCAAATGTGAGAATGGGGGAATCAGATAATTGTTTTTCATTCAAGCTGCCGGTTGAATGAAAAAAAAATGATTAAAATGGTTGTAATCCTCAGTCATGAAATCTGAATATAGCACATATATCTGTAATGTTTACTCCAAGTGTAGTTTCTCTGGTGCTTTGTTCCTCTTATCAGTATATGTCACTTCTGACAAGTTATCCTGACATATGAGATAAATTAGTGATGGGGGAGGAGAGCTCAGCATGGAGCTTGTTTATTCAGAACACAGCTCTGCATTGTTCATTTGTTACTGTGCGTGTGTGAATGGGGGTGTGTCCAGAGGAGTAACTAGAATCTTCAGGGCCCCTGGTGCAAGAGACCATAAAGGGCCCCCACCAGGGGTGTTGCTAGGTCAACAAAAGATCTCGGGCTAGAGCCCATAGCAGTGAAGTAAAGAAAGTCATACGCTTGGGGCGGGCATACACATGTATATAATATACATATATATGTGTGTGTGTGTGTGTGTGTGTGTGTGTGTGTGTGTGTGTGTGTGTGTATATATATATATATATATATATATATATATAAAATATTGTTACATAGTGCGGATCCCCCCTTACATCAGGTTCTCCAGATAGCCTCCCCTTACAGGATACTTAGAAAGCAGGGAGATGGATGCACCAGTGGCAGTGCATCCATAAGGGCGCACGGCCGCCGCCCCCTCTCTCCTACCACCCCCTCTAGCACCAATAGATAGATTCATGCATTGCATGAATCTATCTATGGCCGCCGCTGCCACCCCCTATTCAGGTGCCTGAATTACAGCGGCGGGGGGTGTTTTTGAAGCACCTGATTAGAGCCATAGGCTCTAATAGGCGTAAAAAAAGGTGACCTGCGAGCGCGATGCTGGGCGCTCACAGGTCACTCAGCTGTGTTAGAAAAGCGAATGCACATTCGCTTTCCTAACACTAAACTGCCTCTCCCCCCATTAGGTGCTCAGATCTGTTACCCATTATCTGATTGGCTGAAACGACAGGCGATGTGATTGGATGCATATCAGGCGTCCAATCATAGCAGAGGATGGGAAGAGAGGACGGGAGAAGACATCGAGGAGCAGCTGTTCCACCGAGACAGGGTAAGTGCAGGCAGGGGGCACACTGGCAGCATTTGATATGGCACATTGGCAGCATTTGATATGGCACATTGGGAGCATTTGATGGCACAGTGAGAGAATTTGATATGGCACAGTGGCTGTGTTTGATGGGCACAGTGGCTGCGTTTGATGGGCACTGTGGCTGTGTTTGATGGCACAGTGTCGGAAATTGATGGGCACAGTGGCTGCGTTTGATGGCACAGTGGCTGTGTTTGATGGTACAGTGGCGGCAATTGATGGGCACAGTGGCTGCGTTTGATGGTACAGTGGCTGCGTTTGATGGTACAGTGGCAGCAACTGATGGTACAGTGAGGCTGCAATTTATGGGGATTTTTTTTTAGAATTTTTCAGTTTGTTTGCGCCTCCAAAAAATTTTGAGTACCAGCTGCCACTGCTCCCTACTTACATTAGGATCCCCAGAGAGTCCCCCCTTACATCAGGGTCCCCAGAGAGCCCCCCCGTACATCAGGGTCCCCAGAGAGCTTCCCCTTACATCAGGGTCCCCAGAGAGCTCCCCCTTACATCAGGGTACCCAGAGAGCCCCCCTCTTACATCAGGGTCCCCAGAGAGCCCCTCCCTTACATCAGGGTGTCCAAAGAGCCCTCCTTACATCAGGGTCCCCAGAGAGCCCTTTCCTTACATCAGGGTCCCCAGAGAGCCCCCTCTTACTTCAGGGTCCCCAGAGAGCCCCCCCTTACTTCAGGGTCCCCCGAGAGCCTCCTCTTACATCAGGGTGTCCAGACACCCCCCCCCTTACATCAGGTTCCCCAGAGGGCTCCTCCTTACATCAGGGTCCCCAGAGAGTCCCTTCCTTACATCAGGGTCCCCAGAGAGTCCCCCCTTACTTCAGGGTCTCCAGAGAGCCCCCCTCTTACATCAAGGTCCCCAGAGAGCCCCTTCCTTACATCAGGGTACCCAGAGAGCCCCTCCTTACATCAGGGTCCCCAGAGAGTCCCCCCTTACTTCAGGGTACCCAGAGAGCCCCTCCTTACATCAGGGTCCCCAGAGAGCCCCCCTTACATCAGGTTCCCCAGAGAGCCCTCCTTACATCAGGGTCCCCAGAGAGCCTCCCTTACATCAGGGTCCCCAGAGAGCCTCTCTTACATCAGGGTCCCCAGAGAGCCCCCCCTTTACATCAGTGTCCCCAGAGTGCCCCTCCTTACATTAGGGTCCCCAGAGAGCCTTTCTTACATCAGGGTCCACAGAGAGTAAGGTTACCACCTGTCCAGGATTCACCTAGACAGTCCGGGTTTTGAATCATGTTTCCGGGTTTCAGTCCACCTGAAACGGACACATTGTTCAGGCAGGAATATGGCTTGGAGCAGGGCTTGACAGGAGGGTGAGGGGGCACTATGTGCGCCGCATTACTATTCTCTTTGGAGTGCCCAAAAGTGTTCCAGGTCTGTTACAATCCTATAGTGTATACTAAAACAAAAAAAATGTACGGTGCGCAGCTAAAGTGTTCGAGTTTGGCTTGAAGAAAAAGTGGCAACCCTAACAGAGAGCCCCCCTTACATCAGGATCCCCAGAGAGCCTTCCTTGCATCAGGGTCCCCAGAGAACCTTCCTTACATCAGGGTCCCCAGAGAGCCCCTCCTTAAATCAGTGTCCCCAGAGGGCCCCTCCTTACATCAGGGTCCCCAGAGAGTCTTCCTTACATCAGGGTCCCCAGAGAGCCCCTCCTTACATCAGGGTCCCCAGAGAGCCCCTCCTTACATCAGGGTCCCCAGAGAGCCCCTCCTTACATCAGGGTCCCCAGAGGGCCCCACCCTACATCAGGGTCCCCAGAGAGCCTTCCTTACATCATGGTCCCCAGAGAGCCCCCCCTTACATCAGGGTCCCCAGAGGGCCCCCCTTACTTCAGGGTCCCCAGAGAGCCCCCCTTACTTCAGGGTCCCCAGACAGTCAACCCCCCCCTTCCAGAGGTTCCCCTGTACCTGGCTGGTCTCCGCTGTGCACCTTGGACCCCCAGCACATCTCTGTACCCCCCCCCCACCTGGGGAGAGGTGGAAGGCAGCGATCGGCAGCTCTATGGTGTTCACGGGCGGCGGGTTCTCCCTGGGGCTTGTAGTTCTCTCTCTGACTGTATACTCTGGAGAGGGGAGGGACCTCTGACCCGGGCATGTATCATCAAGAGTGTAGAAGCAGTCAACCCCCCTATAGTTCAGCCACTGGGTGTGTCACTTTCCTCCAATCAGCTCTTACACACTGTACAAGAGCTCTAACTGCAGCTCTCTGCCCCCTCCTTTGTGAAACTGACAGATGAAGAAGGATTTTATTCTAAATTCAGCTCTTTTGAAGGGTTGTAGAGAAGAGAGGGCTGCGGATAAACAAGTAAAACATATATAGCAGGATTTGTTTCATCTCTGTGTATCATCTGAGGCTGTTCACTTCACTGGGTAAATGCAAGAGTTTACAACCACTTTAACCGCTTAAGGACCAGCCTCCGTAGTTATACTGCGGCAATGTGGCTCGATCCCGCAAATCGCCGTAGGTGTATGCCGGCTCATACATGGCGATTTGTGGGCGCGCACGCCCACTGGCCAGAAGGACAGCCAATCAGCGGGTGAGGCGGACTTGATGTCCACTGGCCACCCGCAATCGCTCCTCACAAGGACAGAACGGGGATCTGCCTGTGTAAACAAGGCAAATATCCATTCTGACAGGGGAGATCACACAGATCCTGTCTTTCTGCAATGCAGGAAGACGGATCTGTGTGTTTCCCTATTCACACAGTCCTCCATACAGTTAGAACACACAGTGAGGGAACACATTTAACCCTTTGATCGCCCCTGATGTTAACCCCTTTCCTGCAAGTGTCATTAGTACAATAACAGTACATATTTACTGATTACTGTAAAAATGTCACTGCTTCCCAAAAAAGTGTCAAAAATGTCAGTTAGGTGTTCGATCTGTCTGCCGCAATGTTGCAGTCCTGCTAAAAATCACTGATCGTTGCCATTACTAGTAAAAAAAATAAAAAATAATTAAAAATGCCATAAATCTATCCCCTATTTTGTAGACGCTATGACTTTTGCGTAAACCACTCAATATACGCTTATTGCAATTTTTTTTTACCAAAAATATGTTGAAGAATAAACATTGGCCTAAACTGATAAAGTTAATTATAATTATTTATTATAGCAAAAAGTAAAAAAATTTAGTTTTTTTCAAAATTGTCGCTCTTTTTTTTTTTTTATAGCGCAAAAAAAAAAAAGCAGAGGTGATCAAATACCACCAAAAGAAAGCTCTATTTGTGGGAAAAGAAAGGAGGTCAATTTTGTTTAGGTACAGCGTCACACAACCATGCAATTGTCAGTTAAAGCGATGCAGTGCCGTATCGCAAAAAAATGGCCTGGTCATTAAGGGGGTAAATCTTCCGGGGCTGAAGTGGTTAATGTATTGCCAGCTTTAGGAAAAGAAACATATGTTGGAAAGCCTGCAGCATGCTTCCCCACCCCTCTCCATAGAACAAACACAAATGGCAGCACAACACAGCAGACTCAGCAGAAAGGAAACATAGATGCTGCAGCTAATGACTTTTAAAAATCCCAAGTTGCCTGGCTGTCACGCTGACCTCCTCGCTTCAGTATTTTGACTTAGACTGGGCTAGGCAAAGAAGTGATTCTGACTTTTGTGATTCAAATATTTGTTCCAGGTCAGTAATGGTATTGCCCATATTTATTTTATGACGGATGGAAAAGATACTGTATATGACACTTGAAGGCATTTAACGCGTTGGTATCCACCTAAAGTAAAATATTAGTAAAATGTATTTTGCTTTCCCTGAAATAGTAATTTTGCATAAAATTATTTCTAACGTCTCCTCTCCCAGACAGCCTTGTTGGTTAGAAGGATTGTTACGTGACGCGCGTGTCTGTGAATAGATAATTGGAGCACATTTCATGTCTGACAGAGCTGTCTTATATGATGGTTTAATTGAAGCCAATTCTGCCTGTTTCTTCCATCAAATGAACAATTGAGAACAGGAGAAATTAAAGTCTGTGGAACCCCATCGCTTACTATGCAGTGTGCATTATGCATATATATTAAATGAATTGACGATTCGGCTGCTTTCTCTATTTCTGAAAAACAAATTGTTTACGAGGCAGATGTGACACAAGGAGAGCAATCTTTTACAAATAAATGGCCTCATTTATCAAAGTCTGAAATAAGAACCGCCTAGGTTGCTTTGTAGCAATCAGTCTCCTTTTAGCTTTCATATTTTAGTGCAAAAAGAAAGAGAGTGTCTAGTTGGTTGTTGGAGGGTTAGGCTTGCCATATATGGATGGAAATTCAGCCATGTTCAGCAAGGACCGTCCGATATCGATTCATGTGCGAGTTGAACAGAAGTCCATCTACCAATCAACTTCTGTTCAACCGCCCAGTCAGATAAAATCCACAGGCAGTAGGCTGCAGTGATCAACTGTGTATTCTGACAGAGTGGACGTCTCCCCACTGTCAGAATACTATAGTGCTAGGGGCGGATCCAGAGTCTAGTCTCAGGAGGGGCACTGCCAGAAAATACCTTTTTTTTGCGGGCAATTTATCGGGGAAACGGCTGGTGTTGGCGCTTCAATCATCACGGCACCCTGGTTATTATGGTGTCAGGATGATTGAAGCGCATCATTTCTATTCTTACATTGTAATATAAAATTAAATAGTTCAACTCACCATAATGCAGAATCAGTGGGAGCCCTGAGTGTGTCACTTTCCACGTCGCCTGCCACCAAATGCGGATTGTCACTTGCCACGTCACCTGTCACCAGATGTGGATTGTCACTTGCCACGTCACCTGCCACACGTGAATTGTCACTTGCCACGTCACATGTCACCAGATGCGGATTGTCACTTGCCATGTCTCCTGCCACACGTTGTAGATTGTCACTTGCCACGTCACCTGCCACACGTTGTGGATTGTCACTTGCCACGTCACCTGTCACCAGATGCAGATTGTTACCTGCCACACGTTGTGAATTGTCACTTGCCACATCTCCTGCCACAGGTTGTGGATTGTCACTTGCCACGTCACCTGTCACCAGATGCGGATTGTCACTTGCCACGTCACCTGTCACCAGATGCGGATTGTCACTTGCCAAGTCACCTGCCACACATTGTGAATTGTCACTTGCCACACATTGCGGATTGTCACTTGCCAAGTCACCTGCCACACGTTGCGGATTGTCACTTGCCACGTCGCCTGTCACCAGATGCGGATTGTCACCTGCCGTGTCACTTTCCTGCTAAGGTGGTCTCTTGCTATGTCCCAGAGTCAGGCAGCAGAGAGATGATGTAATCTCTCTGCTGTCCACAGATGCCTTCACAGTGAGGGCGGAACTGCAGGGATGCAGGGCGGGCACAGGGTGGTGAGAGATGTCATCTCTCTGCTCCCCTGCCCGCCGGCTCCCTGATTGGCCAGCAGCCCACTCACAGTCACACATGGAGCCGCCCAGCTACCCCCCCTCACCTGCCCACTCACCGACTCACTCACTGACTGAGCTGCCCGTACTGTGGAGCTGCCCGCACTGTCACCTGCAGGGCTGCCCGCACTGTCAGCCGCGGCGGAGCCTCCCGCACTGTCAACCGCGGAGCCGCCCGCACTGTCAACCGCATTCTCGGAGGGGGCAATTGCCCCATTGCCCCCCCCCCCCGGATCCGCCCCTGTGCAGCAAGGAGGATTCCCCCATCTACATCAAATGTGTGGATGGGGGAACTGGGTCAGTTTTTTTGTGGTAGAGCGAAAAAATAAAAAAATGACCCATCAGAATCCATATTGAACTGGTCTGATTTTAAGCAGAACTAGATCTGCACCAAGATTGGTGGGCTTTTGCCATAATGTGCAAGTAGGCACAAAATATTTGCACATTTTAGCACACTTACCTACACCCACCTGTTTGTGTGCCCTTCTTCAGTGGTGACAAGAAAGGACTTTGAACGCTGTTCGTTCTGCCACTGTCATGCCCCTTGCCATTTTTTCAGGGTACCGAAATGAAGCAGCAAACCTGCCCAATGTGTTTTTGGGATACCAGTGATAACTCTGGACAACAGACTTCAGGAAAACAAACTTTTTATTTCCCTATCGAAGGCTCATTGAACTAGCATTCTAAAGAATGAGCCCCGACTATAGGGCGTTCACAGAATATATATTAACAGTTGCACCACAAATATGTTTCCTATAAGTAAAAGACTCCTGGTTTATTTAACCAATCATAAAAATACATATATTTACAATTCTTTACATATTACTGCTGGGATGTAGTGGGGGTTAGTTCTACAGTTATAGGTATCCCATCCCTATAACTGTATCCCCATCCCCATAACAGTTTTGGACAGCTATATAACGACCTTTATGGCTCGACTCAACTCCATAATTTCAGGTTTTTAATACTTATATTTTACAAGAGGGCAGCACATTCACAAGTTATTGTACAGTAGTATGTGAATTGTTAAAAAAAAAATTCTCTATACTGACACCTTGTGAAGAAATACCAGATGACAGGTATCAGTGTCTTAAAGTGTTTTTTCACTTTTGCAGTCAGATTTGAGAAACCACTTCTGTAGATTTGTTATGGGTTCCTGTCCTCACTGTGTACTTAAAAATAATGCTAAAAAAATGTTTTTTTTTCTGGTTGTTTATTTGGACCATATTTATATATAGGACTCTACAGGCAGTTTGCAAAATATTCCAAACAATTTCAAATTGCAAGGATAGACAGTTTTTAAGTGCATACTATACAATATACCACCCAAGCCTTAAAATGTTTAACCCTTTGTGAGGACAGACAGTGTGCTAATCTAGGTTACATCTGATAATGATGATGTGCCAGCACAGTACAGACAGGGTTAATTATGGTAAAGATATTTCCGCACTCCACCCTCTAAACATTACATAGAAGGGGAATGCTGGGTAAGATATTTAAGCATGTGTAAAGGTAATAAAGAGGATAATACTGATGCCCCAAGGTAATGGTGTAGCAGCCAGCACAACAATAAACAAATTGTGTGTAAACTTGGAAAAAATAAATGCAGCACTGAGTGACAACTACCTATGAACAAACAAGGTGCTAATAAACAGAGCACATGGTTACTGCTAACCAGGTCAATGTGACTCTTGTTGGTACAAGTGTAATATTGCTGAGTCAATGCAAACAATAATTAATTAATTAAGGACTGCTTGATGTGCAGAAAAATATATAAAGTAAACCAAACAGTTGAAGGTGTCTAGTGCAAACATATCTCACAGAAACTGAACATAATCCACCAAAAAATTGCAAATATATGGACTTATAAACAATTGATTAGTGAATGAAATATATAAATAAAAATGTCCAAAACATCAATGATTCAGCGTACAAGAAAAAAGAAATAATAGGTAAAAAAATCGTGAAGTGAAAAAATGAAAATATGTGAACATAAAATAGCAAACAAGGAGAAATGGTCCACAAATACCAGAGCATATAGATACCCTGAGGTAGTTTGAGCCTAGGTTAGAAAGTCTATGGTTACCAGTTTGATTGACTCTGACGTGAAGATCTCAAGAGGGATGGTATGTTCCTTGTGGAACACACAGTTTTGATACTCCCTGCAAACCTGTTGTACCCAGTCAGACAACCCTGGACAGTAGAAATAGCGACGGGCATAAGCTTCTGTTCGCTCTGCCCCAGAATGTCTAATCGGGGTAAGGATAACTTGGCAGACTTTTCTGGCAGTGGGTTGTGTAACCGCTATTTCAAATTATGTTTTGCTGTTCCGTGGGAATGCGGCTTCTCCAGTACAACAGTCTACCTCAAATATTCAAGCAATTCCACTGTGGAAGCAATTGCCTAACTGTGGCTGAAAGCTTTCCTCGCTGTCTATATATGGGTTGATGGTTCATGGAGAAAATCCTCCATGTCTGTGTGATGTCGGGATTCTGTTAATATAAGGTCGGTCACTCCTACAGAGAATGTATTTCAGCCTCTGGTTGAGACTTGTGTCTACTTTGTTTTGCCGTTGCAGTCTCTCACTCAAATGGTCTGTTAATAAAAGGTGGGCCACTCCTCCACAGAATGTATTTCAGCCTCTGGTTCGGACTCGTGTCTCCTTTGTTTTGCCATTGCAGTCTCCCACTTGACTGGTCTGGATAGAAGTAGACAGCTTGCTGTTTTGCTGGGTAGATTGTCAACAAAGTAGTTGTGTGGACGCAGCAATTTGTGCAAACTGAGAAATGAAACGTTGATAATACCCCACCAACCCTAAAAAGAAAATAAGTTCCATGACTGTCTTAGGGGTTGGCCAATCTCTTATAGCTTCAATCTTGGATGAGTCCAGGAATATCCCTTCAGCCTCCATCCCATGCCCTAGATATTGGATGCAGGTGCATGAGATGACATTTGGTAGGTTTTAGTTTCAGTCTATACGTGCCAACTGGATAAAGACTTGGTCTAATATGATCTTCAAAGCTCTTGGAGAAAATGATAATGTCATCCAAGCAGAAGATAATGGTGTCGAAGTTGAGATCAGCCAGGCATCTTTCCATCAACCTCTGAAATGTACTGGGTGCATTGGTCAGGCCAAAGGGCGTTCAATTGAATTTGCACAACCCCAAAGGGAAAATAAAGGTAGTTTTTCTCCATTCCTACCGATACTTGTCAGTAGCCAGTGGTCAAGTCTAGGGTAGAGAACTGGAAGGCCTTCCCCAAGGCCATTAGTCTTCTCCTTGTGGCAATGGGTAAGAGTCGCAAAGCGTGCAAATATTCAACTTATGACAGTCGACCCAGAAGCGCAGCCTCCCATCTTTTTTCCAACAAAGAACCACGGGAGCAGCCCAAGGACTCCTACTCTCCTTGATTACTCTGTTTGGAGCATTTTGCGAAGTAAGTCCTTGACCTCCTGACACAGGGCTGGTGGGATGCTGCAATATCATTCTCAAATTGGGACAGTTTCTCCTATGTGAATAGGATGGTCAAAATCATTGGTACATCCATAGTCCTCTGGTCCATCTGCAAACACTCAGACGTACTTTCCCAGTAATTGATAGATTACCCGCTGTTGCTCCAGAGAAAACTCATGTAAGGGTAACTGCTCCAACAGGTGCTGGAACTGGGGGTCTTCTAATACAGATATTGTGACCACTAAAGGGGCACATGGACAGGCCAGTTCAATTCACTTTTTAGGGACTGGGTAGACTTCAGGAATTATTAGTTGAGCTGTCAATAAGTTGGTGATAGTACCCAAATTGACCATTTGGACTCATTGGGCAGCACCTCTGGTACCCCCCCCTACTTGCTGGAACTTTGGAGACATTTCCAATGAATGGGAGGAAGGTTAGGAGGAGCTGCTTGGAGTATTGATGAGGGCCCTGGCAAATCCCCAGCCAAGTGGGCTGGCAGGGGGAGAACACGTCTTAAATACTCAGAGTCAGGCCAGCAGGGGCAGAGTGGTGGCGGGTGGAAGACTGGAGATGGAGTGCTGAGGAGGCTGTTAGAGGCCTTTGAGGGAGCCCCCCCATCTGGGGGGATGACCTTGGTCCTTGGGCTCAGGTGCTGGAGGGACCCTTTACAGCTCACGGAGGTGCCCTGTCCTGGATGCAAGAGCAAGGAGAGGACAGTGGAAGTAGGTCAGCACGTCCGAGAGATCTCCTAAATGGCAGTCCGGGTAGACTGGGAGACAGCCTGAGAGGAATGGTGAGTGTAGTCTTGGATGGCTCAGTACAGCCAGCATATTAAGTGTTAAGTAACTTTATTTTGCTGTTATAAGGTATATAACAATAAATAAATAAATAAATACAATTCTGAGCACCAGCCACCACTGGTGTGAACCCAGCCTCAAACTCTGCAGTGAGTTGATTCACTGATTCAATTCAGTGATTCAGTAGCCAAGCCTATCTCTAACACAAAACTCTGGCTGCTGTTATCATATGTGATGGAGAACTTGTCAGGAGTTATCAGGCTGATAACAAAAGAACGGAGCAGGAGACAGCTACAGGACATAGTGCTTTGAAGAGAGATAACAAAACACTGCAGATATATATGTTCCCAGCTCAAATGTCATGAATCTGGTTTACATCCACTTTACCCACCATCGTTATGCATCGGCTCTTTGAAGTGGAATATCGTTGTTATGGCAGCATCTAGCTTTAAGATAAAAGTGGTCTCTGTAGCGGATTCGCAGCAAGATCACTTTTATCTTCAAAACGTCATTTCCGCCCATAGCTCTTAAAGGGACTTTTTTTTTTTTTCAAATTGCATTTTAGTGTAAATATGATATCTGAGGTCTTTTTGACCCCAGATCTCATATTTAAGAGGTCCTGTCATGCTTTTTTTCTATTATAAGGGATGTTTACATTCCTTGTAATAGGAATAAAAGTGACACATTTTTTTTAAAAAAACAGTGTAAAAATAAAAAGTAAAATAAATAAGGAAAACAAAGGCACCGTCCACCAAGCTTGCGTGCAGAAGTGAACGCATACGTGAGTAGCACCCGCATATGAAAACGGTGTTCAAACCACACATGTGAGGTATTGCCAGGATTGTTAGAGTGAGAGCAATAATTATAGCTCTAGACCTTCTCTGTAACTCAAAACATGCAACCTGTAGAATTTTTTAAATGTCACCTATGGAGATTTTTAAGGGTAAAAGTTTGTCGCCATTCCACGAGCGGGCGTAATTTTGAAGAGTGACATGTTGGGTATCAATTTACTCGGTGGAACATCATCTTACACAATATAGAAAAAAAATTGGGCTCTCTTTACTGTTGTCTTATTTTTTAATTAAAAAAAGTGTATTTTTTCAAAAAAAAGTGCGCTTGTAAGACCACTGTGCGAATACGGTGTGACAGAAAGTATTGCAATGACCTTCATTTTATTCTAGGGTGTTAGAAAAAAAATAATGTTTGAGGGTTCTAAGTAATTTTCTAGCAAAAAAAATTATTTTAACTTGTAAACAACAAGTTTGAAAACTAGGCCTGGTCCTTAAGTGGTTTAGGGACTTCCCTGCTCATGCAAAAGTGGCAGTGAGCCACCTAGAGGTGGGAAGGCTAACTGCACTTGCTACACAGTGATTCATCAGGAAACAAGTCCTGCACTCCTCTGTGTAGGACTTGTAACAGGAAGGAAATAGTGAAATTTTTAGGGTGCCATAAGCAAATCAAAACCAGTATATAAAAATATCTAATTTATTATACATAGATAAAATCAACAGAATATCATCATACGATAACCATGTGGTAGATAGCAGTATTTTCTTGCTCTACATGTTTTGCCATACAATGGCTTCCTCAGGAGATAAGTACTGCATGTATGGTCACTACAAGTTGAGAACAATATATTAGAGTCATACAAAAATCGTTACAAGATATAACATCATAATGAAAAATACAAACACATAAAAAAGAACTCTCAAAAAAGCATAGGTTGAAAGAGCTAATTTCAAAAGTTCCTCACCTGAAAACAATGTATATCCTATACACATCAAATTGACGGCTCAAATGTCAGGAGGATATTGACAATAGGAGATATTTGTTGCACCACAGAGGGGGGGTATAGGAACTCCAATGGCAATAGGCCTGTAGAGTAGGAGGATATTTTAAGAGACTATAAAAAAATATAGATATGAAAAACATATATGTATGAAATAGCCAATGAGTTAAACCTACCTGTAAATCCAAAGTTTAAGGGTTGTTATTCAAATTCACAATTGTGACCAAGACAGGTTCCAAGTAATAAACCTGTCTTCTCACTCTTTAACTGAAGATCAGATCCAGGTTCTCAGCCTGGGTCTCACCTTCTGTTTCACCCATGAAGTTGATAGTTTTGAGGTGATAGCTGTTCACTAGAAAGCTTATGTATAAAACTATTTTTGACAAAAATTAACAATCATCCAGCTCAAGATTTCCATCCAATGAAATTTGGAAGGATCTTTCCCTGAATGATATGAAGACCTTTGATTAATTGATTGATATTGCTGATAGATTAATTGATAGGGCTGTGGGAGGAAAGCAGTCCTCTCGATGACTCTTTTGAAGAACTTTTAAGTGATTCATTGGTTGCCTCCCCTGTTTCGGATCCATCCGCTATAGTGAGATGTTTTCCGCCCCCTCAAATGTACAAACCGAAGTCCAGTTCTTTTCCCGTTCTTCAGGGAAACCCTAATATTTGGGCATTTTCTCAACAAGTTACAAAGGAAATACAATCTACCATTTGGTATAGTAACCATAGATCATCCAACCTTAGTCCTTCTCAACGAAAGGCTTTGATTGCTCTTAAAAAGAACCACAATATAATTATTAAGCCAGCGGATAAAGGCTGGAATATAGTGGTCATTGATTCAGACAAATATCAAAAATTGGTAATGGATATTTAAAAAAATCGTGAATGGTATACTACAATACTGGGTTTCCAGGTGGAACGGATGAAAACAAACTATGTTAGTTTGATTGTTCAGGCATTTCATAAGGGCATTATAGACAAAAAGACCTGGGAATTTCTCTCAGTAAGAGCACCCAAAATGCCAACCCTATACGCATCAACAAAAAGAACACAAAAGTATGGACCTTCCTTCGGGACGCCCTATTGTGTCAGGAAATGGTTGTCTAATGGAATCAGTGAGTCAACTCGTTGATGACTATCTAAGACCCCATGTAATGACCCTAAGCTACTATATTCAAGATACCGCTGATCATTTGAAAGCTCTCGATTGAATTGTGGTGCCTAAGGGTGCATGGCTGGTGGCGATGAAGGTAGAGGCCCTCTACAACTCGATCCCCCATGATTTGGCAGTTAGAGTTGTGGAGGGCTTTATTTTGGAGATAGGCAGTGGCACTGCCACATATAATGTGTTCATTTTGGGTTTATTGCATGTTATTTTAACAACATCTTTTTGTTAAACCGCTCCCACTACCTCCAGGTGCAGGGGGTTGCGATGGGGATACATTTTGCCCCATCGTATGCCAACTTGTAGCGGGGGTGTGTGGGAGAGACATATTTTTCCATGTGAAGTGTTACAGTAGAGCCTTAGTAAGGTACTTATATGGTGCAGATTCATTGATGACATTTTTGTGATATGGACAGGATCCAGGGAAGAGTTACCTTCTTTCCTGGAAGTCCTGAAGTTGAATAATTTCAACTTAAAATTCACGATAAACTATGACCAAAGGACAATTGGCTTTCTTGAAATCCAGATTTTCATCAATGATGATGGGACTATGGGTTCATCTTTATTTCGTAAGCCTTCAGCAGGCAACGCGATTCTTCACTCCATGAGTTCCCTCCCTGCACCCTTAGTTTCAAGTATACTGTACAGCCAGTACCTTAGGCTGAAAAGAAATTGTGGCTGACAGGAAGACTATGAGACAGTGGCCAAGGCCTTACAAATACATCTTTTATCAAGAGGCTATAGTCGATCATGTCTTAAAAGAGCTTACCACAGAGCAAATTTGAGGGATAGAGACACTCTAATTTTTGCCAAAAAAACTACAAAAACAGTTCAAAAAGTTTGACTAATAACTAGTTTCTCAGGGCAGCATCGGCAGGTCCGAGATATTAATCCTTCATTTTGGCATTTATTAGTAGCTGACAATGTTTCTAAATACGTGAGTCCTTACCCTCAAATTACATATAGAAAATCTCAATCCCTAAGGGATCAACTTGTCCATAGTCATTTAACAACAAAATCTAAACAGCATGTTTGATAAAGTACAGGGACCAGGTCGTGTGGAAAATGCAATTTCTGTAGATACATGATGAATGTTAGTCAGATAATGCTCCCAAATGGAGAAACCTACAAGCCCAATTTTTATGCCGATTGTCAAACTATAGGCGTAGTCTATTATATGGAATGCGAGTATAAGGCTTTTTATGTCAGTAAAACCAACTTTTTTCATAGGGTCAGGGACCATGTGTCTCTGGTCTCAAAAAAGAAATTGGAAACTCCAATCAGCCGACATATGGGGCTTTACCATAGCTTTAAGCTAACCAAGATTACATTTTTTGCCCTTTGAATATACATGTACATGAGAGAGGGGGTGATGTTGACAAACTACTCCTACAGCGTGAAACTAAATGGATTCACACCTTATCAGCTATGAAACATCCAGGACTGAGTGAGTCCATTAGCTATAAACCCTTTCTTTAAACCATTGAAGTTCTCTTTTTGTGAAAGAGAGATTTAAGACTTTGCCCAATCAGGATCAAATTTTTTGATCTGATATAATAATAAGACTATGCTATATTTGTTCATGTTTGGTTTTTCAAAATGTTTCTGTAACGCACTCTTGCCTAGGAAGAAGGAGCCTTTCATGTATCCCTATCCTGAACAATGTTTTATTTCCCCTGTTTTTGGGGGGATATATACAGGCGTACCCCTCTTTAAGTACACTCACTTTACATACACTCTTGAGTAAGGACATACCCGTGAGTGTATGTAAAGTGGCTCTCAAGCTAAAGCTGCAGCTGAGTAAATCGTGCACGCATAGTTCAGATTCCCCGCTACTTGGAAACATACTCTCTGACCCCCCCCCACTACAGTCCCTGACCCCCCTCTACAGCCACTGACACCCCCACTACAGCCCCTGACACCCCAGAAGTGAAAAAAGGTATTGCTTCACTTGACGTACATTTTCGTTTTACATACATGCTCTGGTCCCATTGTGTACCTAAAAGTGGGGTATGCCTGTATTTATCTTTCATTTAATAGGCTCTTATGTTAATATCAATAAGTTTTTCATGCTGGGGTTGTATTTTCCATATCTGGCCACTAGATGGCATTCAGCGAATTGTTAATAAAGACGTTTATTGTTTGGAGATAGGTGACCATATGGACGCCCAGGGCGTCACCATTACTCGCTCAGGGATATTTCCCAGGGGCTTGTGAAGTTGGCGCCACCAGCCACTTGCTCTGAATGTCCTCCTAGGCAGGATTCTGCCCTATGGCCCTTAAAATGTTGGGTTGTGGGTGCAGTTGAGGGACAGATGGCCTCCCAGTCTGAAGATTGTCCATCATGGCGCCGTTGGCTCCTCGCGCTTAGTTGTGACATCACTTCCGGCGCGGTTCGCACATGCGCAGTGGTTTCTCTGGCGTCCGCGCTTCCACTGGTGCCATTGGACGCTGGAGGAGGTGGAGGGGGTATAAAAGGACCCCCCAGCCTGTATTTTTTTCAGCAGCTGATACCGGAGTGGAGAGATATGTGAGGCACTGTCCTATGGAGGTAAAGGAAAGTTTGGCTTTGTTTTATTCCTCTCCTTTTCTGATTGAAAATTATGTGGATTGTATATTACTGAACTATCCCTTCTCTCATCTGTTGTCAATTAGGATTTCTAACAGTCTGTGAATTTCTTTTTGGAAGATTGATCTCCTGATTAGGAAACAACTGAGAGTTTTTTCATTGTTTTGCTATTTGCTAGCATACTGGATAAAGTGACAATCAGCACTCATATTCTGATCTGTGTTTAACATCACCTAACTGGAGCTGAATGAATGCTTCACATTTTTTGCTGCCTGATCCTTTTTTTCTTTTTCATTATTTTTTACATGAAAACACACTTGAAACCCATAAATGTTATAAGGATATTTGCTGGAAGCAAAGAAACACTTTTTATAAAAGAAAAAAAAAACATCTAGGAACAAAACTAAGTAGACCATAATCATCATCACTCATGTGATCAACAAAACAACGTTTTCTATAAAAAATAAAAGCATTTATGTGAATAACATGCTGAACAAAGGACGTTTTCACAGTTCTAGTATGAAAAACTCAATCTATCACTCTGACACTATCAAAGGAATAAGTTCATTGGGCTTCTCGCTCTCACTGGTTCTTCTGGAGCTTCTATATACAGAGAGCAGCACCCCTCCTCAAAATGTATGAGCATTATGTGTCCGCGAACCCCCCCCCCCAAAAACATTGGGCATTAATCTGCCTGCTTCCCCCTAAGCATAAATCCGAGTACAAATCTGCCCCCCCTGCTGAAATACCCCCTCCCAGCACAAATCTTTGTCCCTCATCCCACAAATCTCCCCAACACAAATGCCCCTCCCAAAAGAAGTCACCTCTCCTAGCACAAATCCTCTACTCCTCTCCACACATCCTCTCCCCCACTCCAAATAACTCCTCCTAGAACAAATCCACCCCCTTAATTTTCCCTCCTAGCACAATTCTCCTCCCCCTTCACCATATCACCTCTTCTAGCACAAACCCCCCAAATCCCCCTTCCTAGCACAAATCCTCTCCCTCCCAACACAAATCCGCCCTACATCACCACTCCTAGCAATTCTTACCCCCTAAATAAAGAAAGAAAAAACTTTGGGAGCCTCAATGGTACTATGCCTCAAATATGGAAATCACCTAGCTGCCCACGCAGAACACACAAAAGATACGCTAAGGTGAAAATATCAATCTGGAGATTATTAATGCATATGAAGTATACTGAAAGTACCGTATAAATGGCCTATCCAGCCACAGCAAAGGCACAATGGAAAATACATAAAACCATTTGTTTTAAAGTGCAATGTGTAAATGATATGCTGGATGTATAACATCTAAATAAGAGTAGCAATTACTCAACTGGTATTGAGTAATATATTAATATAGTAATATATAATATATTATATATTATACATATATAATGAATAAAAAAAACATTTATATTGCATAAAAAGTGCTGAACATCAGTCTCCGTCCTGCACAAATATCGCATTTGTTGCTTTATATATTTGTGTATCTCCTTATTTGGGCTACGGGTTGGATCCTATTAACTCGTCCCCCAAGGATAGGAAACTATATACACAAATATTGGTTCCGGTTCCGTAAATGCTTGTTTGCTTTCTGCGGCGCTGCTTAATCACTGAACACATGGAGCCTGGCACTAGAGTGTCTGCAAATCTGCGTCAAAATGGCCGCGATGACTATATTTAGGCTGCAGAGCATCCGTCCAATCAAATCCCCCTGATGAAGACACATGACCCTGTGTCGAACACGCGTAGGGGAGGGGCCAGGACGGAGCACGGAGCTATTCACTTTACTGTGATGCGACGCACAGCTTATCCCTCCCGACAGGCAAACTTTGAGGCTAACTTTGGAGACTGTTATTAGATTGGTGCACTCACGCACCTTGTAAATGTGAGTACCCTATTGTGGGGAGTTTTATTCTAATAAATACTTTATAAACGGTATCACACTATCCAGTTTTTTCTTTTCCTTCATTTCGAACTGTGAAGTGCTGCTGAATACCTGTGTATCTGGATTCCATCACTGAGCCGTGGGATGGCTCCTAAGCATGTTTAGACTCAGTTTCACAGCTGAGTCGCACGCTCTGAGGTGAGCGGCTGTCGCAGGGGGTCACTGGATGGCACTTGAGCATGGAATTCTGAGCACCAGGCACTAAGATTATTGCACGCACGTTGATTTTTTATGAACTGTTTTTACGGACTCTACATACATTTTTCATACATTGGATTTATTAATCACGGGCTATATTTATTTTGGATTCGATATTTACACTTATTGTGTGGCACTTGGCACTTTTTTGTATTTTGTACTTATTATATGTCACTGTGATATATTTCTTTACACGGTACTTTTTATGCAATATAAATGTTTTTTTTATTCATTATATATACAGGCACCAGTTGAGTAATTGCTACTCTTATTTGGATGTTTTACATCCAGCATATCATTTACACATTGCACTTTAAAACACATTGTTTTATGTATTTTCCATTGTGCCTTTGCTGTGGCTGGGTAGGCCATTTATACGGTACTTTCAGTATACCTCATATGCATTAATAATCTCCAGATTGATATTTTGACCTTAGCACGGCGTATCTTTTATATAAATTCTTACCCCCTGATGCCCTTCCCCCCCAAAATTGCCCTTCCCAACATAAATCCCCTCCCCCTCAATCCCCTTGCAACGCCCCCTACCTCACATGATGCCACAGTGCCTAGGGCATCTACCCCTCCTGCCCACCCCTAGCCCTGCTTGGCGATATATATAGTAGTTATTTGTGAATATTGGTAGCATTCATATTTCAAAGCTCTACCCCATGCAGGTCACACAACCTCTCTCAGTCCCAGAAATCTGGAAACCTTGACAAGTATGGGTCTGACAATGTAGAATGAGGACGTTTCTTTGTTCTTTATACAAGTGCTGTTACTCCAAGTCCTACGAGAACAAATAATGGCACAGCTAAGAGCTGATATTGAGTGATCACTTAATAGGTTCTCAGTGCTGAGACATAGGTATGCATTATTTAGTTACACTAAGTACTGTACCATGGAGGTTTATGGTCTATGCAATCGTCTAACTATATTATCACAAGATAAATTAGATTGGTCTGAATGTAGGCTGAGCTGAAAAAAGCATTTATGGCCAAAAGCAAGTGGTTTTACACTTGTAAGGCTGGGTTCACACTTATGCGATCCTGGACATCGCATGTGATTCACACCGCATTGCTGTGCACATCACATGCGATATCTGTGTGATGCGAATTCAAACACACAATTTGTATGGCTGAAACCGCATTACATTCACACCAAAATGGTGCAGGACCCTTTTTTTGGTCCACACTGGAATCGGATCACATGGGTGTCCAGACCCATGTGATCTGATTCCACCGTTCACACTGCCTTCTGCAAACCGATTTGGGGGATGGCATTACCTTTCCATTGACACCAGCAGCAGTTCGCAGATGTCAGTGTGAACTGCCTGCGAGTCAGGTGCGATGTGGGAACCTGCACAGAAATCGAAATGGGAAGCTGCGTTTTTGGTGCGGTTTTAAAAACTGCACCAAAGATGCAGCATGTAGGACTTTTTAAAATGCACCGCACCAACAGTGCAGTGGTGTAAAAGGTCCCATAGGATTTAAAGGGAAACATTTTTCTTGCGTTTTTTCTTGCTAGGTAAAAACGCAGGAAAAACGTATCAGTGTGAAAGTGGCCTAATGATTCAATCTGCTCAAAGCTGATTCTGATGATGAGGTCACTACTGACAATGGAATTCACCTATCTTTGGCAGTCTGTCTATCAGCTGCAGGGGATGTCACTCTTCCTGTCAGAATTTTAAAAATCAACAGGATAAGTGAGACTCTGAGGGTAGAAGATATGAGTTGGGAACATCAAGGGGAGATCCTACTAATAGAGATGTGGTGCCTCCAAAGCACATTGGATACCACGTTTTTTTTTTAATATTGGTGTAAAAGAGTGATATCCCGTAAATCCCGTATTCAACATTTTGGTGTACGATTCCACTATAGACTTTGGACTCCTTCCTTATAATGTGCAATATGTTTGTTTGTATAAAGAACTTTTTTTTTTTTTTGAAAAATGAATAAACTTTTGACAAAAAAGTTGACTACATGTTTGGAAGAAAAGCTTTTTTCTAGATTTCAACATTTCGGTGTGTCACTCCAATCTTTTGATCCAATCATTCTTTTTGAATGGGTTGCAAATGTACTCAAACCCATTTGTCAATGGATGTGGATCATTTTTTGAAATGCAGCTCACATCTCTGCATTGCAGTGTGCTAAAATGCAAGTGCCGTGTGGTACAGTATGTGTATTGGGCTTTAACATACACAACCCACATAGTTCCATGCATTCATGCCACTGAAGAAAATATGGACTGTGACAGAAGGAGGGTGATTTGTGTAGAAACATATAAGAGATGTTGCCCTTATATTTTCATCCTACTTTTTTATGCATGGGCCCATGTCAACATGTATTAAATGTATGTCACATTAACAGGCAAATGTTGCATTACAAAGTACATTAAAAAGGTGTACATTTTTTATTTGAGCTCTGATCTGAGGTTAGATGAGTGGGGCCCCTAATTAAATTAGATATACTGTATACTGGAGCTGGAGGGAGAATGACAGCCCTGGATTCTGCAGGACAGTGTTATCAGGATATGAGACAACTATGCATGTAAGTGACATGTAAGGGGTATCTGTTTGCTGTATCTGACAAAATAGAACGGAATTCCAGAACCAATGAAAAATGCTTCTGCTAAAAACAGACAAGTTTCAATAGGGGCCCATGTACACCTATGTGTTTTAACACTATTAGTGTATGTACACAGGCTTGTTGTGAATGGTGCTAGCCCACATCTGTGCAAATCATTTATGTACTGTATGTTGTCTGTTTTCTGATGTATGAATGCATGTTATAGGGCCTATTGATAAGAATGACAGAGCATGCAAATGTAAGAATGTTAAAGTGGATGTAAACCCGATTCAAAAAATTTGAGCTGGGCACATCTATGCGTAGTGTTTTCTTATCTCTCTCCAAAGCACTGAGTCCCCTGGCTTTCTCCTGCTCTGTAGCTCTGTTATCAGCCTGATAACTGACAAGTTCTCCAAGACAGGAGATAAAAGCAGCCTGAAATTTGTGTCGTGGGAGGTTGCTATAAATAGATTAGCAAAAAGCTTGACTTCTCACAGCAGAGCTCTGCACATTACTTCCTTCCTTTGTCATACAATGTGGAGAGGGGGTGTGTGCCTTTCCTCCAATCAGCTGTCTTGGCTGTATGCCAATAATCCACTCCCAGTGCTGAACAGGAAGAGAAAATCTGTAACAGGACGTGAACTTTCTAAACAGTATATGAAGCTGAAGACAGCAGATATACATGTAAAACCTATGTAGGGAGTAGGGATGAGCTTCGTGTTCGAGTTGAGCCAATGTTCGACTCGAACATCACCTGTTCGATCGTTCACCGAATTGCGAACGATATGGGCCGTTCTCACCAAATTCGTGTGGCGTGTCATGGCCCATAATTCACTGCGGCACCGCAGTGCATTGCTGGCCGATGATTGTCCATGCATGCACTATGACCCGCATGCTTGGCCAATCACAGCGCCATCAGTAGAGATGGCTCAGGGGGTTTAGAACACGCCGCACACTATATAAGGCCGCATGCACGGCGGCCCTGTGTAGTGTGTTCCGGCGTGCTTAGAGAGAGAGAGAGAGACAGTGTCATTTCATTTGAGTTAGCTAGATTAGGCAGGACAGTCAGTGAGTTAGCTGCACTTACAGTGTATTGTGTATATATATATATGCATCCCAGGTGTTGTGTGTATATATATATATATATATATATATATATATATATATATATATATATACACACACTGTATTCAGTTTAGCTAGATCCGCTCCTATTATCTTCTTACTGACAGGCAGGGTTGTCTTGTTACAGTATTTACAGCTGGAATCACCGATTCCGGCTCTCTACTGGCAAGTGGAAGGCAATGTCCATGCCTCGCTGGACAGGGCGGTCAGCGGTAAGGTGCATATTACCGCTGACTCATGGTCCAGCAGGCATGGACAGGGACATTACCTAAGTTTCACAGGGCATTGGGTGACTCTGCTGACAGCTGGGAAGGATGCAGGACAAGGTGCAGTAGTGTTGGAGGTTGTTCCACCACCATGCATCCAAAATGCCACTACTAATGATTGTGACACACCTCTCTCCTCCACCCCCTCCTCTTCTTCTTCCTCCATGGCCTCTTCCTGTGCTTTGTCCTCGGAATCAGCGGTGCTCCATAGCCGTTCAAGGGGCTACGCAAGTATGCAGGCCAAAAGATGCCATGCGGTGCTTGAGCTGGTGTGCTTGGGGGACAGGAGCCACACTGGGGCAGAGGTTCTGTCAGCTCTGCAGGGGCGGGTTCAGAGGTGGTTGATGCCACACCAACTTAAGACAGGAATGGTGGTTTACGACAATGGCACCAACCTCCTCTCTGCCCTCCGACAGGGACAAATGACCCATGTGCCCTGTTTGACTCACGTCCTTAACTTTGTGGTGCAGCGGTTCTTGGGCAGGTACCCGGGCTTACAGGATGTCCTGAGGCAGGCCAGGAAAGTCTGTGTGCATTTCCGCCGGTCATATAATGCCAGTGCTCGGCTGGCACACCTCCAAAAGGAGTTTAACCTGCCCAAGAACCGCCTATTCTGTGACATGCAAACCAGGTGGAACTCAACGTTGGCCATGCTGTAGCAGCTGCACATGTGCGACTATGGCACCAGGACAGGGTCAGGGGAGCTTGTTTTTTTTCCCCACGCCAGTGGGACATGATCAGGGATGCATGCACTGTCCTGTCACCATTTGAGGAGGCCACGAGGATGGTGAGCAGTGACAGTGCATGCATCAGTGACACTGTCCCCCTTGTCCACCTGTTGGAGCACACGCTGCGTGGAATAATGGACAGGGCACTTGAGGCAGAACAGAGGCAGGAAGAGGAGGACTTCCTTAGCTTTCAAGGCCCCCTTTATCCAGACAGTGTTCCTGCGTGTCCGCTGATCACACAGGAAGAGGACGAGGAGGAGGATTGTGTCAGTATGGAGGTAGAGCCTGGCACTCAGCATCAGTAGCAGTCTTTAAGGGATCAGTCCCAAGAAACACATGGACTTGTATGTGGCTGGGAGGAGGTGGCTGCGGACCATGTTGTCCTTAGTGACCCAGAGGACTCCGGACTGAATGCCTCAGCAAACCTACGCTGCATGGCCTCCCTGATCCTGTAAAGCCTGCGTAAGGATCCTCGTATTCGTGGTATCAAGGAGAAGGACCAATACTGGCTGGCAACCCTCCTTGATCCACGTTACAAGGGTAAGGTTGTGGACCTTATCTTGCCGTCGCAGAGGGAGCAGAGGATGAAACTTTTTCGGGAGGCCTTGCAGAAAGGTCTGTGCAACGCATTCCCAGAGACTGGGAGGTTACAAACTCCTGTTTCTGGACAATGTGTTGCTGAGGCTTCGGTCAGTCAAAGAAGGAGAGGTGGAGAAGGTGGCTGTCTGACCGATGCGTTCAGACAATTTTTTAGTCCGCAGCCCCAAGGTATGATCGGTTCCAGCAACCATCGCCAGCGTCTGTTTTACATGGTGCAGGAATACCTAGGGGCAAGATCTGACTTGGACACCTTTCCCACCGAAAATCCTCTGGGTTACTGGGTCTTGAGGATGGATCACTGGCCAGAGCTTGCACAGTATGCAATTGAGCTACTGGCCTGTCCTGCATCCAGCGTTCTTTCGAAACGCACGTTCAGTGCTGCTGGAGGCTTTGTAACCGATCACAGGGTGCGTCTGTCCACCGACTCGGTCGATCGACTGACCTTCATAAAAATGAATCAGTCTTGGATCACCACCAGCTACCAAGCACCTGATGCTGATGTAACCGAATAATTTTTTTTGAAATCTCAGATCCCTTCAAAGACTGCCTATGCTGATGCTGAGTGACTATCCTGAGTAATTATCCTCTTCCTCCTCAATGATCACGCTGATAGCTTGTAAGAACATTTTTGGTTCTGGGCGCCGCCTCCAGTGCCTAAGGCCCAATTTTTCAGCCCCTGTTTAACAGGGGCGTGTAATTACAATTTTTGATGCAATACTTTGCAGCAGGGCTCGTTCCTGCGTTCCAACTAGAGTATCTGTGAGGGGTTGCAGTGTTGTGGCACCAGCAGCAGTGCCTAAGGCCTAATTTTTCAGCCCCTGTTTAACAGGGGCGTGTAATTACAATTTTTGATGCAATACTTTGCAGCAGGGCTCGTTCCTGCGTTCCAACTAGAGTATCTGTGAGGGGTTGCAGTGTTGTGGCACCAGCACCAGTGCCTAAGGCCCAATTTTTCTGCCCCTGTTCAACAGGGGCATGTAATTACAATTCTTGATCTAATATTTCACAGCGGGGCCCGTTTATGCGCCCACCAAGAGCGAGTGAGGACTTACAGTGTTGTGGCACCAGCACCACCACCAAAGGCCCAATTTTTCTGCCCCTGTTTAACAGGGGCATGTAATTACAATTCTTGATCTAATATTTCACAGCAGGGCCCTGTGAGGGCTTACAGTGTTGTGGCCACAACAACAACCATAGTTGCCAACATTGTAAAAAAAAAACGTGGGACACTTTTGTGGCTGTAGGCTTTATGCGGCATAGTGGGCGCGGCTTAAATGGGCGTGGCTCAAGAGGGTGTGGTTAGAGTCTGAGATGAATGAGGGATGGAGAGGGAAAGGGGGAGAGGGGGAGAGGGGGAGAGGGAAATGACGGGACAGCAGCCCCAGATCCTACACAATAAAAATATGTGTATTCTAGAAAGTTTAACAATCAGCAGATAAAGATACTCCAAGCACCTGGTGTTAGCACTTCAATCATCCCGGCACCATGGTTGTTATGGTGTCAGGATGATTGAAGTGCATTATTTCTATTATTACATTGTAATATAAAATGAAATCATTCAACTCACCATAATGCAGAATCAGTGGGATCCCTGAGCGTGTCACTAGCCACGTCGCCTGCCAGCAGCCGTCCGTCCTTGCATCAGATGTCCCAGCAGAGTCCGTCCTTGCATCAGGTGCCCCCAGCGGAGCCCCCCTCACACCAGGAGTCCCCGGCGGAGCCCCCCTCACACCAGGAGTCCCCGGCGGAGCCCCCCCTCACACCAGGATTCCCCGGCGGAGCCCCCCTCACATCAGGTGTCCCCGGCGGAGCTCCCCCTCACATCAGGAGTCCCCGGCGGAGCCCCCCTCACATCAGGAGTCCCCAGCTGAGCCCCCTTACATCATGTGTCCCCAGTGGAGCCCCCCTTACATCAGATTCCCACAGTGGTGCGCCCCCCACCTCAGAGGTATCCTAGTGTGTCCACCGGCCGCATGGCTAGAACCCCCCGCCCCTTTCCATAACAGACTGGCAGCGGGGCGGGGGCGAGGCGGAGGGTGGGCGGCGACGCAGGAGCTCCGTCTAGCCCCCCCCAGCCATCTTCCTGAACTTCTTTAAGATGGCGGCCGGCGGAAACAATGTCTCCGCCGGGCGCGGACCTCCAGCGGCGGCAGCGAAAATCGGAAGAACCGGATTTCTCTGGACATTTCCCGGGACACCACAAATTCGGGAATGGAGTCTAAGTCCCGGGAATGTCCCGGGAAATCCGGGACAGTTGGCAACTATGCAACACCTAAGGCCCAAATTTCTGCTGAGTATATAGGGCAGGCCCCTACTTTCAAACATCCAACTTACAAACGACTCCTACTTGCAAACGGAAGGAGACAACAGGAAGTGAGATGAAATCTACCCCTAGGAAAGGAAATTCTCTCCTGTAAGAGTTAATATGGGAAAAACATTTCTCCTTTCCACTGATGCTTTATCATCAATCCTTGTTTCACAAAAAACCCCAATATTTCAGAAAACATTTGTCATTGGGACAAAAAGTGAGGTGAAATCTTCTGAAGAGGAGCACAGAAAGCAAAACAAATGTCACAGGGGTGATAACCCTTCCCTATGTTTTCCAAAAAGCTTAAAATATATTTTTGGGCTGGAGCTAAACACGTTAAAAATGTACCAGTTCAAAATTACTAACAGATTCTACTTAACAACAAACCTACAGTCCCTGTCTTGTTTGCACCGCCTGTATACAGCTGTTCAGAGTACAGAGCCTGTATACTGCTGTTTCCTTTTTTAATTTGGGTGCGGGGTTCCCCTTAATATCCATACAAGACCCAAAGGGCCTGGTAATGGACTGGGGCATACCCATGCCGTTTGTCTCACTGATTTTCATCCATATTGCCAGGACCCGACATTACATTAAAGCCGCAAGCAGTTTTAAATGACTTTTTTCCTTTAAAAATGACATTTTGTGCAGGGACTGTTCTAAGCACGGGAAACACGTGCCACTTTACAGGCATACTATAGACACCCCCCAGGTACTATATTTAAAGGAATATTTCACTTTTTTTTTTTTTTTACTTTAAGCATCATTAAAATCACTGCTCACGAAAAAACGGCCGTTTTTAAAAGTTTTTTTTGCATTGATACATGTTCCCTAGGGCAGGACCCAGGTCCCCAAACTCTTTTTAGGACAATACCATGCAAATTAGCCTTTAAAATGTGCACTTTTGATTTCGAACGTTCGAGTCCCATAGACATCAATGGGGTTCTAATGTTCGTGCAAATTTTCGGTCCATTCGCAGGTTCTGGTGCGAACCGAACCTGGGGGGTGTTCGGCTCATCCCTAGTAGGGAAGATTTGTTTCATCACTGTGTATCATCTGAGGCTATTCACTTCACTGGGTATAGGAGAGGGTTTACATCCACTTTAAAGGGGTTGTAAACCCTCAAGGTTTTTCACCTTAATGCATTCTATGCATTAAGGCGAAAAACCTTTTGTAGTGCAGCAGCCCCCCAGAGCTCCCCTTTTACTTACCTGAGACCGATCGTTCCAGTGACCGGGATGAGCAGAGCAGCTCCAGCCGATGTCTCGGATCTTCATTGGCTGGATTGATAGAAGCAGGAGCATTGGCTCCCACTGCTGTCAATCAAAGCCAGTGACATGGGAGCAAGGGGGCAGAGCCGAGTCCTGCTGTCTGTGTCAATGGACGCAGCAGCAGGACTCGGGAGCATGCCCTCACTAGTGCCCCCAGGGAATGCGTGTCTCTGTGGTGGCACTCGAGAAGAGGATGAGCCAGGAGTTCCGCTGAAGAGGAGGATCAGGGCCCCTCTGTGCAAAACCCTTGCACAGAGGAGGTAAGTATGAAATGTTTGTTATTTAAAAAAAAAAAAAAAAAAAAAAAAAACCCTTTACAACCCCTTTAATGCATGGTCCAGACAAGGCAGAGTTGGACCTGGTCTGCATGAGGAGGGATGGGCTGTCCCTTGGGGACCCCTGCACTATGTATGTTACCCACCCTAGACCCCTGCACTACATATGCATCCCACCCAGACCCCTGCACTATATCCATAACATACTTCTGACTCCTGTACTCTGTATGTAGTAGAGTTGCCAACTCATCTCTTTAAACCCAAACACATATGAATTACACAGGTTCTGAGGCTAATTTAATGCAGATAAGGCACAAAGTGAGTTTAATTACCACCTTAATCAGCCACAGAACCTGTGTAATTAATGTGCAGTGACCACCATGTGATTTATTGTGCCCACCATATGCAGTGACAACCATGTACAGTGCCCACCATGTGCAGTGACCACCATGTGATGTATTGTGCCCACCATGTGCAGTGACCACCATGTGACGTATTGTAACCACCATGTGCAGTGACCACCATGTGATGTATTGTGCCCACCATGTGCAATGACCACCATGTGCAGTGACCATCATGTGATGTATTGTGCCCACCATGTGCAGTGACCACCATGTGATTTATTGTGCCCACCATGTGCAGTGACCCTCATGTAATGTATTGTGACCACCATGTGCAATGACCACCATGTAATGCAGAGTGGTGTGCCCACCATGTAATGTGGAGCGGTGTGCCCTCCGTGTATTGTGCTGTGCCCACTATGTCATCTGCTGTGCTGTACAGTGCCCACCATATAATGCGGATTAGAGTGCCCTCTGTGTAATATGCTGTGCCTACCATGTAATGCGGAGTAGAGTGCCCTCTGTGTAATGTGCTGTGCCCACCATATCATCTGCTGTGTTGTACAGTGCCCACCATGTAATGCGGAGTAGTGTGCCCTCTGTGTAATGTTGTGTGCCGCCATGTCATGTGCTGTGCTGTAAAGTGCCCACCATGTAATGCAGAGTAGTGTGCACTCTGTGTAATGTTCTGTGCTCACCAAGTCATGTGGTGTGGGGAAAAAAGTAAGAGTAAGAAAACTAAGTAAAGAGGGGTCTATTCTATGTGGGGCCTGCCCTGGCTTGCTCTAAAGGGGGATCTAAATGGGGGACCCTGGCCTGCGCTTTATGTGATAATGAATGACTAAGCCCCTCCCCTTCATTACATTTTCAAAAGATTGGGTGACCTTAAAATGACCCCCCCCGAAAAAAGTTCTGCGGACGCCCATGACTGTATCTCTATATTGTACTGTTAGTCCATTGTGTCTCTACATTGTAACATCTATCGAGGTCCATTATTTTTCATGGCTTCCATACCTCGCCCAGGGCACTATTTCCTATGCTTATTTACCCCTCTAGCAAGAAGTAACATAGTCTCTGGCTGACACACCATTGCATGCAGTTAACCCCAATACACTAACACACACAATGAAATGCAGACAACTGTTGGAACCTGGCAACACATCTGCTAAAAAGATGCTCAAATGTCTGCTCAATTCAGTTCTGATCAGAGTGACACTTTTATAGCCAATTCAAGGCTACTTCCGCCATTTATTTCATGTTTTATCTCGTACCCATATTTACCTGAAACATGGTGAGATTCCCCAGATAGCAAGCAATTGAGCTGCAAGCTTGAAAATGACTTGCTAAGCTATTGCTAGACTTGCTAGCTTTTACAAGTTTGTTGGACAATGGCAGCAAGTCTGCATTGCATGACTCCAGATCAACTTTCTTTGCAAAAGTAGCACCCTCTACCGATAGGTAGGTGCTAGTAAGGGTTATTTTACTAGGGTTTTCAGCACAGGCAAATTTAGGCAGACCTATGCTGCAAGCTAGGCCTGTCTGTTTTGATCTGGGAACTAGGGGTGGTCAGAGTAGCAGTGGGTGTGACCACCTGTGCTCTAGTTCTAGGGCGCCTCCCCTGCTTCCAGAGAGAAGATTCTGGAAGAGGGGCTGGGCCTGGAACTGGAGTGGCAGGCAGCTCATGTGGGAGCCCTGACCAATCCCCAATTGGTATTGGCAGGGGGCGGGCCTCCTATAAATGCTGAGGTCATATGCCACTGGGGGAAGTCGGCTGAGTGAAGTGAGGAATGAAATGCTAGGCAGCAGCAGGAGGCCATCCCCATCTGGGGTTGCGCCAATCGCAGGAGGAGGCCCGGGGAGACTGTGAGGTAACATTGCCTCTACACAGTCATTGGCAATGTCTCTGCCACCACACGGTCGAATGGTAGAGAACACCTGCAGCAGGTGAGGCTGTCGGAACGCATGGTCCGGTCAAGTTCCTCATCAAGGACTCAGGGCTGTGGAAGGTCAGTGAGTATTACCACAGTGGGGGGCTGGAGGTGCCAGGAAGTCTGTGAGGGAACTCTGCTTTTACACTGTCATTAGCAGAGTCTTCATCATACACACGGTGGATGATGGGGAGTCCTGGATCAGAGAAGAGACTGTGGGGATCTGTGTCAAGTCGGTGTGGCATGAGGGCACATGATTTGCAAGTTGAGCTGGCTGGGAACAGTAGTCTATTACCTAAAGTCATGCTTTTAACCTACTAGGCCTCCGCGGAGAGGTTCTGCAGGCCTAGTAGCAGTGAGCAACCAGAGCCAGTAAAGGGACTTATTCAGAGTGGGCCCCTATTACCCATTAGAAGAAAACATATGATGATATATGATGATGATATATTTCATTTCAGTAACTACAAGTGTGTGCAGGAGGAAACCAGTGTGGGTAGAAGGAAGCAAGTTTGTGCAGGAGGAGTAACAGTCTGCATGGAGCTACAGGAAGAGCAACAGTCTGCATGGAGATGCAGGAGGAGATTTACATTTAATGTCCATGCGCATTTAATCTTCTGGCTCTAACATTGTGCTTTTGTGCTTAAATTATAAATCTGATGGCAATGACAACCATACCTCCCAACATTTTGAGATAGGAATGAGGGACACCTACTAGCAAACGTATGTAGGTGTAAGACACGCCCCCTGCCACACCTCCTTAAAGGAGAATTAACCAACAAAAAGGATAATTAAATCCACAAGTGCTTTTTTTTACCACTACTACTACTATTATATTGGCTCTTAAAATTTACAAATGCAGCAATTTAGAATTTGGATGAAAGTTTTAGTCCTGGGAAACACTTTTTGAAAGATAAAAAGCGCATTTCATGTACAACTATATAGATTAGACCAAAATGAGGGACAAATGAGGAGGAATGAGGGACAGAGGGACATTGCTCCAAATCAGGGACAGTCCCTCAAAATCAGGGACAGTTGGGAGCTATGTGACAACTCCTATGGGCATCCCATATTCCAATCCCTATCCAAGTTGTACCCCCTAATAAAACAACAAAAACAAAACCAGCAAAAGACTGTTCGTTGTCTCTGGAAGTGATGTATGAAGTCTAGCAGTGGGGTGATTTGGTGGATTGTTTGTTAATAGCTGCAACACCATGGCTACACAAACATTCTGCAAGTGTGCTACAATAGTCATCCCACCACAGGGGTCTCTGTGGCTGAATTTTCATGCTGTACACTTGCAGAGTTCTTGCTGTAGACTCACCACTGCAACTTTGCTTTTGCTAGAAACTTGCCATGCAAATTTGCTACAAATTGGAAACGTGTCAACTAGAACTTGTGCTTCAAGTGCTCTGCAAGTGTACAACTTGTTAGTGTAAATGTGCAGCAAGTTACCAGACTTACAATTCAACACTGTCACAAATTTGTGGCAAGTTATCCCTGCTATCTGGGTCCTCAGCCCCTCAAACTGCCCCCACTCCTTACCTGAATTGAGGAATTCTTCACCCTGCTGTATTCTATATTGTTTCATATTTGTTACGACTTTGCATGGCTAAGCTCACACAGCCACATCATCCAATACATTAAAATATAAAATATAAAAATTATAAATGCATATTTGGTTTGCAAAATGGGTGAACTTTTCAAAAAGTAGAATATGCCTTTTAAGATGTCCTTTAATTTTTTTTTACTTGGAAAAAAACAACTTTATTGATATAAAGCACATTTTACAAGCCAATCGGGTACATGTAGCCATAGAAGATCAGTTACATATTATGATAGCGAAATTAAATATGCAGAAATGTTACAGGGTGTGCATGCACATATATTCACAGGTGCAGTAAGTCATGTGGCAGTTTAATCTAACCTATAAACAAAACGTGCCTCTGGTACAGGGGAACACTGCACTGGGTATGGAACAATTATACACGTTTCCCCGTCCTCCAACCATCTGTCCCAGATCTTAGAATATTTTTGTGTAGATCCCCTGTGTGCGTAGATCAGTTTCTTGAATGGCAGGGTGTCATTAACTGCTTTTTTACACAACTGTAGTGTGGGGGGCATGTTCTGCATCCATCTCTGCGATATCACTTTACGTGCTAGGAATAATGTTTCAAAAATGAAAATTGTGTGATATTTGTCCACCTCTGCATCTGGCAGTAACCCCAAAATACATAACTTAGGGTCCAGCACCACAGGGGATCCCATATTATCATGGAGGAAACGGACAACCTGCGTCCAATACGTCTGAACATGTGTGCAGCTCCATATGAGATGGTAAAACGAGCCTGGGTCAGCCCTGCACAAGCGACACGTCAGGTCCGGCGTGTGCTGGAACTTTGCCAATCTCACCGGCGTCAGGTAGGCTTTGTGTACTATATACAGTTGTGTCAGTCTATCGGACAGCTTGGGAGACACTGTCTTAATTCCTTCTAAAATCTCGTCCTTGTCAGTGTCATCTATGGGTCCTACGTCCTGTTCCCATACTGTTTTGGGCTTGTGTGAAACAGCAGCTGCACCTTGTTGTCTGATTGTGTAATACAGGTGTGATATAAGCTTGGAGGGGTCATCTCCCATAACTATACTCAGCACGGGGGGGGCTCCATCCCTACATCCAAGTCCGGCAACTGGGTCCTAAGTGCGTGACGGAGCTGCAGGTATTTAAATGCTAGTTGGTGTGGGAGGGAAAACTCCTCTTTAAGGGTCTGAAACTGCTTGAGCCTGGAGGTGGACAAGACCTGATGGAGATACAATATTCCATGTCTAGCCCAAACTATCGAGTCTGGAATTGTTTCCAATTCTGGCATATGACTGTTAAGCCACAATGGGGTATGAGAAAGAAATTTCCCCACATTCTGCTTTTTAAGAGATATTTCCCACACCCTTTGGTGGTGTATCAACATGCCCGAGTTGTACCGCGCAGAGGGACCATTTTTGCTTTTTTCCCGCAAAGTATAGCCTGAACGGGTGTATACGTCGGGTGTCCCGGTTTGTCACAAACCAAAGATCTGTAGCGTTGCATTTCCGACATGTGGAAGTGGTACATGTGGGATAGTTGCAAGGCTAGGTAATAGTCCTGTAGGTCCGGAATAGAGGTATACCCCCCATATATGGTTTGCCAAGCTAGTTTGTGTCTACTATTACCCCAGACAAACGAATTTAGAAAAGCTTCCATCTGCTTAAAGAGTTTTAAGGGGATGTATAGGGGGGCGTGCCACACCAGATATAGAATCTTGGGCAGTATGATCACTTTTATTAAATTTACGCGCCCCATTACCCCTAATGGCAATCTAGACCATGTCTGTGTTTTGCTTTTTAATAAGTCAAACAAAGGAGCTACATTCAGGGGTGTGTAGTCAACCAGGTCCCTAGTTACCTCCACACGCAAGTATTTAATCTTGAATACTCTAGTGAGTGGCAGCGGGGGAGTTGTGAAAGGGGGAGGAAACACATCGATTGAAAGAATCTGGGACTTGTCCCAATTTATACGCAGGCCCGAGTATCCCCCCATTTGTTCAATAAGTCTTAACGCTGCTCGGAGTGATGGTCCCTGGTCCGCTAGGTATAATATGGTGTCATCGGCATACATTCCTATTTTATCGACTGTAGGGCCTCGGTGCAGACCCTGAATATCAGGGTGTGCTCTGATGGCAATGGCCAGTGGCTCAGCTGCCAGTGCATACATTAAGGGAGAGAGGGGACACCATTGTCAAGTACCCCTCTCTAATGGAGCCATCCATTCACAAAGATTCTCGCCCTGGGTGTCTGATATAGGAGCTGTACCCATTTTATGAAGCATGCCCCAAAACCATAGTTATGCAGATGTAGCACTAACTCACGGTGGAGCTGCTGATTTAAAGCAGGCTGTTACCATCACATTTTTTACCTGTAATTTCACCAACACCGAACTTAGAGCCCACGTTAACCTTATTATCAGACAATGTAGGCACCAGTCACTTGAGTACTTTTCCAATGCTTTAATGGGAGATAACTGGAAGAAGTAGCAGGAAAGAGGTAGAAGAAGAGTTGCAGGGAAGTTCAAATACCTTTTCTTGGTGTAGCACTAATGAATTGAAGTCTCAGCGGTGAATATATTCTCTGTTCAGGATTAAATCTTTGCCCGCCCGGATAGGTCTCTCTCACTAACCTAGCAGCCGGAACGTAGCACAAACAAAAAGTCTCTGCCACTGACTTGAGTGAAACAAAACTGTACGATCCTCTGCCACAGGATGTAGCAGTTTGATGAACAGCAAACACAGTACCAGAACCTTTAAGCCGACCCGGCAGTACTTGTGCGGTAGATTAGTTTAAGATGCGTCCTCCAATTGAGTCACCAGGCCCTTCTTAAGACCAGCCTTGCATGGTCCCTTCCAAGATGGGTCCTCCCCTGAATCTTCCCAATTGTCCGGCTTCTTCCCGCAGGACAGACAGCACAGGACCATCCCAGCGATAGCAGGCCCCAGACAGGCTTCTAGGCCTACCCGCAAGGCTGCCGCAACGCAACCCTCCAGGCCGGAGGGCCGCGAGGTAGAATTCACTAACACATACCTTTAGGCCAGGAGGGCCACAAGGTAAAGCTCCCAGAAAAATGGCGTCTGCCCCATAAATACTCTCTCCCAGAATGCAACCCGGAGGACCACCTCCGCCGAGTTGTCTACGGGACAGAAGAGCACTCATATACTTCAGCTTGCTGCTTTCCAACACTGACCCAGAGTGACAATGACACTCACAGGCAGAATGCGGAACTGCACGCACAACAGCCAAACTGGAACAGAGGCTAATCTAACAGTAAATTAAATCTGAACTATGTACAGCCCAGATGACCCAAGAAAATTTACATATAAGTGGTAGATTGGAAAATCTACCAGCGCTACACAGACATTCCCACAAATACGGCCATTCCACGGAATTAAAGTCCTTAGCTTTATTCAACGCCACCATCACCCTCGTTCCTGAGTTATCGTGTCAGGCTTGAATATTCATATATAGGTCGCCTGATGTTCATGGCTGTATTTTTCCCTGGCATAAAGCCTGTTTGGTCCGTGTGAATTAAAGTTAGGATAGCAGTGTTTAACCCAAAGTCCAGGATTTTAGCTAAGATTTTGATATCTACCTGCAGGAATGAGATAGGCCTGTAGGATTCAGGGAAGTGCGGGTCTTTTCCCGGTTTGGGGAGAACTATGAATTGGGCTTCCTGCATAGACTTGGGGAGTGAGTTCTGATTAAATATAGACTGGTATAAGGCTTTCAGCTTGGGGACCAAGATATCTGAGTAAGTTATATAAAATTCCAGAGGCAATCCATCCATCCCTGGAGCTTTAGATTTGGCTAGCTGTGCGATCGCTTCGATTTAGCAGAGGGAACTGTATGGAAGATAAATACGATCGAATCTCCCTTCGCGTGTACGTGTTTTGGGATTTGTACAGGTTGCCATAGAATTGCCTAAATTGAGCTGCCACCTGTCCTGTGTCTGTTATTTTACACCCGTCTGGGTCAGTAAGCGACACCATGACTGGGGGCCAGAAAGGCCAACAGTCTCCCCGCCCTTTCACCCTGTTCATACACCCTCTGCCTGCAAAAAAAAAAAAAAAACACGCTGTTTAGCCTTCTCCGTGTGCAGTTATGTGACTAGTCGGGTCTGCAGTTTCACTTTGTCCAGGTTTTCAAGGGTTGGGCTAGAGCTATAGGCCTTTTCTAAGTCTCACAGTTTATTAGATGTGAGTTGAAGTGCAGTGTTAGACTCTCGTTTTAGCCTATTTATTCTGGAGGACAATATTCTACGGGCATGAATTTTAAAGTCGTCCCAGTGTGTGGTAAGGGCAAGGGGTCCCTGTATTCCCTCCAAATAGAAGAGCAGCTCCCTGGCAATGGAGTCATGGTCCGTAAGAAGGGATAGCCAGTGAGGGTTTAGTCGCCAATGCCTGGTGGGAGAAGCTACCCGCAAGGACGCCATCGGCCAGCACGGAGAGTGGTCAGACAGGATCCTAGGAGCAAATCCTGAGCCCTCGAAACAAGTATGTAGTCTATCCTGGACATGGTATTATGACTTATTGAGTGGCAAGTATATGCTCTAGTCGTGGGGTTAGCTTATGTCCAAACGTCAATAAGGGCAAATTCAGTCAGTGTACGGTACAGCCTAGTATGCAGTGGTTCACCAAGTCTGGGTTCAGCCTGTGCCGGGCGGTCCAGGGATGGAGTCAAAGATGTCCTTTAATTTAAAAGAATGATGTAATCATGCGCTTTACCCACTGGTTATTTTCTTTCTGTTGTGTCTTAATCTCTACAATTACTGTATGTTGCTTTAACATCCTTATATATACTAAAGTTTGTTCAGAAACCACAAGATTTCTGAGTGAAATGAGATGAACAGGGTCTCAGGAACAGTACTTTTATTGTTGTATTGCTAAAAGAGATTTTTTAATTTGCCATGCCAGTATCCCAGATAGCAAGCAATTGCACTGCAACTTTGAAAATGACTTGCTCAGCTATTGCTAGATTTGCCAGGGTTCACAAGTTTTGTTGCACAATTGCAGCAAGTCTGCATTGCATGACTCCAGATCAACTTTCTTTGCAAACATTCTGCAAGTCTGCTGCAAGTTCTGGTTCAGTTATGTTGTGCGATAATCATCCCACCACAGGGGTCACTGTAGCTGAATTTTCATGCTGTAGACTTGCAGAGCTCTTGCTGTAGACTCACCACTTCAACTTTGCTCTTGCTAGAGACTTGCAATGCAAATTTGCTACAAATTGAAAAAGTGTCAACTAGAACTTGTGCTTCAAGTGCTGTGCAAGTGTACAACTTTCCAGTGACAATGTGCAGCAAGTTAATAAGACTTACAATTCAACAATGCAACACTGTCAAGTTATCCTTGCTATCTGGGATATATGAAATGCTTAAGGTTCACACTTGTGCGTTTTGTACTTGAGTTTCCACAAAACACCTTTTCAAAAACGCAGGTGCAGCGAAATTGCATTGTCTTTTTGACCATGTGGTTTCCCTGTGGTTCCTGCACCCACAAACGCGCTGTTTGCTGAAATGCGGGGGGGGGGGGGGGGGTTACGGGGGGTGGTGCTTCTCCTAAGAGCAGTGTGATTTGGTTGTGGGCGCGAGAACAGATGTGATTCCCACACCCGCAGCCACACAGAGGTGTGACCCAAGCCTTATGGTAAAAAAGAAAAAGATAAAAACACCCCCCTCCCAAATAGATTTCAATATAAAAGAATGTCAGAAAAAAAAATCATGTATCTAAATAAGAACCAGTTCCTTTGCCTCTTCAAAAATAAAGAATGACCTTGATGACTTGTTTTGTTTCCAGCTAGTTACATCAGATTCATTGTTCATTGTGCTGAGAGAATACGTTATGCACTTATCTAATAATCTATTTTTAAATAATGAAATTCTATATGTATTACTGTTTGCATGAGCAAAAGTAAAAATTTGAAACATTTTTCCCGCTTCGGCATAATATTTCCTTCTGAGTTATGAATCTCCTTGAACAAGAGCTTGGCTGCAAGATCATATGGATGTCATGACACCTCAGTACTTATGAACTTTTGGAGAATCTTGTGCTGTGGATATGAGCAAGGCTACTGCCCATTATGTGATTTTTAGGTGTTAAAGTATATCCAAATCTATGATTAAAAATGTCACATTTTGCAGCTTAAAGCAGACCTTCACCCTCTCATGGCACTCTCCTCCTCTCCATCCAGCTCCCCCTACGCAGTGCCAATACTGTTTTGTTTTTTTTGTTTGTGTAGCACCCTCTAGGTAGTAAGGTGCTAGAGTGAGGTTTTTCTCTGGCAGTTTAGGTAAATTTAGGCCGGTCTAGCTGGTTGTTAGGTCTGTTTGTTTTCATTCTGGGCTGGAAGTGGCTCAGGATAGCAGCTGATGACTCACAGACAGCATCACTTCCCTGTCACCTCCCTCTTCCTTCTAGAATGTGCTGGAAGGAGAGGAGGGGAAGAGAGGTGGAGCTGTCTGGGATATCTTAAGGAGCCCTGACCAATCCCCAACTTGGATTGGCAGGGGGCAGGCCTCCTTAACCACTTCCCGCCCGGCCTATAGCAGAATGACGGCCGGGCGGTGGTTGTGTTATCCTGACTGGGCGTCATATGACGTCCAGCAGGATAACCCCCTAGCGCACAGCGCGGCGATCGGGGACGGCGTGTGTTCCTCGGACACAGCGCTTCCCCGATCACGGTAAACAGCCTGGCTGTTTACCACGTGATCGGCTGTGTCAAAGTCACAGCCGATCACATGTCATAACAAACGCGGCGGCGCGCATCGTGCGCGCCGCCGGAGGAGTGCAGGGCAGGGATCGAGGAAGGCTGGTGTCCCTTGCACACAGCGCTTCCCCGATCAGGGTAAACAGCCAATGAAATTGGCTGTTGTTTACCACGTGACCAGCTGTGTCCAATCACAGCCGGTCACAAATGTAAACACAGAGGAGCAGTTACCATCTGATCTCTGCTCTCTCCTCACACACCGATCGTTTGAGGAGAGAGCAGGAATCAGTAAGTGAGATTGTCTGTTACAGTTTATTATCTGTACCAAACCACAGTGCACAAAACGACGCCCCCCAATAAAGAGGACCTGTCACACAGCCCAGCCCATCTGTCAATCAGCCTATCTGATCAATCAGCCCATCTGTCAATCAGCCCATCAATCAGCCCATCTGTCAATCAATCAGCCCATCTGTCAATCATCTGTCACAGGCCCACCGCTATCAGTTCTTCCATTGGTACCGCCACACAGGCTACCAGTACCGCCATCGGTACCACCGCCAGTCCTGCCATCAGGCCCGCTATCAGGCCCACCGCCATTGGTACCGCTACACAGGCTACCAGTACTGCCATCGGTACCGCCGCCAGTTCCGCCATCAGGCCCGCCATCAGTACCGCCATCAGGCCCACCATCTATACCACCACACAGGCCCGCCACACAAGCCTGCTACCAGTACCGCCACCACCACACGTACCGCTACCTGTACCGTCATCGCTACCACCCGTACCACCATCGGTACAGCCACACAGGCCCGCCACTAATACCACATCGGTACCACCACTACCACCAGCAGTATCATTACATAGGCCCGCCAAAAAGCACTACCATAATGTCGCAAAGGGTTTACACACCTGAGGAGGCATATGCCACTCTTACCATGTCGGATGATGAGAGCAGCGGGGAGCTCCTATCATCCAATTCTGGTTCGGAATACGAGCCAGTGGAGGATAGTGGATCGGAGTCCGAGTCCTCGGAGGAAACTGTGCCTCCCAAAAGAATGAGATCAGGACCGAGATCAGGACCAAGATCAGGAGATCTGCCCACCTCCAGCAGCGCCAGACCCCAGAAAGAGGAGCCCAGTACAAGTACTGGAATCACACGCCCAGCCCAAAGAACCCAGCCCCAGTCCTACCTTCCCGATGCCCTGGCAAACCCCTTATGGTTGCCTGCCAACTCAGGATCCGCTATCATCCCCCCTTTCACTGCACAGCCAGGTATGCAGTCCGACACTACAAATTTTTCTCAATTTGATTATTTTTGTTTATTTTTCCCACAAGATTTGCTGCAGAATATGGTGGATCAAACTAACCTGTATGCATCCCAATTTATTGCTGCCAACCCCAATTCTTCCTATGCCCGCATGTTCCAGTGGTGATGCCTAACACTGGACGAATTTAAATTGTTTTTGGGCCTTATGTTTAATATGGGGCTTACAAAAAAGAACGAAGTCCATGCATATTGATCCACCAACCCCATCCACCACATGCCCATATATTCCGCTGTCATGTCCAGGACAAGATACAACATGATTATGCGTTTTCTCCACTTCAATGACAATTCACAGTGCCCCCCCCCCTCCCGAGATCATCCCAACCACGACAAATTGTACACGATACGCCGCCTAATAAATTCCTTTTTCCAGCGATTTAGAGACGTTTTTATCCCAGACCAAAAAATTTGTGTGGACGAGTCCCTCATACATTTCACTGGCCGACTGCACTTCAAGCAGTATATACCAAGCAAGAGAGCCAGGTATGGGCTGAAATTAAATAAATTATGTGATCGAGCCACTGGATATGTCTTCACATTCCGGATCTATGAAGGAAAAGACTCCCAGCTCCAGCCCCATGATTGCCCCACATATATTGGAACCAGTGGGTAAATTGTCTGGGAGCTGGCATACCCCCTGTTTGACAAAGGATACCATTTATATGTCGACAACTATTATACCAGCCTGCCCCTTTTTCGTCACCTTTATAGTAAAAAAGCCCGGCCTGCGTTACTTTAAAAAAAAACGGAAGGGATTCCCACAAAATCTGTTGACAAAAAAAATTGCAAAACGGAGAATCGGCATTCATGAGGAACGAGGAGGTGTTGGCCATGAAGTGGAGGGACAAGAAAGATGTCCACATCCTCTCTACCATCCACAATGACAACGTGGAGGAGATCCAAAGAAGAGGCGGCCCCATTGTAAAACCCGAATGAATGTGTTCACGATTATAATATGTACATGGGGGTGGGGGGGTGGATTTAAACGATCAGATGCTACAGCCCTATTTTCAACCAGAAAGTCCCGTTTTTGGTATAAGAAAGTTGCGTTTCACCTGTTTCACATGGCCCTTTTTAATTTGTTTGTCTGCTACCAAAAAGCAACCCAAAACCAACAAATCACCTACCTCAAGCATATTGAAGATATCGTCACTGCCCCCAATTACCAACAAGGTCCCGCCCCAGTAAGCATTCGATCTGATAGCATGAGTCGACTTCACGAGCAACACTTTCCCTATCACATTCCCCCCACAGAATCTGGAAGAAGACGCCAAAAGAAATGCCGTGTATGCAGCAGAGGAGGAGTAAGAAGAGATACCAGCTATTATTGTCACCAATGTCCCTCCCAACCTGCCTGTGCATCGGAGATTGCTTCAAAAATTATCATCCATCCATCCAATATTAGTTCCCCTTATTATTAACAGACTGCCCTTTACCCATTTGCCTGCTACCATGTTAATTAACTGACCCTGGCCTGTTTACCGACGATGTCTTTGCTTGCCGATTTAAACCACGTTTCTGACTTCCACGTGCATCAACCTCAGCCTGTTTACCGACAATGCATCTGCCTGCCGATTTAAACCATGTTTCTGACTTCCACGTGCCCCGACCTTGGCCTGTTAATCGACCATGTTTTTGCGTGCCACTTGGACATATCTTTTGGCCATCTACTTCAGTACACAGGGGTCTCACATATGTGAGGGGCTTCAGAATAGCGTTCTGAGTAGAGAGAAACAGTTTTTCTTTCTCTGTGCTCCCAGAACAGGGTTTGGTTGCCCGGAGCCTTCAAAGCGATTTGGGTGGGAGAAGCCTCTACCCCTGTCCAGCTGGCTCTAAGCTTGATGGTCCTTCCTGCTGCCTGGACCAATACTTTGGCTGTGCTGGCCATATTGCTGCCTGTAATGACCCATGACATTATGGACCATGTTTCTTCCTGCTGCTCGGACCAATACTTTGGCTGTGTTGACCATATATCTGCCTGCTGCCTCTACTGACTTTGGACAGTATTTCTGCCAGGACACCTCTGCCTGCTACCTGGACCTGTGCTTTGGCTGTGCTTTGGCTGTGCTCTGGCCGTGCTGACAGTATCTCTGCCTGTACGAACTATGGACAGTATTCCTGCCTGCTGCCTGGATGATTGCTTTTGCTGTCACTGACCTCATTCCTGCCTGCTGCCAGGACCAATGCTCTCCTCTGTGGACCACTGCACTTCTAAAACCACAGGTAATCTTTTCTTATTTGGTATGTACCTGCTATGTGTTAGAAATATGAAGGGCCTTCAAAAATGTGATCGGTAGTCAGAAAATGATATGTGTAATTAATGCTGCTAGAATGCCTGGAGGTGCTGCTTGGGTGTTGGGCCTCTGTATGTGGCCAGGCTGTGTAAAAGTCTCAAACATGTGGTATCGCCATACTCAGGAGGAGTAGCAGAATGTATTTTGGGGTGTCATTTTTGCTATGTACATGCTATGTGTTAGAAATATCTTATAAAGGGACAACTTTGTGTAAAAAAAATGCATTTTCATTTTTTTCCCACATTTTCCAAAAACTTCTGGAAAAAAATGAACCATTCAAAAGACTCATTATGCCTCATAGATTATACGTTGGGGTGTTTGCTTTCCAAAATGGGGTCATTTTGTGGACAATTCCATTGTCCTGGTGCTCCAGGGCCTTCAAAAGTGTAATAGGTGGTTGAGAAAGGATATGTGCAATTTATGCTTGTAGAACGCCTGAAAGTGCTACTTCAATGTTAGGCCTTTGTATGTGGCCATGCTGTGTAAAAGTCTCACCGTGCCTCTTAGTAAATACAGTGGACTATCTACTTTCCAAAAAGGGGTCATTTGGGGGATATTTGTACTTTTCTGGCTTGTTAGTGTCTCAAGAAATGAGATAGGCCTTTCAGTACATCAGGTGTGATCAGATGTGATCAATTTTCAGTGATTGGCAACATAGTTTGTAGACTCTATAACTTTCACAAAGACCAAATAATATACATTAAATTTGGGTTATTTTTACCAAAGATATGTAGCAGTATACATTTTGCCACAAATTTATGAAGAAAAATTACTTATTTGCAAAATTTTACAATAGAAACTAAAAAAAAGTGTGTTTTTTCAAAATATTCGCTGTTTTTTTTGCTTATATCGCAAAATATAAAAAACCCAGTGGTGATTAAATACCACCAAAAGAAAGATCTATTTGTGAGAAGAAAATGATAAAAATTGTTTGGATACAGTGTAGCATGACTGAGTAATTGTCATTCAAAGTGTGAAAGCGCTGAAAGCTGAAAATTGGTCTGGGCAGGAAGGTGCATAAGTGCCTGGTATTGAAGTGGTTAAATACCTGGGGTGAGCCCAGCTAGGGAGGGGTTGTCGGGTGGAAGAGTTGAAGTGAGAGAGTGTGGAGGGGTGACCCTGGGATGGGGCTCGGGGGCATCCAGGAGGAGTGACAAGATCCTGGAAGGAGAGGCACATAAGAGAGCAAGTAGAGGACAGCGGGTGAGAACACTCTAAGAGTCTCCAGCAGGACTACTGGTCGCAACCAGGAGGGCTGGTGAGTGAGCACAGTCGGGAGGACAAGGAGGCACACCTGAGAGAACTGGGAGATTGCAGTTTGAAAGATGGGTGCAGAACCCATTGAGAGAGCAGTGTGGAGCAGGGCAGAGGAAAGAGGTCACTGCAGCTGGGCTGGCTGGCAGGGCCTGAAGAGAGCTATCTGTGATTGGTAGCTGAATAGAGGATAGCTAGCACCTGAACTTTTCCTACATCACAGGGGCCCGGGGAGGATGAACGGTGTGCAGCAAGTGAAGTGCTGGAGGAGGAACGGTGTGCAGCAAGTGTTTGTGCTGGAGAGAAGATTGAGGTGTATATACTAGAGTGTAAATAGGCGTCCCAAGCAACTTTGCACTGGAAATTCCTGGGCATCCCATAATTCCCCAAATCCCCATCCAAGTTGAATCCCCTCAAAAACAACAACAAAAAAAACTATGGACTAGTCTCTGATTGAGAAATGGATGTCGGGCTGGGCAGGGTGACAGGTGAACCACGACATTCAACAACCCCTACAGGGGCATGGCTACATTTGTTTGTTTACTTTTTTTTTTCCCATCAAAGACTCGCCCTGCCCCCTGGTGTCTAGGCGAATGATGCGGTGCCCCCGGTGCCTTCTGGGATGCATGACGTGCAGTTCCATTCAGCAAAGAGGAGGGGGCGGGTCTAGTGGTGCCTGCACCCGCATAAGCCGACAGCTGTCACAGACAACATAGTGGCGCCAGACCCAGGCAGCGGCTGCAGAGAGGAAGATCCCAGCAGCTCAACGCCAGACCCGCTGGCTACAGGAGTATGCAGGTAAGCAGGGAAAAAAATGGAGTGGGGGGAGGCTGCAATTCCTATTTAACAGTCCTTAGATATGGTGGCTGCATTCGTTTTCTTTTTTTTTCGGTTAAGCACATTATTTGCAAGTGCAGAAAAATACTTTAAAAAAATCCAACCTTTTTTATAGCGTTCTGTGTGCTGAAATTACATCTTAAACAATACTTTCTGAGGTATCTTTTTTGAACTATCCAACCCATCTCCCTATGGAAACGGGGAGAAAAGGAGGAGTTGGCAGTCCAAATCAGAAAAGCAGCCTAGGATGACAATGCTCCATTTATACAGTACAGTAAAGGACATTGTCCCCTATGGACAGGAAGTGTGTGCAGCCAGGTGCTTGATTACAGAAACATGGAGAAGACCTTGTACTCTTTACCATCAGTTTTACTTTCACTACTATGCTGATGTTGTGTTGCACTATCCCCTCCAGTCAGCAGGGGGAGAGCTATAGCCAGGAAAGCCTGTGGACTTCTACGCAGAATCTTGAGGATCATGGGAATTGAAGTCTGACACATCAACCATAAAATGGTTTATGGTTTCATGGAATAACTTTTACCAGACTGCACACAAAAATTCTTCCCCTTGGCAGCATGGGAGTTCATGTGAGCACATCAGCCTGTGTGCACACATCTCTGTGGGAGCCCAGACTGATGAGGACCGGGACTTGAGGCCTGATAACAGTGACACTGGACTTGCCCTTGCTGCATTGAGGCTGGAGCGATCTCTCACTCTCCCCTCCCTCACTTCTGAGCACCGTAGCCATCTGCGGAGAGGAGAGAAATATCACCCAGATAGCAAGGATAACTTGCCACACATTTGTGGCAGTATTGAATTGTAATGCCCCGTACACACGATCGGAATTTCCGTCAGAAAAACCTTGGATGGTTTTTCCGACAGAATTCCACTCAAGCTTGCCTTGCATACACATGGTCACACAAAAGTTCGGTGATGTACAGCACTATGACGAGCCGAGAAAATGAAGTTCAAAGCTTCCGAGCATGCGTCAAATTGTTTCCGAGCATGTGTAGGAATTTTGCGTATCGGAATTGCTACAGACGATAAGAATTTCCGATAGGAACTTTTTCTGTCGGAAAAATAGAGAACCTGCTCTCAATCTTTTGCTGGCGGAAATTCCGCCAGCAAAAGTCTGATGGAGCATACACACGGTTGGAATTTTAGACCAAAAGCTCACAGCGGACTTTTGCTGGCGGAATTTCTCGTGTGTACGGGACATAAGTCTTGTGAACTTGCTGCACATCTTCCCTGGCAAGTTGTACACTTGCACAGCACTTGAAGCACAAGTTCTAGTTGACACTTTTCCAATTTGTAGCAGATTTGCGATGCAAGTCTCTAGCAAGAGCAAAGTTGCAGTGGTAAGTCTACAGCAAGAGCCCTGCAAGTCTCAGAAAGAGCCCCGCGAGTCTATAGCAAGTCTCAGCAAGATCCCCGCAAGTCTACAGCAAAAGCCCTGCAAGTCTACAAGAGCCTCGCAAGTCTGAGCAAGAGCCCTGCAAGTCTACAGCAAGAGCCGCGCAAGTCTATAGCAAGAGCCCCGCGAGTCTATAGCAAGACCCCTGCAAGTCTACAGCAAGAGCCCTGCAAGTCTACAGCAAGAGCCTCACAAGTCTACAACAAGAGCCCCGCAAGCCTACAGCAAGAGCCCTGCAAGTCTACAGCAAGAGCCCTGCAAGTTTACAGCAAGAGCCCTGCAAGTCTACAGCAAGAGCCCTGCAAGTCTCCATTTTTGGCAAGAAAAAAGAAGCAAGCAGCGCAAATCTATAGTCCCACAATCTGGTGATAGTGAACCCACTGCTATTAACTTAATGCCTTACTGTACACATGTGAAATACATTCAATCCATCAATCATATATAATGATAAACCCTGTGTCATTGCATAAAATAATTAATCTATCATACAAAAATTATTTGTTTCTATGAAACAAACAATTAAAGTGAAAATACTGTTAAAGGGGCGTGACCGGACGAGGGTGTGGACGGAGTGTGGAGTGTGAGCGAGCAGCGTGATGAGAGTCTCCTCACCTCACCGTTTACCTGCTATTGCCGGAACGTCGGAACGTATGGCCGGCTGCTATCACTAGGCAGTCTGGTGCCTGGGGCTCAGAGTGACCGGTGGTGAGGCGGACAAGTGAGGAGGTGTCCCTAGAAGGAGAAGCCGGCGCCTGAAACCTGAATAAGCCAATTACACGGAGGCACCCTCGCTGGAGCCGTGGTAGCTACTGCGCCTGCGTTTCCGGGGACTAGTGGAGCGGCTTACAGTGTGCCGCTACGGAGCGGTGAGAGAGGAGGACCGGTGACTGTGGAGCTGGAGGATCTCCGGAGAACCTGTGCCAAATTGACTGTAGTACATGTGGAGATTAGTTGGGAGCTGGACGCTGAGTCCTGGGAACCCGGAGACCGGAGCAGGCAGGTGAGCGGGACTTGGAAATAGGGCTTAGGCCCTGTCAGTTTACTACAGTTTACTACACTTGGCTAAGGGACAGTGTGTATGTGACCCTGTACCATAACAGGGGGACCGAGGAGTGTACGGGCACCTGCGGTACATCTGTTTAGTGTACTAAGCATCCAAGCTGTATAACACGAATACCGGCCGACTGGAGGCTGCAGGGCCGTTGATAGTGCTTTTGCATTAAAGAGACAGTGCTTGCCTGTGCAATCCCGGCCAGTTCTTTTCTTATTTCTTGGCTCCCCTCTTATCTTATTTGTTTTCCCCTGGTGGCATTGGGTATCTGGCTATACAAAGTTAACAACGGCAATGTCAAGGAGGAGAGGGGAGGAGTCAGTCAGTATGGAGAATCTAGGGCCCCAGTCATTGCGGTCAGCAAAGGAGAAGGGGAACCAGGCGGCAGCAGCAGCAGCAAAACTGGAGAGGTTTGCACATACCCCTGAACAGACTCCCACCAAAAACGGGCAAGTATCGCAAGTTAAAGCCTCCGGGGATAGGAAAAGTCAGGGACAGGTATCATCAACTCCAGCTGGAGCAGGGCACAAGAACCCGAATGTTAATAAAGGCACAGGGGCAGTGGAAAAGGCCCATTTGCCATTACCAACCACCGTCTCCGTTACAGAGGCAGAACCTACCTTGAGGGAAGTATTACAAGCGATCAATTCCTGTAAAACATCAGTGGAGGGGTTAAGCTGCCAAATTAAAGAGGTTAAAGATGAACTGTTACTAATAAAGCAGGAGTTGCAAAAGGCAGTAGACAGGATAACTGGCTTAGAGGGAAGAGTGAGCCAAATAGAGGATGATGTTTTTCCCCTACAGCAAGATGTTAAAACCATGAAGGAGCAACTGGGTAGAATTAATGAGAAAATGGATGAAATGGAAAACCGCCTGAGAAGGGACAATATAAGAATAGTGGGTCTCCCAGAGAGATGTGAGGGGCATAGCCCTATTGCCTTTCTGGAAGGATGGCTTACAGAAATATTCGGAAGAGATGCATTTTCTTCACAGTTTGCGATCGAGAGAGCCCATCGGGTCCCTTTCAGGGCCCCGCTCCCTGGAGGGCGCCCCAGGTCCTTATTAATGAAATTTCTGAACCACTGTGATAAGATAATTCTACTACGTAGAGCTAGAGAGAAGGGGCCTGTCTTCTATAATGGAGCAAAAGTTTCATTTTTCTCGGACTTTTCACCGGAGCTGCAGAGACGCAGGGAGGGTTTTGTGGAGATCAAACGCACCTTACAAAAATTTGAAGTCAAGTATGCTTTATTGTATCCAGCTAGGTTACGGGTAGAGGCAATTGGGGAGGTCCTTTTCTTCGACTCCCCGGCAGGAGTAACACGCTGGTATGAAGAAAATAAACAAAGACTGAAACCTAAAGAACGGAGCCCAGAGAGTTAGGGTACCTGATAAGAAGACTTGGACTGTGGGAAGGAATATGGACTTGGTATAGAGTGGAAGAGGGATGTTGTATGGTAAAGTAGGAATGGGGGAGGAGGAGGATATTACACTTAAAATTTGGCACATGTGGATGCTACTGGTAGGGGGAGGGGGGGAATGTTAGGAAGGGGTATATTGCAAGGAATATATGAGGTGGTCACGAATAAAGCCCCAGGTGCGAACCTGGTAAGGTGGGGGAGGGGGGGGGTGGGGGCGGCTGGTGGGGGGGAGGGAGAGGGGGGGGTGGGTGGGTGGTGGAGAGGAGGGGGGGTTGCAAATTTAAGTCAGAGAGAAACTAAAATGCACTCAGCACTTGGGGGGGTAGATAGGGAGGTAGAAGGGGGGGGGATGTAGGATTAAGCACATGTGTGGTAAATATGATAAGAACACTATGAACACTATGAATAGGAAAATGGAAGATAAAGGGGGACACTTAGAATGTTTACTAGAACGGAAAATAATAGTAAGGAAGCCCTATGGGCCTTAAAGTACAGAGGGTAATTAAGGGAACTCTTTTCTCTTTTTTTTCTTTTTTCTCTTTTCTTTTTGTATGTAATGCACATCACGGTATTAATAGAGGGGTCTCGTTTTAGCTGCCCTATGGGTTTTGGAGTTATAATGGGTAAGGAGGCTCTATTTTTTGGCACAAGGCAATATACCAAGTTTAAAGTTAGAGTGCCCATTGTCTTTGGTTTTAGTATATCTGGCTTTCTAGGTGCCAATTCCTGCCTGATGCTCGTTTGATGCAGGTTCTTAAAATAGGCTCCTGGAACATATGGGGGATGGGGAACCCAAATAAGAGGTCTGCCATCTTCTCGCTGCTGGAGATAAGGGGGGTGGGTTTGGTCTGCCTACAGGAGACCCACTTGACAAAGGACACGATGAAATGTCTCCCAAGTAGGAGGTTTCAGGCCCAATACCATTCGGTTTACTCCTCTTATTCTAGGGGGGTGAGCATAATGGTGACAAGAAGCATGTTCTCCTGTAGGCAGGCCAAGGTAGATAGTATGGGTCGTTATGTTTTTTTACACTGCTCAATTGAAAATAGAATGCATGTTATAGCTAATATTTATATCCCCCCACCTTTTAAACTGGAAGTGTTGTACAGCCTAATGGAGTTTATGTTGGATAAAACAGACACCCCAGTAATAGTTGTAGGGGATTTTAATGAGGTGATGAATAGAGATCTGGATAGATTTCCACCGAGAGTCCAAACAAATAGCGTAGCAGAGGGCCGGTTGGGCCAATTCCTAGAAGAGGCAGGCCTGTTGGATGTATGGAGGGCCCGGAATCCTGGAGTAAGGCAATATTCCTGCTTCTCGGCCTCCCACTCCACCTTCTCCAGGATAGATATGACCCTGGGGAACGCGGAAGCGGTACCAATAATAAAGGATGTAGTATACTTTCCGAGAGGGGTCTCGGACCACTCCCTGATGGTGGCCTCAGTGGGTATAGGGGGCAGGGAGGCTAGAAGATTTTGGAAACTAAGCCCATATTGGTTGGAGTTAATGGGGGAACCAGAGAGGATAATAACAAAGCTAGAAGACTTTATAAAATCCAATGAAGGCTCAACTACAGCAGGTATACAATGGGACACATTGAAGGCATTCCTTAGGGGTATTCTGATCCAGGGGGTGGCAGGGGTCAAGAAGAGGGCAAGGGAGTGGGAGGAAGGGATTAGGAGGGAGTTGGAGATGGCAGAGAAGCAATTTTTAGAGGGCCCAACACCAGAGAAGCAGAAGTTGTGGGAGGATAAACAGGAGACCTATAGAACAGCAGTCCTAAAGAGGGGTGAAAATAAGCAACTTTTTCAGAAACAACGGACCTTTGGGGAAGGAGAAAGTGTGGGACGTATGCTGGCTTATCTAGTGAAAACCAATTCCTCCTCCTCGACGATTCCTGCAATTAGGACCCCAAATGGTGAGATATCCTCTCAGAGTTTAGAAATTATGGACACATTTGGGAAGTATTATGAAAATCTGTATAGGTCGCAGGGGATTGCTGGAGAGGAGGACATGGATACATTTTGTAAGGATATACGGGTCCCCACGGTTGCTGAAGAAGGTAGAGAGGGTATAGACGCACCAATTACATTAGCTGAACTACAACAAGCGGTAAATGGAATGGCAAACCAAAAATCTCCGGGGCCGGATGGTCTCCTGGTGGAGACCTATAAGCAATACGGGGAGATCCTGCTGCCAGAACTACTAAAAACACTGAACTGGGCTTTACAGGGAGGGAGCTTGCCTGTCTCTATGACCGAAACAAATATTATCTTGCTCCATAAAGAGGGGGGTGACCCGCTGGAACCGTCGGCATACAGGCCAATATCCCTGTTGTGTACGGACGCCAAGATCCTGGCGAGGGTGTTGGCTGCCAGGCTCAACAAAATTATGTATAAACTTATACACTCGGATCAAACGGGATTTATTTTCCACAGGACCACGAGCATGAATATCAGGAGGGTATATTTGAATCTCCAGACCCCGACAGAGAACATGGGGTCAAGAGCTGTAGTGTCCTTGGACATAACTAAGGCCTTTGACAGCCTGGAGTGGGCCTATCTTTGGCGGGTTCTGGAGGAGTTTGGCCTAGGTCCTGTTTTTATAAAATGGATAAAAATACTGTATAGGGGCCCAAGCGTGAGGGTTAAGTTTAATAAAGAATTCTCAGGGAAAATATGCTTAGAGAGGGGGACAAGACAGGGGTGCCCTCTGTCCCCCCTGCTTTTTGCCCTTGCCATGGAGCCATTAGCAATTCATATCAGGTCCACCTCAAAGATTGAGGGGTTTGTAAGAAGAACAGGAGAGGAGAGGATTGCCCTGTATGCCGACGACGTCCTACTGTTTCTTGGAGATATGGGAAATTCCCTTAGGCAGGTAATGGATACAATGGAGAGGTTTGGTAATGTGTCAGGACTAGTGGTGAATTGGAGGAAGTCGGCATTACTGCCAATAGACACCCTTAATAGTCCTGTCTTGTCGGGAATTTCACACTTAAAAGTAGTCTCAACAATTCGCTATCTGGGTATAAATATGACAAAGGATCCCAATCAGTATATTGAAGATAACCTAGCTCCACTACTGGGCAAATTTAAGTGTAAAATAGATATCTGGAACCGGCTCCCCTTGTCTGTAGCAGGGAGGGGCAACCTAATCAAGATGGTTTGGCTGCCTCAACTGCTGTATTTGTTATACAATTCACCAGTGTGGGTGAATAAAAGGTGGTTTAAAAAAATTGATACGCTATTTAGGGAGCTGTTATGGAGGAGGGGGAAGGCTAGGATTAGCCTTCAGAACCTACAATTGCCAGTTAAAGAAGGAGGAATGGCCCTCCCGCACCCAAGGTGTTATTTTCTAGCAGCACAGTTGCAGCATATAGGGGGTGGAAGTGCTGACAGAGGTTTGTTAACCCTGGAGGCGCCACATAAAACAGTGGTGGAGGCACTGGAGGCAGACTCACTGCCTGGTAGTGGTCCCACAACCAAGTTGACAATAAAAGTTTGGAAGGTAACAAAGACTTTAATGGGATATGTTGGGTTCACAGAATATGCCCCCCTCTGGTATAATAGGAACTTACAGGAGATAGTGGTCATGGGGGAATTTAAGGAATGGGCGAGGTGGGGTATAAATAGACTATCCCAGTTGTACAAAGGGAATGTATTAAAAACCTTTGAGGATCTTCAAAAGGAAAATGGCATTCCGAGACAAACATTCTTTAGGTATTTACAAATGAGAGCGGCTTTGGAGGTACAATTCAGGGCAGGTCCCCCAGTGTGGACTGATGCTGCATTGCTTCAGAAAGTGGTTAAACCTGGGAAGATAAAGGGTTTTATTTCAGGAATATATGCGCAACTGTGCAATAAAAGTATTGTAAGATCAGAGCATCTTGGCTGCAGGGAGGGTTGGGAGACGGATGTGGGAAAGTTAACAGATGCACAATGGAGGAAAATACTGGAGATAGGGCAGGAGGTTTCAGTTTCACCCGCACAGAGATTTTCTCATTTAATGTTGCTACATAGAGCATACTACACCCCAAAAAAATTATTCCGTTTTGGTGTAAGATTAGATGCCAAATGTCCTAGGTGTGGTGAGGAGGGTGATTTGATACACATGGTATGGAGGTGCCCCAAGCTAGTCCGTTACTGGCTGGGGGTAGTAGATTCCATTAGTGGTAAGTGGGGGATATCTCTGGAGACAGATGCCAGATTTTGCATCTTTGGATATAGAGCGTGGGGCTCGGAGGAGGTAGCGGCTAAAACAGCAGTTTTGAGATGCCTTTACCAGGCCCGGAAGCTTATTATGCAAAGATGGCAAACAGCCCTCCCCCCGACAATTGAGGAGTGGGTTAAAATAGTAAATGATATAATATGGAAGGAGAGAGCCCTATATATTAGAAGAGGGAACCTTAAAAAATTTGAAAGGATGTGGAACCCTTGGTTAATAAGTATAGGATGTCAGGATTAAAGGAATGGAGGTAGGATCTGGCTCAGGGTGGGAGGGGAGTAGGGAATAGGTGGGAGGGATAGGGGAAAACAGCTGTCGCCTCAATATACAGTACGAAGCTTAACCGATGGATAGAATAAGTAGATGTAACGGGAACAAGTAGGAACGGATGGGGGATATATGGCCCCTTTTCTAGTGAACTATGTCTACATGAAACCGAGGTTGTTTTAATATGTTTGTTGGAAGGTATGTAAAATTAAGAAATGTTAATAAAGATTATTTAAAGAGAAAAAAAAAAAAAAAATACTGTTAAAAAAAAGTGCAAAAGAAAAAATGGTGTGCTGACACAGTGAACAAAAAGAAAGAAAATATTATTCATTAGTAAAGTGCATGCATCAAAAATTCATATTTGTTCAAAATATTTGCAGTCCATTTTGTAATCCCAGGAAAAATCCATTATTATCACTTTCTTGGATTACTATAATATATTTTGCACTAAGCACTTTTTATTCACTGTGTCCGCACACAGTTTTTTTCTTTTGCACTTTTTTTTAACAGCATTTGCGCTTGGTTTGTTCCATAGAAACATATATTTTGTATGATCGATGAATTGTTTTTTGCAATGACACAGAGTTTATCATTATACATGATTGTTGGATTGAATGCATTTTACATGTGTACAGTAAGGGATTAGGTTAATAGCAGTGGGTTCACTATCACCAGATTGTGGGATTATAGATTTGCGCTGCTTGCTTCTTTTTTTTTCTTGCCAATTAACTGGTGATCATAGGCATGCGCAGGGTGTGTGCCAGGTGTGCCTGGGCACACCCTGATCACCCCAAGAGAATGAGAATTATCACTCTGTGTACAGGCAGGGAGATGGAAAATATCTCTCTCTGACCAGTTCTGCCATTCATGAAGTGCTACCATACTTCTCTTTCACTGTGCCGGCTCTGCCATAAGAGTGTGTGTCTGTATGTATGTATATGCAAATATATATCTCACACACATATACACACACAAGCATGTGTGTTTAATTTTTGGGGTGCGCACCCTAATGCAATAGGCTACACACACACCTATGCTGGTGATTCACCGGTACTTAGGTGGCAGCAATCTTATTTAATTCCTCGATCTTCCATTAATATCTTTGGCACTAGTTTTTCTTGTTGTTTGTCCAAGTGTCCATTTTTATCAGGTCTATTCACTAATAAGTGAAGAGAGGTGAATTGTCAGAGAAATCTAAGCCAAAGTGGCTGAAGTAGAAAAAAAAAAAAAAAAAAGCTCTCATTGAAAAATGTTTAGCTTTTTTGGCCTATATTTTACCATTTCCCTAAAAAATGTACCTCACTTCACTGAATAGTGCATTAAGACAAAACTGATCTTTATAAAAAAAACATTAAAATATTTGAATAAAATCAATACATAACACTGGTTTTCATCTTAGTTATTTTTTTTATTAGGGTGAACATTTAACAAAACATAAAAAAGAACATTTATAATATGAAAAAAGAACAGTCTCAAAAACAATAAAAATGATACAAAAAAAAAAAAAGACACCACACAAAATAAAAATTGCAGTAATATGTGATACTATGTGAAACAGTGATGAAGTGCACTAATTCAAGAAGCTAAGCAGCAGAAATAGACAAATATGCATGATGCCTATCCTTAAAAAAAAAAAAAAAATACATTAATGTGTGAAACAGTGATAAAAGTGCTTGAATCAAAAGCAGGTATTCATCTGATTTTACATTAAAAAAAACAATAAAATAAGTCCCAAATAATAAAGTGCATCAAAACGTGATGGAATTTGAAGATCACATGCTCAAAAAACAGTTCTTAAAAGTTGTGAACACAATTGTTCCCACCATCCATCCACCAGGAGTGTGCCCTAGCAGCTCACCTTAAACAAAGACAACAACAGGTCTAGTGGCGCTTTGGTATACAAAACCTTAATAGCAGTTCACGTTCCACTCTCCTCTCCTCACTTGTATCGAAATCCACAGCTGGTCTGACAAGGCTTTAATATATGGATCCTTTATGGAAAATCACATTCCACTCTACTCTCCTCTCCTAAAAGCCACTAGACCTGTTGTGATCTTTGTTTAACCTCCTCCCGCCGGCCGTCAAATGACGGCTGGGCGGCGTGGCTCTCATTCTGGGTGGACGTCATACGACGGCCTCGCAGAACAATTGCTCTCGCGCACCCCCAGCCGTGCCGTGTTGCTAGGACACGGCGTGACCCCGATCTGTGTAAAGAGCCGCGGCTCTTTAACCATGTGATCGGCTGTGTCCAATCACAGCCGGTCACATGTATACACGGAGATGCCAGTAATCGGCGCCTCTCGCCTCACACTGGCGGAGTGTGAGGAGAGGAGAGCCGATCAGCAGCATCTCCTCACAGAGGACATCTAGGGATGTAATCAGGGCACTGATCATCAGTGCCCTGATTCTAATTAAGTGCCACCAGTGCCAGAACTGTGTGCCTACCACTGCCAGCAATCAGTGCCAAACAGTGCCCACAATTGCCAGCAATCTGTGCCCACAATTGCCTGCAATCAGTGCCCACAAGTGCCATCAATCAGTCATTAGTAATGCCAGTCAGTGCTGGCTATCAGTGCTGCCCATCAATGCCCATCACTGCTGCCCATCAATGCTCATCACTGCTGCTCATCAATGCCACCCATCAGTGCAACTCAGTGCCCACCAGTGCCGTCTATCTGTGCCCACCAATGCGACCCATCAGTATCACATATCAGTGCCACCTATCAGTGCCCATAAATGCGGCATATTCGTGCCTTCTCATCAGTTCCACCTAATCAGTGCTGCCTCATCAGTGCCCAAAAGTGCCACCTCATCAGTGCCCATCAGTGCAGCCTATCAGTGCCCATCAGTGCTGCCTCATCAGCGCCCATCAGTGAAGGAGAAAAATTACTTTTGTACTTAAATTTTGTACTTCAATTTACAAAATTTACTGATATAAAAACTAAGAAAAACTTTTTTTTCTTTTTTAGGAAAAAATAAAAATAAAAAACCCAGAAGTGATTAAATACCACCAAAAGAAAGCTCTATTTGTGTGAAGAAAATTCTAAAAATGTCACATGGTTACAGTGTAGCATGACCGCATTGTCATTCAAAGTGTGACAGCGCTGAAAGCTGAAAAATGACCTGGACAGGAAGGGGGTGTAAGTGCCCTGTATTGAGGTGGTTAAGGTGAGCTGCTAGCATATTAACAAGGAAAAATAAAACATTCCAGATTGTGCTCTACCAATGGGATATTAGGGTTAGTCACTCCTTGATTTCTATCTCTCTGAACTCCATATCAGATCTCATGGATACCACTCACCTCTCTGCACACCATGACCTGCACCAATTAGGGCCCTTTCACACTGGGGCGGTTTGCAGGGGCTATTGCGCTAATAATAGCGCCTGCAAACCGACCAGAAAGTGCCGCTGCTTTGTCTCCACTGTGAAAGCCCCGAGGGCTTTCACACTGGAGCGGTGCGCTAGCAGGATGGGAAAAAAAGTCCTGCTAGCAGCATCTTCGGAGCAGTGAAGGAGCGGAGTGTATACCGCTCCTTCACGGCTCCTGCCCATTGAAATCAATGGGACAGCGTGGCTATCCCTGCTGCTTTGGGCCTCCTGTCAAACTTTTGGGGCCTGGGCCCAGTACATTAGGACAGGTGCTACCACCTGGGCCCTGGGCACAATGCACACTGCCACTTGGGGCAATAGAATATAAGTGCATTTTCCCACCCTGAAGCCACAGCTGCTGCATACAGCCTCCCATACAAATCAATTACAGGATGCAGCTGTACTTGAGTATATTGTATGTAAGTACTTGCATAAAAATGAGCATGGACGAACGCCTCTAGATACAGACTGTCTACATTCAGGGGCGCACACCTACAGTCAGGTCCATAAATATTGGGACATTGACACAATTCTAATCTTTTTGGCTCTATACACCACCGCAATGGATTTGAAATGAAACGAACAAGATGTGCTTTAACTGTAGACTTTCAGCTTTAATTTGAGGGTATTTACATCCAAATCAGGTGAACAGTGTGGGAATTATAACAGTTTTTAAGGGAGCAAAAGTAATGGGACAGATTAACAATCATCCATCAAACTATCACTTTTTAATACTTGGTTGCAAATCCTTTGCAGTCAATTACAGCCTGAAGTCTGGAACGCATAGACATCACCAGACGCTGGGTTTCATCCCTGGTGATGCTCTGCCAGGCCTCTACTGCAACTGTCTTCAGTTTCTGCTTGATCTTGGGGCATTTTCCCTTCAGTTTTGTCTTCAGCAAGTGAAATGCATGCTCAATCGGATTCAGGTCAGGTGATTGACTTGGCCATTGCATAACATTCCACTTCTTTCCTTTAAAAAAGTCTTTGGTTGCTTTTGCAGTATGCTTAGGGTCATTGTCCATCTGCACTGTGAAGCACCGTCCAATGAGTTCTGAAGCATTTTGCTGAATATGAGCAGATAATATTGCCCGAAACACTTCAGAATTCATCCTGCTGCTTTTGACAGCAGTCACATCATTAATAAATACAAGAGAACCAGTTCCATTGGCAGCCATACATGCCCACGCCATGACACTACCACCACCATGCTTCACTGATGAGGTGGTATGCTTTGGATCATGAGTAGTTCATTTCCTTCTCCATACTCTTTTCTTCCCATCACTCTGGTACAAGTTTTTTTTGGTCTCATCTGTCCATAGGATGTTGTTCCAGAACTGTGAAGGCTTTTTTAGATGTCGTTTGGCAAACTCTAATCTGGCCTTCCTGTTTTTGAGGCTCACCAATGGCTTACACCTTGTGGTGAACCCTCTGTATTCACTCTGGTGAAGTCTTCTCTTGATTGTTGAGTTTGACACACATACACCTGCCTCCTGGAGAGTGTTCTTGATCTGGCCAACTGTTGTGAAGGGTGTTTTCTTCACCAGGGAAAGAATTCTTCGGTCATCCACCACAGTTGTTTTCCGTGGTCTTCCGGGTCTTTTGGTGTTGCTGAGCTCATCGGTGCGTTCTTTCTTATTAAGGATGTTCCAAACAGTTGATTTGGCCACACCTAATGTTTTTGCCATCTCTCTGATGGGTTTGTTTTGTTTTTTCAGCCTAATGATGGCTTGCTTCACTGATAGTGATAGCTCTCATCTCATATGGATCTCATATTGAGAGTTGACAGCAACAGATTCCAAATGCAAATAGCACACTTGAAATCTGGACCTTTTATCTCCTTCTTGTAAATGGGATAATGAGGGAATAACACACACCTGGCCATGGAACAGCGGAGCAGCCAATTGTCCCATTACTTTTGGTCCCTTAAAAAGCGGGAGGCACATATACAAACTGTTGTAATTCCTACACCGTTCACCTGATTTGGATGTAAATACCCTCAAATTAAAGCTGAAAGTCTGCAGTTAAAGCAGATCTTGTTCGTTTCATTTCAAATCCATTGTGGAGGTGTATAGAGCCAAAAAGATTAGAATTGTGTCAATGTCCCAATATTTATGGACCTGGCTGTATGTACATGCTTTGAAAAGTACAGATGTATACCCATACAGCTGCATCCTTTACTTGAGCTCTATGAGAGACTGCTTGCAGCTGCAGCTCAGGGGCTGCAAAATACACCCAATTTTGCATTATGTGGCCCCAGGCCCCCGTGTGGATAAAGCCTTAAAGGGTAAGTTCACCTCTACAGAAAAATCTGTAAGGTGAACTTACACAGGACACCCCCCTCAGTCCCGCTGACCTGGAGTGCGGCAATCTCCTGTTCTGAGCCTTGCTATAGCTGCCGCGAGTCAGGGGCTTAGAAATCCCTCGGCTTTCACTCTTCTTCTTCCCCGCTGACAGAACGGGCTACACGGGTTCTGATTGGTCGGTCCAGACCAATTAGAATGTTCCTAAACGTACCTCCTGACGAGGAAAATTTTGGAGATTAAGCTGTGAGGATTTCGAAGCCCCAGGGCCGTGACGTGGCTATAGCAGGGCACAGAATGGGAGATTGCCGCGCTCTAGTGGGACTGGGGGGGGGGGGGATTGAGGAGGGGGTCCTGTGTAAGTTCACCTTTCAGATGTTTCTGTAAAGGTGAACTTACCCTTTAATTTGTCTTAGCCCAGGTTCACACTGCTCCGATATGAAACTCACGCAACTTCCGTTCTGACTTTTCCTTGCAACTTCAGTCCAACTTGTATCTGACTTAATGTGACTTTTTACACTCTGTGGCATTGAATTCATATCAAAGTCAGACCAAAGTAGTGCAGGAACCTTTTCTAAAGTCAGAGCAACTTGTGTCGGATCAGTTAAGATGGCTCTCATAGGGAGACATTTAATTTGACATGTCGTGCTCTCACAAGTCGGATCCCATGTCACACCAGTGTGAACCGGGCCTTAACCTAGAAGCCAGGTAGACCTGCACTGGTCCCAGCTGTGGCATTAACGGATAATCAGTTGCCTACGTTGTAACCCATAAGACCCCTTTCACACTAAGTAGTTTTCAGGCGTTTTAGCGCTAGAAATGAGGAGGGGGTGTCTTTTTTCAACCTAACTATGTAACTATGTAGAAATTAGACATGTGCGGTTCCTTTGGTTCCGAATTAAAATTCGGATAGTACCGAATTTAAACAAATCCGAAATAATGAATTTCGAATTCGGACTTGAATCGTTTTTGAATACTTTTTGAATTCAAATAGTTTTCCAATTTCCAAAGAGAATAAAATAGAATAGAAAATATTTTTTTTTCTATTCTATTCCTTTATTCTCTATTCTATTTTATTATTTTTGGAAATTTGAAAACTATTCTAAATTGATCGGAAAACTTTTTGAATCGATTCGAAAATGAATAAATGAAACAAATCCCGAAAACGAATGAAACAGATTTAACTAAACAAATTTATGTTAATAACGAATCAAAACAAAACAAATTTTTTCATTCTGCACATGTCTAGTAGAAATAGCGCCTGAAAACTGCCTCCCTGTCAGAAACCATGAATCAGACTGAGATAGAAGTACATTTAAATCACACTTGTTTAAGAATAATAATAAAAAAAAGGTAAACAGTGTAAATGTAGTTAAAACATGACCAGAGTTCAGGTACCGGAACGGATAGTCAGACAAGCCAAAATGTCAGGGAGCCAAAGAGGAGCATAGTGGAACAGCAAGCAGGATCTGGAGCCAGAAGGAATGTCAGCCAAGCAAGTCTTTAACAAGAACACAGGAGAGCATCTATAGGGATTTGACCAAGGAGAAGGCAGAGATCATCTTTACTGGACGGCTTGGACTGATGAGGCAGGATATCATCAACAGGTGAGTCACTGTGGAGAGACAGGAGCTGGCAATTAGCCGACAGCTGAGCAGACAGCTTTGAGAAGGAAGAGGTGAGCCCAGCCCTGACAGTACCCCCTCCTCAATGACCCCTCCCCCTAGGAGGACCATCAGGCTTGAGTGGGAAATGTCTATGGAAATCACGGAGAAGGACAGGGGCATGTACATCCGAGGATGAGACCCAAGAGCGTTCATCCGGACCGTACCCTTTCCAATGCACCAGGTACTGTATGCACCCATGGAACCTATGGGAGTCAACAATGGACTGTACTTCATACTTCTCATGGTTCTCAATCTGTATAGGGTGAGGACGAAGCACCGAGGTGGTAAAGAGGTTGCAGACCAAAGGTTTTAATAAGGAGACATGAAATATATTTGAGATACACATATTACAAGGGAGGTCTAATATGTAAGCCACTTGGTTAATCCTGCAAAGAATACGGAAAGGCCCAATAAACCAAGGTGTGAACTTTAGAGAGGGAACACGAAGTCGGAGGTTGCGAGATGACAGCCACACCCTGCCCCCAACCTGGTAGGAAGGCGCAGGCAGGCGTCTGTGGTCAGCATCATTAGCGTGGTCGCAAAGCCTCCTGGACTTGTGCCCAAGTGTAACGAAGACCATGGAGATGCTCCTCTAATGCAGGAATACTCTGTGGAACAAATGAGTCAGGCAACATGGAAGGTTGGAAACCATAGTTCACCATAAACAGGGACAATCGGGAAGCAGAATTCAAGGAACTATTGTGAGCAAACGTCGCCCACGGTAAGAGGTCTGACCAGTTATGATGGTCAGAAATATTGCAACGTAGGAATTGCTCCAAGAACTGATTGGCTTGTTCTGCGGCCCCATTAGACTGCAGGTAATATGCAGAGGAGAAAGCAAGATGAATTCCCAACTGTGCACAAAAGGCTCGCCAGAACCGGGACACAAACTGACTACCCCTGTCCGAGACAATCCCCTTGGGTAGCCCATGTAAGCGAAAAGTCTCCCAGGCAAAAATGGAAGCCATTTCCTTAGAAGTGGGCAACTTCTTAAGTGGAATACAGTGGGATATTTTCGAGAACTGGTCAACCACCATAGGAGTTGGGTAACTCCACAATGAAATCCATAGACAGGTGGGTCCAGGGCCTCTCTCCATTGGTTATGGGTTGTAGGAGGCCCACTGGAAGGTGTCATGTAGTCTTACTCTGAACACACACAGGCAGCTACGAAGGCGGTTATATAGTAAGTCTGGAGCATGGCAGTACGGAGACTCTCTGGGAAAAAGCAGTGGTCACAAGGTTTCTCAGGAGGAGCATGGACCTGAGCAGCAAGAATTTTGTCAGCCAAACGAAAAGTGAGCCTGGTGTGAACCTTAGCCAGAATACTATCTGGAGGAATCGCAGGAATCGGAATCGACTTCCACATCTTGGAAGTGGAGGGAAATTGTTGTGACAAAGCGTCAGCCTTACATTCTTAGTACCGGGTAAGAATGAGACAATGTAATTGAAACTAGACAAGAAAAGAGCCCATCGCGCCCTTCTGGGAGAAAGGCATTTAGCCTCAGACAAGAATATGAGATTCTTATGGTCAGTAAGAATGAGAAGCGGCACAGTGGTACCTTCCAGGAGATGTCTCCATTCTTTCAGTGCTAAAATGATCGCTAACAGCTCTCTGTCACCAATCTCATAATTGCACTCCGCAGGTGACAATTTCTTGGAATAGTAGCCACAAGGATACATAGCGCTCTCAGAGGTAGGACATTGAGACAGAAGGGCACTCCAGTCTCAGAAGCATCAAGCTCAAGGATAAAAGGTAATATTGGCTGAAAAGGCGTTTGACAGGGTACCCTGCGACGTCTTGGGATGCCGGCCTCCATTATGTCCTGGATCTCTGCTGTCTATTCTACACCTACTGCAACGATCAGAGTGAACGGAGTTGATTCTAGACCCTTCACTATAAGCAACGGAACGAGACAGGGGTGCCCACTTTCCCCGCTCCTCTTTATACTTTCTCTGGAACCCCTATTGCAACACATCAGGCTTAACCCCGACATTAAGGGACTTGAATCTGGCACGTACCATCAGAAAATTGCTGCTTATGCGGACGATCTTTTGTTCTACATCTCAAATCTGCATACCTCCATACCGGTCCTCTTATCTGAAATACGCCAATATGGTGATATATCGGACTTTAAAATCAATCTCCAAAAATCTGAAGCACTCAACGTCTCCCTATCTCCCAGCTCTCAGGCTCGACTTGGAGGCAACTTCCCCTTCCGATGGACTCCCCAGGCAATTCAATATTTAGGCACTAAATTTCCCTCAGATTTACAACTCGTCTACCAACTCAATTTTCAACCTCTATTGAATGGTTTTTCCTCAGATTTAGAAACATGGAAGAACTTGGCAATATCATGGTTTGGTAGATGCAATGTTTTAAAAATGAATATCATGCCGAGGCTGCTCTACCTCCTGCAGGCATTACCGGTGAGGATACCGCAGAGCTTCTTTCACAAGCTACGCTCAATTCTCGTAAACTACGTTTGGCAGGGCAAGTCATCGCGGCTTAAGAGATCGCTACTACAGCGGCCAAAACTCAGAGGAGGGGTAGGTCTTCCCGACCCCACCCTGTATTACTTAGCAGTCCACATGAACAGAGTTGTGGATTGGTGCAGACATTCACCACATAAATTGTGGGTCAGACTGGAACAGGAATTAGTGCCCATTCCCTTGGCGGGTTTGCCTTGGAGTGGGTCTCGTTTTTCCCAATTTTCCTCCCCACATCCACTAATCGAACCCACCCTCCAGGAGCTTCACAGATATTTCAGGATAGCAGAAACAGTAAGCTTTCCTTCCCCGTTAACGCCCATAATTAGGCACCCGGACTTCACACCAGGTCTTTCAGACAGGTCCTTTCGGCTCCAACCAGAACAGAGAATGGTTAGAGCCTCCTCTTTTCTTGGCCCCTCAGAGTGGGTTGACCCCGCAGGCCTATATCCTACTCTTAATTCTTCTATTTTGGGTAGGTGGAAGATTTCTCAACTTTCACACTTCATCCGATCCCTCCCTGATAACGACTGCTTTCATAGGCAGCCAACGCCCTTTGAAGATTTGTGCCTAGGAGAGGAACCTATACAGAAATCTCTTTCCCACTCCTATAATATCTTACTTGCTCACATATCGCAACATGATCCCCCATACTTGAGGAAATGGGAGAGAGATCTTAATACCACATTCACTGAGGATCAAAAAAAACGCATCCTCCTGTTTGCTCATAAGTCATCTTTATGTAGCAAATATCAAGAGATCATCTACAAGATTTTGACGCATTGGTACAGGACTCCGTCTGTACTAGCGTCAATATTCCCAGGACACAGCCCTCTTTGTTGGAGATGTGGTAACCAAACTGGCACATTACGCCACATATTCTGGGACTGCCCAGAATTGACCCTTTTCTGGAGGCAGGTATTACAGATCATTCACAAGATCACGGATGTCTCCCTTCAGGATAATCCGGCAGCAGTATTCCTAAACCTAACCCCTATGTCTTGTAAGCGATATCGCAAATCCTTATTGAAACACCTCCTGAATGCAGCCAGGGCGTGCGTCCCCAGTGTATGGAAGCAACAATCTCCACCGGTGGTATCACAATGGTTTGCTAGGGTGTGCGACATACAGCGGATGGAGGGTCTCACGGCTGCCCTAGAGGACAGGGAGGAGGAACACAACACTCGTTGGACACACTGGAACCTGTTCCGATTCTCGGATGAATACAATTCTTACATTTGAATAACCTGTCTTAGGAGGAATTGAAGCATAGGACCGTCGACCCTGCCAGAACCCTATCACCCCCCCCCCCCCTCCACTTACCTACCCTTTACCACCTCTACTTTATTCTTTATCTTTATTCTCCCCTTTGACACCTTTGGCGTCATCCTCTTTGTTTTCCTATTAAAAAAAAAAAGAAAAAATTCCCTTGGATTGCGGTAATCCTCTGGTATTGCTCCTGCGAAATCAGGACTGGGAGCCACGTATTGTAGGAGGTACGTTACTCAAGTTTAGTCTTCCAGGGTACAATAGTTCGGTTCCTGCCAAATAGGGAAAGTTTATTCTAACTCTCAGGTTGTCTTTCTCTCACCTTAATGCTCTTAATCATTGGGTCCATATAGGCCCAGTAAAACTAACCCTATTTTAGGAATGGAGGTTCTCTCCAATGTTCAGGTTTAACTACAGGTTACGATTGTTGTGGAGCCCTTAGACTCAGACTCTTGAATTAATATAACTATTTTAGAACCATCCCTGTGTTCTCCCTAACCTATATACAGTAGACCTCTTTGGATAGTTATGTTTATTGCTTACCACTGAATTTCGTAGGTTGACATGTGTGTTATTCTGTCACTCTGTACAAACCGCAATTCTTAAATAAAAAGATTTAAAAAAAAAAAAAAAAAAAAAAAAAGGTAATGTTGGATCAGGATGTGCCAACAGGGGACCAGAAACAAAGGCAGCCTTGAGACTCTCAAAGGCCTTAATGGACTCCGGAGACCAACTCTGTGGGTTACCATCCTTTCTGGTCAAATCAGTCAGGGGCTTGACCAGAGACGAGAAGTTATGAATAAACTTCTGAAAATAGTTGGCAAAGCCAAGAAAACGCTGCTTGAGGATGTAAACCCATGGGTTGGGGCTGTAGGACTGCTGAAAGTTTCTCTGGGCCCATCGAAAAACCAGCAGTGGAAATGACATAACCCAGGAATTTAACCTGTTCATGATGGAATTCTCACTTCTCCAATTTACAATAGAGATAGTTCTCACTTAGTTTCTTAAGCACATGACAGACATCTGTGTGGTGGCTCTCCAGGGACCTGGAAAATATGAGGATATCATCGAGAAAAACCACCACACATAACTGCAACAAATCTCGGAGGACATCTTTAATAAATTCCTGGAAAACTGCCGGGGTGTTACAAAGGCCAAAAGGCATTACGAAGTACTCATAATGGCCTGTTCTGGTATTAAACGCAGTTTTCCACTCATCACCCTCCTTAATCCTCACGAGATTGTATGCCCCTCTCAAATCAAGCTTCGTGAGGTGGTCAAAATAACTCCAAATTCAACGGAATTGGATAGGCATTCTTAATCGTGAAACGATTGAGACCCCTATAATCAATACAAGGTCTCAGTTCACCACTCTTCTTCTTCACAAAGAAGGAACCAGCACCAGCAGGAGACGAGTATTTGCAGATGAAACCTCAAGAAATGTCTGCAACATACTCCTCCATGGCCTTATTCTCCAAGACCGACAAAGGGTAAACCCGGCCACGACGAGGTATGGCACCAGGTTGAAGGTCAATTGCGCAATTATACGACGGGTATGGAGGCAAACTACCGGCTTGACCTTTGTCTAAGACATCTCTAAAATCACATTACTTCTCTGGCAGGGAGGAGAGTGAAGAGGTGCACAGGACCTTGGCTACCTTCTGGAAGCATGTCTTATTGCATTGTGGCGAGCAGGAGAACCTCAGCACGAAGCCAATCAAAAGAGGGGTTGTGCCTCTGTAACCAAGGAGCACCAATAACCAATGGAAACATAGGTGAGGAAATAACTTGGAATTGGATTATTTCATGGTGAAAAGCCTCTACAACCATGGAAAATGGAACAGTTTCATGAGTCACATGGGCAGGCTGTAGAGGTCTCCCATCAAGAGCCTCAATGGCAAGTGGAGTGTCACGCAGCTGCAGCGGAATCGAGTGCTTCGATACAAAGGCAGCATCAATGAACAGGCCTGCAGCCCCAGAGTCGATTAAAACCTGTATCTCGACGGACGACTCAGACCAAGAAAGGGTAACCAAAACCAGGGGCTTATCCTTCTGGATAACTGGGGACGAAACAATGCCACCTAAGGTGTGTCCCTGACAGGACCTCAAGGTTCAGGCGTTCCCTGGACGGGTAGGACAAGACTTCAAAAAGTGACCTGCCTGGCCACAATAAAGACACAATTTCTTCCTCCTCCTAAGGGTTTTCTCATCCACAGAGATGCGTGAAGCCCAAGTGCATGGGTTCATCTTCACAGACTGACTCAGCACCAGGAGGCATGGGAGGTGAGGGAGGCAAGGGTGGGACTGTAAAGTTCAGAGACAAATGTACAGGAGGCTTCCACGAGTGCTCCTGAAAAGGGAGTCTTTCTCTGAGTCTGGAGTCAATGAGGATGGCAAACGTGATCAACTTCTCCAGCTCATTGGGTATATCTCGGGCTGCTATCGCGTCCTTGATGGTATCCGAGAGACCATGAGAAAAAGCAGCCACGAGGGCCTCATTGTTCCAAGCAACCTCCGCTGTCAGAGTATGGAATTCAATGGCGTAATCGGCAACAGTTCTCGTACTCTGTTTGATGGACATGAGGTTCTTGGTAGCAGAAGTGGAGCATGCGGGAATGTCAAATACGCTTTTAAAAGAACCCACAAACTCAGGGTAACGCAAGACAACAGGTTTTTGCGTCTCCCATAGAGGGTTTGCCCAGGCCAAGGCTCTCTCAGAAAACAAAGATATCACAAAACATACTTTGCTTCTGTCTGTGGAAAACGCCTGGAGCAGCATCTCAAAGTATATCTGAACCTGGTTGAGAAACCCTCTGCATTGGACTGGATCGCCCCCAAATCGCTGGGGAAGCGGAGCAGAACCAGACATACCTCTTATAGAGGTAATATTCGAGACGGTGCCTGGACAGAGACTGGAGCAGCAGCAGAGATTGCCTGCAACACAGGTTGTACCGGAGCAGCCACAGTGGGAGATTCCAGGTGAGCCGTGCGACTCAGGAGTGTTTGTAACGCCCTGGCAAACTGATCCATGCAGTGATCCTGCTCATCCAATCTGGAAAAAATATTACCAACAAGTGGATTGACTGCATCTTCTGAATTCATGGCCTTTGTCTACTGTCAGAAACCATGAATCAGACTGTGACAGAAGTACAGTTAAATCACACTTTAATAAAACATAGCCAGAGTTCAGGAAACGGAATGGATAGTCAGACAAGCCAAAAGTCAGGGAGCCAGAGAGGAGCGTAGTAGAACAGCAAGCAGGATCTAGAGCCAGAAGGAATGTCAGCCAAGCAAGTATTTAAAGTGGTTGTAAACCCTCCACTTTCACATTAGCTTATTCTAATCTATATATAACAGGCAGCTGATTGCTGCCTGTGAAATTTCACTCACTCTTTCTGTTTCCTTACAAATCATCCTGCAATCTGTAGTGACACCAGCCATGCTTGCGCATTCCATAGATTCTTTAACGGCACGCTATGTGTGCCGTTTTACTATCCTCTGCATGCCATTGACTTTAATTGAAAACAGCACAGAGAAAGAAGCCTCTCGATGCTGTGCTCTCATCCTCCCCTTCCTGGTTCTCCCCCTTGTGACTGTATAAGTCGTCACACAGGGGGAGTGAACTAGAGCAGCACAGATAGTGATTTGCCATCAATAGCTTAGCTCGGTTGCCTTAGTAACAGCAATCGAGATAGAGGCTTGGTCTAGGCTTGGACAGGAAAACAAAGTAAGGGTGGAAATGACGTCCACAAAAGATTCATTTACCAGTAGTAACGATGGCGCAGCCAATACCCGGAAGAAACTAAATTTTAAGAAAAAAAAAAAAAAAGATATTTTACAACCTCGTTTTTGTCATATTTAAATATGTATGGCTTACCAATACATTCCAGGATCGTTATATTTAAAAAAAAAAAGAAAAAACATACGGGGTTTACTTCCTCTAACAGGAACACAGGAGAGCATCTCTAGAGATGTGACCAAGGCAAAGGCAGAGATCATCTGGACTGGACGGCTTAAGTAGGCAGGACTGATGAGCAGGATATTATCAACAGGTGAGTCACTGTGGAGAGATAGAAGCTGGCAATTAGCCGACATCTGAGCTGCCAGCTTTGAGAAGGAAGGGTTGAGCCCAGCCCTGAAACGCCCATTCTCTGCAATGGGTGCTTTCATACCCAGGCGGTACACTTGCAGGACGTTCGGAAAAGTCCTGCAAGCAGCATCTTTAGGGTGGGTTGGGAGCGCTATATACAGCGCTTCCAAAACGCCCCTGCCCATTGCAATGAATAGGCAGTGCTTCTGAAGCGCCTGAAAAGCGCTTCGGAAGTGCTGCAACACTGGAGTTTTTAATCCCTTCTTTGGGGTTAGAAGCGCCCCGCTAGCGGCCGAAAAGCGGCTCAAATGAAACAGCATTATTAAACAGCAGTAAAGCACTGCTAAAATGAGCGGCGCTTTACCGCCACCCTAGTGCGAAAGGGGTCTAAATGAGAGAAGGCAGGGCAGGAACAGTTTTCTGTATGCAGCACTTTCTGAGCTGAGATTGCATGGAAGGGGAAGAGCAATCAACATAAAAGTATGGGCTGGGATGATGGAAGAGAAAGATATTCTGATTTTTATTGTAAAGCAATTGCTGCCATCATCCTAAAGCATTCATATAGCAAAACAACACTATAACTCTAAGGATGTACATAGAAAAATAGAGACTTTTCAAGTAACCCATGGTATTTTGGGACACTTAAAGTGGAGCTATCATTGAAATTCAAACTTCATGTAAGTTAGTGGGGAGTGCGCATCAGCATTACCAATTACATTATTATTTAAGTACTAACTTATCTCTTGCTTGTCATAAGTAAAAATGTTGCTTCAGGGGCCCAAATATGAAACACAAAGCCTCAGCAGCCTAGATCAAATAGTCTCAGGCTGGGTTCACACTATCTTCGCATGCAGCTCACAGCAGGGGTCTGGTGCGTTCTCCTTCACTGTTTCAGGTCCGATTTCAGCACAAATTTTTGGCTGAATTCGGACCTGAAACAGACCAAAAGACGCACAGGGCCCCTGTGCAAATTTGCACCGGAGCCGCAGCGGAGATATGTGAAACGACTCCATAGAGAGCCAGTCAAAATCTCCTGCTATTGCGAACTGGATGCGCTGAGTATTATGGTTGTTTAAAGACATTACAGGGTGCAAAGTCTCATTTTGAATTAGGTAGAATCTAGTAGATTTGTAGTGAGATAAGAGGATCAGCAAGACACAACATTGTGTAGCAGCACTAAGCACAAATGAAGGAAGGCCTGCTTAACCACTTGCTTACCAGTACAATTTTATCATTTTTCATAAACATGTTAAAATCAACATTTTTTGCTAGAAATTTACTTTCACCCCCAAAATGTTACATATTTTCTGAAAGCAAAGGCCCTGTGGAATAGAATTGTGACAGTTGCATTTTCTTATGTTGCACAGTATTTGTACAACGGCTTATGAAATGCTTATTTTTAGGTACAAATACACTAAAATGAATACACTTAAGCCGGCCACAGATGGATCACAATTTGACCGGTTCAGCAGGGACCGGCCAAATTTTGATTATCTATGGGCAGCCTGGTTGTTCAGAAGTGGATCTTTTCAATCCACTTCTGTATAACCAGGCTGTTGGAAATTTTTTTTGCGATACGGCACTGCGTCACTTTAACTGACAATTGCGCTGTCATGCGATGCTGTACCCAAACAAAATTGACATCCTTTTCCCACAATTAGAGCTTTCTTTTGGTGGTATTTGATCACCTCTGCGGTTTTTATTTTTTGCATAAACAAAAGAAGAGCGACAATTTTGAAAAACACATATCTTTTACTTTTTGCTATAATAAATATCCCAAATATTTTTTTTTTAAATCAATTTTTCCTCAGTTTAGGCCGATATGTATTCTTCTACATATTTTTGATCGTAATAAGCATATATTGATTGGTTTGTGAAAAAGTTATAGCGTCTACAAAATAGGCGATAGATTTATTTCATTTTTATTATTATTAATTTTTTACTAGTAATGGCGGCGATCTGCAATTTTTATTGGGACTGCGATATTGCGGTGGACAAATTGGACACTTTTGACACATTTTTGGGACCATTGACAATTATACAGCGATCAGTGCTATAAAATGCACTGATAACTGTATAAATGTCACTGGCAGGGAAGGGGGTAACACTAGGGGGTGATCAAGGGGTTAACTGTGTTCCCTAGGTGTGTTCTAACTGTAGGGGGGATGGGACTGTCTAGGAGGAGAGAGAGAGAGATCGCTGTTCATACTTAGTATGAACACACGATCTGTCTCTACTCCCCTGAAAGAACTGGGATTTGTGTGTTTACACACACAGATCCCGGTTCTCGCTCTGTTACAAGCGATCGTGGGTGCCTGGCTGCTATCGCGCCCACCGGGCACTCGCATCGGCTCCGGCCACACGCTGCGGGCGCACTCGCCCCTAGTGGCCAAAAGGCGAAGCGACGTAAGGTAATGTCGTTCCGCCCAGCCGTGCCATTCTGCCGCAGTAGAACTATTTTTAGCAGTTAAATAATAAGAATATATGGCTGCCTACATATTAAAAAAGCAAAAAAAATTAAAAAATTATATTCTCTCTCTCTCTCTCTATATATATAAAAAATTAAATCAAACACACACACACACTTATTAAAAACATTAATAGGACTACAGATCCCCTTTAAATTCTTGAAACATGTATTTCAGCAGTCATACAAGTCAATGTTCATGCAGTCAGCATTACAGCAGTAATCAGCTTTTGACAGATTCATGGCCCACTTCTTTTAATTACAGCTGTGAAGAGACATGCTGCATGTGATTCATTGTAGTGAGCTAATACAGTACTGAGGATATTTATGGGGTCTGATACATGTTAAAAGCATGACTCCCCCCAGGATGTTATGTCATATAAATTGAGTAAAGCAAATAAATAAAATTAAACCATAGTATACTATATATACTTACTGTGTATACAGTATACATTAGACTTTCAGCAGTACAGCACCATACAAGTTGTGCATTTTGAAGTGACTTAAGTACCTTGTAGCTCAAGAGATATACCACTTACAGTCCTGACACCCATGCCTCTGACCTGGACTCTCTTGCAGTGCTAAGTCAACCAAAGAATAAATTGAATTCAACACTTTTGGGCATCAGATGCCTGCATGATCAGTTGAGTTCTGTGGTGTCACCAGGCAGCCGATACATCACTACTGTGTCCCGGCAGAGTCGTTTGACTCTAAAGCAAAATGTTCTTTTTATGTGGACCCTGGTGGGTTAACTCATCATTGGTGTCTTATATGTAGCACCCCCCCTGGGTATACTGGGAGCAAAAAGGGTACCTCCAGATACAGGGAGCGGACTTAAATTCACCCCAGGGCTGAGTCCATGGCTATAATGGGAAGTTAGAACAAATGTCAGCGCCAGTCACTTTAGGTACTTTTCAATGCTTTCATTGAAACTTGAGAAAGGTTGTAGAAAAGAGGTTGAGGGGAGGTTTCAGATACCTTTTTAGCAGATCACTTACAGACTCCTTGAATCAAAGGACAAAACACAGCTTTCTTTCAGCAGATCTTGAATACCTGGGTAGGTCCCTCACACAGACCTAGCAACCAGTAAGATGTCTGGATAAGCCTCTCTCACAGACTTAGCAGCGAGTAGATACCTGGATAAGTCTCTCTCACAAACTTAGCAGCCAGGAGCTTGTTACCTTGATTTGGATTATAGAACAGCTTCACAGTACCAGAACCTTTAAGCCGACCCGGCAGTACTGTGAGGGTAGGTTAGATGTAGGTGCGTCCTCCCACCGAGTCACCAGGCCCTTCTGAGAGACCAGCCTTCATCCTGGCTCTCTCCAGCAAGGGTCCTCCCCTGGATCTCCTCAGCTTGGCTCGGCATTCTATTCAGGCAAGACAGCTTAAGGACCACCTCAGAAGTAGTAGGCCCCAGATAGGCTTCTGGGCCTACTTGCACAGCTTGCAGCAGCGTAGCCTTAGGCCTGGAGGGCCACGAGGTGAGAACTGACTAAAGCACATGTCATCTGTTCAATAAATACCCCTTCCCAGAACGCACAGCGGCAGGAACCTCCTACTGGGCTGTTTCTGGAAAAAGAATATTCATTACAGCTCAACCTAGTTATTATTCTCACACTGTCCTGTGGTACCAGTGACACCTACTGGCAACAGTGAGAAATGCAGAACACAGTCAAATTTAGGACAGAACCAAATAAACTATGTACAATCAATCTGAGCTGTTTACAGCTCAGCCAAAAACTAAATTTACATTATAGCCCCATTTTTAGGAACAGGGGGCTACATATATATTTTGAATAATCTCCAACAGTGAGCCATAAATCCTGACTCTGTTCCTGCCCAGCAGTAATTCTATTCCTGCTCAGCAGTGACTTGTCTTTATTACATGAAGCTCCTGCACAGAGGCAAAGTTTCACACTGGATTACTGTACAGATATGGAAGAAATATATAACAAAAAAACGAAAAACAAGATCAAAGTAAGAATACGTATGCCTCTTGTCAGGGCCGGTGCTTAACTATTTCACTCCATAGGGGTGTCGTTAGTCTTGTCTAGGGCCGCGCGGGTGACTACAACAGGATCAGAGAGCGGACTCACCAGGGCAGCAGCTACATCCAGAGACATGGTGCCTGCCTCCTCCGCTGTCCTCGAGCCCACATCCTCCACCGTCCTCGAGCCCACATCCTCCACCGTCCTCGAGCCCACATCCTCCACCGTCCTCGAGCCCACATCCTCCACCGTCCTCGAGCCTGCCTCCTCCACCTCCTCTGCTTTCCTCGAGCCCGCCTCCTCCGCCTCCCCAGCTGTGCTCGTGACCGCCTCCTCCGCTGTCCTCATGCCCACCTCCTCCGCCTCCCCGGCTGTCCTCGTGCCCGCCTCCTCCGCTGTTCTCATACCCGCCCCCTCTGCCTCCCCAGCTGTCCTCGTGCCCACCTCTTCTGCTGTTCTCGTGCCCGGCTCCTATGCCTCCCCAGCTGTCCTTGTGCCTGCCTCCTCTGCTGTCCTCGTGTCCTCCTCACAGACTGAGCTGCTGTGACCTCCTCTGCAGCAGCTGTGACAGATGTTCTCCACGTCTGCTGTGCAGGGTGCAGTTAGTCTTGCCTAGGGCCGCACGGGTGACTACAACAGGATCAGAGAGCGGGCTCATCGGGGCAGCAGCTACATCCAGAGACATGGTGCCTGCCTCCTCCGCTGTCCTCGAGCCCGCCTCCTCCACTGTCCTCGAGCCCGCCTCCTCTGCCTCCCCAGCTGTCCTCATGCCCGCCTCCCCTGCCTCCCCAGCTGCCCTCCTTCTTCGCTGTTCTCATACCCTCCTCCTCTGCCTCCCCAGCTGTCCTCGTGCCCACCTCCTCTGCTGTCCTCATGTCCACCTCCTCCACCTCCCCAGCTGTCCTCGCGCCCACCTCCTCCGCTGTTCTTGTGCCCGCCTCCTATGCCTCTCCAGCTGTCCTTGTGCCCGCCTCATCCGCTGTCCTCATGCCTGCCTCCTCTGCAGTCCTTGTGCCCTCCTCATAGCCTGAGCCGCTGCTGACCTTCTCTGCATCAGCTGTGACAGATGTTCTCCACGTCTGCTGTGCAGGGTGCAGTTAGTCTTCCCTAGGGCTGCTCGGGTGACCACAACAGGATCAGAGAGTGGACTCACCGGGGCAGCCAGGCACCCGGGCAGCAGCTATGTCCAGAGACATTGTAGTCCGCCACCTCCGCTGTCCTCGTGCCTGCCTCCTCCACCTCCCCAGCTGTCCTTGTGCCCTCCTCCTCCGCTGTTCTCATGCCCACCTCCTCGCCTCCCCAGCTGTCCTTGTGCCCACCTCCTCCACTGTCTTTGTGCCCGCCTCCTCCACCTCCGTGACAGATGTTCTCCACGTCTGCTACTTTCTGTGGAAAGTCAGTCAGCGCCCCAGCCCTGTGTAGGGCTTTCGTGTTCCCCAGCCAGGCTAATAGGGAAGTCAGCGGCCGTGGCTGAGCCCCCTAGGCAGCAGTGTGCCATAGGCGGCTGCCTTGTTCACCTAGCGGGAGTGCCGGCCCTCCCTCTTGTATTTAGACAATATTTGCTTATTCTGGAGATCAGCTTTAAGTCCATTTAAAACTAAAGTTTCAGTGTTTATGCCATCTTTTCATGGAGCATTATACCCTGGTCATCGTGTTTTTGTTTTATACTGGTAGTCGTAGTCATGTGTATTCGCACAAAATTTTTGGGCCACTTCTATGAATTCTGGTAGAAGGAGATTCCCAGATAGCAAACAATTGAGCTGCAAGTTTGAAAATGACTTGCTAAGCTATTGCTAGACTTGCCAGGTTTTACAAGTTTGTTGGACAATGGCAGCAAGTCCGCATTGCATCACTCCAGATCAACTTTCTTTGCAAACATTCTGCAAGTCTGCTGCAATAGTCATCCCACCACAGAGGTGAATTTTCATGCTGTACACTTGCAGAGCTCTTGCTGTAGACTCACCACTGCAACTTTGCTCTTGCTAGAGACTTGCCATGCAAATTTGCTACAAATTAACTAGTGTTAACTAGAACTTGTGCTTCAAGTGCTCTCCAAGTGTACAACTTGCCAGTGAAAATGTGCAGCAAGTTACCAGACTTACAATTAACATTCTTCAGCCTAGTTCTGTAACAAATAAATGAATTGCTACGTTTTTTTTGAAGGTCACAGTTTATTTTAGAATATTTCATGGTCTATCTAAAGTCCACACAGTTCACTACAGCTTGCAAGCAGAGCAAGAATGTGTCATTTACATCTGTACAGTGCAATAAAGTAGAAGAAACGCCTAGCACTATCTATTCTTAAAAGGTTTTCCTCCCTCTTCTACTTACCTATTTTTAAAGTTGAAGTAAAGTCCACTTTTTAACCACTTCAGCCCCGGAAGACCAGAGCACTTTTTGCAATTCGGCAGTGCATCGCTTTAACTGAAAATTGCGCGGTCATGTACCCAAACAAAATTGACGTCCTTTTTCCCCCACAAATAGAGCTTTCTTTTGGTGGTATTTGATCATCTCTGCGGTTTTTATTTTTGGCGATATAAACAAAAAATTTTGAAAAAAAAAGCAATATTTTTTACTTTTTGCTATAATAAATATCCCCAAAAAATGTATATATAAAAAACACATTTTTTCCACAGTTTAGGCCGATATGTATTCTTCTACATATTTTTGGTAAAAATAAATCGCAATAAGTGTATATTAATTGGTTTGCGCAAAAGTTATAACGTCTACAAAATAGGGGATAGATTTATGGCATTTTTATTATTAATTTTTTTTTTTACTAGTAATGGCGGTGATCTGCGATTTTTATCAGGACTGCGACATTATGGCGGACACATCGGACACTTTTGACACTATTTTGGGACCATTGACATTTATACAGCGAACAGAGCTACAAATAGCCACTGATTACTGTATAAGTGACACTGGCAGGGAAGGGGTTAAACACTAGGGGGCGATCAAGGGGTTAAGTGTGTTACCTGGATGTGTTCTAACTGTAGGGGGGATGGGCTCACTACAACATGACAGAGATCACTGCTCCTGATGACAGGGAGCAGTAGATTCCTGTCATGTTGCTAGGCAGAACAGGAAAATGCCTTGTTTACATAGGCATCTCCCCGTTCTGCTTTACCTTACCGCAATCGGCGAACATAGAGTTTGCAGGAGGCACACGCTGCCGGCGGCGTGTGCGCACCTGCTAGGCGAGAATTTCAAAGGGACGTACAGGTACGCCCTTTTGCATGCCCATGCTATTCTGCCAACCTAAATCGGCGTGTGGCGGTCGGCAAGTGATTAACTTGTACCTATAGGTAAGCCTATAATAAGGCTTACCTGAAGGTATGGTGAATATCTCCTGAACTTGCATTGTTTAGGAGATTTTCACATAGGATGCAGCCGGTGACGTCACCAGCACATGCACTCTGAGGGGACGGCGTACCCAGCACATGCACAGGAGTGATGTCTCAGCGGCCCCGGCCATTCATAGTGCCGAATCCTGCGACATGGAAGGAAGACTGGGTGAAGATGGAAGCACCAGGGAGCCATGACAGCGCTGTGCTGGAGGACTCTGAGTGCAGGTAAGTCTGTTATAATGTGATAGTATGTGGTATATATATATTAGCACATTATGGCATAATGGTTCAGGAGCCCCAATTTTTCTTTGAGCAGTTTACTACCGATTTAAACTGCCCCATCCTGATTACATGATCCAAGCCCCTGGTGTGAGTGAGCGGCTTCTGCAGGATAGAAGAGGGAGCACCGACAACAGCTAGGACATTGGAGCCTAGGGGTCATGTCAGATGGCTCCCAGAATTCAGAGCCGCTGTCTAGCGCTCCCTGAGCCAAAGCGGCAGGATCAGGTGACTGGACCAGAGTCGATTAAAATAGGTAAGTATACACATCTTTTTTTTTTTTTTTACACAGGTTAAGCAAGATAGGTAAGAGGAGGGGTTAGGGAACATTTTTAAGAATAGTTAGAATTAAGCTTTTCTTCCATTTGGCAGAATGTACTAACTGTCGAACATGGTGGGAGTATAATCTTTTCCATTCTTGCTTCTACTGACCACCCATGTAAAGGGGCATTCTTCTTCCTACTGACCACCAACATAAGGGAGCATTCTTTACTCTACTGACCATCAACGTAAGGGAGAACTTTTCCTCCTACTGACCACCAACATAAGGGAGCATTCTTTTCTCTACTGACCATCAACGTAAGGGAGAATTTTTCTTCCTACTGACCACCAATTTAAGGGAGCATTCTTTTTCCTTCTGACCACATAATTAACCACTTCAATACCAGGCACTTAGACACCTTCCTGCCCAGGCCAATTTTCAGCTTTCAGTGCTGTCGCATTTTGAACGACAATTGCGCGGTCATACAACACTGTACCCAAACAAATTTTTTTATCATTCTGTTCCCACAAATAGAGCTTTCTTTCGGTGGTATTTGATCATCTCTGTGGTTTTTATTTTTTGTGCAACATATAAAAAATTTTCCGAAAATTTTGAAAACAAACAAGTTTTTCTTTGTTTCTGTTAAAAATTTTCTTCTTCAATGACGGGCACTGATATAGCTGCACTGATGGGCACTTATAAGGCAGCACTGATGGGCACCGATGAGGCAGCACTGATGGGCACCGATGAGGTGGCACTGATGAGGTGGCACTGATGAGGTGGCACTGATATGCGGCACTGATGGGCACTCATAGCTGGCACTGATGGGTACTCATAGGTGGTACTGATGGGCACTAATAGGTGGCACTGATGGGCACTGATAGGCACTGACAGGTGGCACCGATGGACACTGACAGGTGGCACCGATGGACACTGACAGGTGGCACTGATGACACTGATTGTGGCACTGATGGGTGACATTGCTGGGCATCACTGATATATAATGGTGCCAGTCAGTTTCCATTTGTGGGCACTGATTGGCACAGATTGGGCATAATTTGCACATGTGGATGGCCATGGGGTACATACCTGGCCATCCACATTTTGCCCCCTTCCCTGGTGGTCCTGGCGGCTTCCCTGGTGGTCTAGTGTGGGCATCCGAGGGGGTGCTGCGCTGATAAACAATCAGCGCAGACCCCCCTGTCAGGAGAGCTGCCGATCGGCTTTCCTCTACTTGCGTCTGTCAGACGCGAGTGAGGAAAAGCCGATTGACATCGTGATCAGCTGTGATTGGACACAGCTGATCACATGGTAAAGAGCCTCTGCCGGAGGCTCTTTACCAAGATCGGTGGAGCGGTGTGTCAGACTGACACCGATCGCCGCGATGCGGACGCGATGCAGACGTCATATGACGCCCAGTCAGGATAACTGAACCACCACCCGGCCGTCAATCTGCTATAGTCCGGGCGGGAAGTGGTTAAAGAATATGTAAACCCAACATTTTATTATCTTGATATGTGGCTGCTGTACCATATACTTGTATAAAAAAAAATACCCTGTTCTTTTTGTATTGCTTCCTTTTTGTGAAATCCCTGGTGTTCCTGCCAGTCCCTCTGCTTTCCTATTAAAAACTGACCACACTAGGCATGAGAGCACACTGTGGTAAGCTCTCTAGATATGGTGGGAACACAGCCTGTTTTTCTACAGTGATGAGATTTGTCCTGATATGCTCCCCCAGCTGCTGTTTCTCCTTCCCCCAGCTCTTATGCAGCTGAGTAGAGAGGGAATGTTGTCACTAATAAAAAAGTGAAAAAATATATTTATAATGTGTTTTTTTTTGTTTGCTTTTTTATATATCTATACGCAAATGTTTAGCCTTTGGTTTATATTTTAAACTGAATGAGTTGTTTTACAAGGTGAGGGTTTAACTCCACTTTTGTTGAGAAAAAAAAAACACCCCCCTCTGGGTAATCTATGTACAATGCAAGGATTTTTAACAAACTTTAACAAACTTTGTTGCAGATTTGTACCTTTTGTTATTCTGAAGGAATAGCTGTTTGTTTGCCTGTGTCCATGTGTAAAGTTAATCTATATAGGAGTGGTTTTATAATTATCAGTCAGTTGCTGCACCTGCAGGGCTCTAATGAGGAAATTGACAAGGTCTACATCCTTTTATATGGGATTTCCCTTTGGGAGTATCTCACCAGAAATGAAATTTTTGTTGCAGGGGATGCCACAAATCTGACAATCTGTAAGCCAAATCTCACAAGCAGGAAATGACATTTTCAGGGGGCGTTCTGTACACCATCTACTGAATGTACTGAATGCCTCCAGGTAGCCATATTGCATTGTATTTTACAGAAAATTTCAGTGCTGCAGATTGAAAAGGAAAGGTAATTTTTTGATAACATTCAATTACAATTATTATTGTTCAATTACAATTATTATATGTTCATTTTTGTCCCCATGAAAGTGGCGTTACCCTTTAAGGGAGCATTCTTCTTTCTGCTGGCCCTCAACATAAGGGAGAATTTTTCCTCCTACTTACCACCAACGTAAGCAAGCATTATTTCTCCTACTGACTAGCGACTACCTTTGGTCTCCATAACTGTACTCTTCGCTGGTTCTTATCCTACCTATCCCACCGCTCCTTCAGTGTCACTTACAACTCTACTTCCTCCTCTCCTCTTCCTTTCTCCGTTGGGGTCCCCCAAGGTTCTGTTCTTGGACCTCTCCTTTTCTCAATCTACACCACCTCCCTGGGTCAGTTGATTGCCTCCCACAGCTTTAAATATCATCTCTACACTGATGACACCCAAATCTATCTCTCCACCCCCCAGCTCTCTTCATCTGTCTCCTCACGCATTACCAACTTACTATCAGACATATCAGCCTGGATATCACATCACTTCCTCAAACTCAACCTATCCAAAACCGAGCTCATGATATTTCCTCCCTCAGGTGCCGCTTCCCCTGATTTCTCTGTCAATATCACGGCTCAACTATCAACTTGTGCCCCCACGCCAAGGTCCTTGGTGTAATCCTGGACTCTGAACTAACTTTTCAGCCCACATCCTATCGCTATCCAAAATTTGTTGCCTCAACCTCTGCAACATCTCCAAGATACGCCCCTTCCTAACCAATGTCACCACAAAGCTTCTAATCCACTCCCTAGTCATCTCCCGCCTCGACTACTGCAACTCCCTCCTCATTGGCTTACCTCTAAATAGACTATCGCCACTTTAGTCCATCATGAACGCTACTGCCAGGCTCATCCACCTCACAAACCGCTCAGTGTCTGCTACACCCGTCTGCCAATCCCTTCATTGGCTGCCACTCAGTCACCGAATTAAATTCAAGATACTAACTATAATTTACAAAGCCATCCACAACCTGGCCCCCAGCTACATCTCTAACCTAGTCACAAAATACCAACCTAATCATTCTCTTCGCTCCTCCCAAGACCTCCTGCTCCCAAACTCCCTTGTCACCTCATCCCATGCTCGCCTTCAGGACTTCTCCAGAGCCTCTCCCATCCTCTGGAATGCTCTACCCCAATCCGTCCGATTTTCTCCTACTTTATCCACTTTCAGACGATCCCTGAATACTCATCTCTTCAGAGAAGCCTATCTGGCCCCCACCTAACAAGTGTACATTTATCTTCTCAATCAGCACATCACCCACAGTTATTATCACTTGCATCTCTTGTCCTTTTCTCTTAGATTGTAAGCTCTAAGGAGCAGGGCCCTCTGATTCCTACTGTATTAAAGTGTATTGTATTTGTACTGTCTACCCTCAAGTTGTAAAGCGCTATGTAAACTGTTGGCGCTATATAAATCCTGTATAATAATAATAATAATTCTTCCTTCAACTGACCAATGTATGGGAGTATTCTTCTTCCTACTGAACACACACGTAAAGGAGCATTCTCCTTCTACTGACCTCCAAGGTAAGGGACCATCTTTCCTTCTACTGACAACCAAGATAAGAGAGCATTCTTCCTTCCACTGGCCATCAAGTAAAAGGGGTAATCTTCTTCCTACTGATCACACATGTAAATGGACATTCTTTCATCTGCTGTCCACCACTGTAAAGGGCGCATTCTTCCTTGTACTGACCACTTGCATAAAAGAGAATTCTTCCTCCTTCTGACTACCAATATAAGGGAGCATTCTTCCTTCTACTGACTGCATACGTAAGGGAGCAATCTTCCCCTACTTACCACCAAGGAAAGGTGGTAAGGTTCCTTCTATAGACTACAATTATAATAGAACACTCTTCTTTAACTTCTTCCTTAACCACTTGCCGACCGGCTAATGACGATATACGTCGGCAGAATGGCACAGCTGGATGAACCACCATACTGTACGGGGGCTCCTTTAAGAGCCACAGCAGGCGGGCACGATCGCCACCGGCCACCCGTGATCGCGGACACGAGATCCAGCACGGGGATTTGTGTGTGTGTACACACACAAATCCCTGTTCTGACAGGGGAGGAGAAACAGATTGTCTGTTCCTACTAAGTATCCTCCTCTAGTCAGTCCTATCCCCTCACAGCTAGAAACACACTTAGGGAACACATTTAACCCCTTGATCACCCCCTAGTGTTAACCCCTTCCCTGCCAGTGACATTTACACAGTAATTGTACATCAGTGCGATCAGTGCATTTTTATAGCACTGATCGCTGTATAAATGTCAATGGTCCCAAAAAAGTGTCAAAAGTGTCTGACCTGTCTGCCGCAATGTCGCATTCCCAATAAAAATCGCTGATCCCCGCCATTACTAGTAGAAAAAAACAATAATATTAAAAATGGCATAAATCTATTCCCTATTTTGTAGACGCTATAACTTTTGCGCAAACCAATCAATATACGCTTATTGTGATTTTTTTTTTTTACCATAAATATGTAGAAGAATACATGATGAAGAAATTTGTTTTAAAAAATTTGGGGGGATATTTATTATAGCAAAAAGTTAAAAAAAGTTTTTTTTTTCAAAATTGTCGGTCTTTTTTTGTTTATAGCGCAAAAAATAAAAAACGCAGAGATGATCAAATATCAGAAAAGAAAGTTCTATTTGTGGGAAAAAAAAGGACGTTCATTTTATTTATTGCAACGCGCAATTGTCAGTTAAAGCGACACAGTGCAGTATCGCAAAAAATGGGGTAAATCCTTCCGGGGCTGAAGTGGTTAATGTAGGGGAACATTCTTCTTCCTACTGACCACCAGAGTAAAAAAGGATATTTCTTTGTACTGATCACCAATGTAAGGGAGCAGTCCTCTTTATGTTGGCTACCAACGTAAGTGAGAAATCTTCCTCCTACTGACCACCCACAAACCCAATGTAAAAGTGCATTCTTCCTTACACTAGCTATCAATGCAAGGGAAAAATCTTTGTCTTACTGGCCACCAGTGTAACGTGGCATTTATACAAAATCTGTTAAAGTAATAAGTAGTATATGCTGTAGCTTCAGACCTGTGCCACATGACTATGATAATTAGGTTGTTGTCCAATCATGTTTTTTTTCTGTTTTGGCATGGGAGCCCTGTAAAAATGTTGCTATAGGGCCCTGTGAGTTCTAGTTATGTCCATGCCAGTAGAGGTGAGTATTTACCATCTTCTTGCATTGACATCGTTTGTTGGCACTCTGTGTGACAGTTCAACTTACTATATAAAGTGGCCGGAAGGAAAACCAAGGATAAAGTCAGAGAAGTAAACAGCTTAATCACATGAAATAGACTAAAATGAACAAAGGATTAGGCCGAGCGGTACAGATTCACAGGATGGGCAGGGATCCAGGTCTACAACAAAAATCAGTAGCTATCCACAACCAATAGACACAGTACTGTGGTCAGTTAAAGAAAACTTGTAATAAATACAGACGCTGCCATTGAAAAACTCCATGGTTGAAAACAATCTCCATATCCTCTTTCCTATAATCCCTATGGGCTACATTACCTTCCCTGATATGTTGTCAAGACTTGGATGCTAGGTTCTCACCCACTAGGTCAAAGACATTAAGTGGATTGATGTAGTTACAGTATACTGTAACACGAGATCTCAATGACTATCGTTCCTTACATACTGTATCTATTGACTGTATACTACCAGGATATTGTTATTACTTCTTTTATTGTTTGATGCCATGTTTAATACTTACTTTTAAACCTTGCGGTTTTAACCCATATTTTTGATCTTGTGTATCAGATGACCATGTATTCGGTCATCTCATGTGTGAAAGCCAAATGACAGACATTTTGCTATATTATACCCCTTAAAGTTTTCTAATAAACATACATTTTAATAAAAAAACATAATCATCAGAACTCTAAACTGTCAACTGATTCATGGGAAAGCAATATAAATAGAAGTCCAATTTGCTACAAGGGGAAAAAACCCTTCCGTATGCTGTTAAATCTTTATTCACCCACACAAGGAGTGCCCCCTTGTCTATTGCAATGACCTTAAAGAATAACTCCACTTTTGTTGAGAAAAAAGTATTGCCCTCTGGGTGTTCTATGTACATTGCAAGGATTTTAGCAAATTTCATACCTTTTATTATTCTGAAGAAATAGCTGTTTGTCTGTCTGTCCATGCACAGAGTGAATCTCTATGGAAGTGTCTTTATCATTATCAATCAGCTGCTGCACTTGCAAGGTTTTAAAGAGGAAAGTGGCAGGGTCTGCATCCCTTTAGATGTGATTTCCCTTTGGGAGTTTCTCACCAAAAATTACATTTTTGTTGTAGGGATGCCCAAAATCAGACTTGTATCTTATCTAACTTGCCATATGGTATTGCATTCTACAGAAAATTACAGTGCTGCCAATTGAAAATGAAAGATAACGTTTAATAATATTCATCTACAATATGACTAGTGTAGCAATTGTATATGTTGTATTATTATTTTTTTTTATTTGCTATTTTTCCCCAAAAAACTTGAGTTACCTTTTAAAGTGAACAACAGCTGGAAGCTATGCCTGTTTGTTTTTGGTTTGTGTGGGCTGGGAGTGGCTCAGAGTAGCAGCTATGACTCACAGACAGCATCACTTCACTGTTACCTCCCTTTTTCTTCTAAAGGATTCTAGAAGAAGAGGAGGGGAAGAGAGGAGGAGCTGTCTGGGGATTGGTCAGGGCTTCCTGAGACACCCCAACTAGGATTGGCAGGGGGCAGGCCTCCATGAAATACCCAGGGTCAGCCCAGCTGGGATGTTGTTGTTGGGGGAAGAACTGAGGATGGAGTACTAGGCTGTCTGGGCTTTTGAGGGAGCTCCCCAGTCTGGGGGGAGGGGGGGGGGTAACCTTGGGCCTGGGACTTGGGTGCCCTTCAAGAACTCATATAGAATCTGAACAGGAGGCACAGGAGTCAGAGAGGACAGCAGGAGCTAGTACTGCTGGGCAAGTCTTCAGGAGGGAACCACCGTTTGCAGCCAGGAGGGCTGGTGAGTGACATGCACAGTCAGGAGCACTGGGGAGGCATGCCTGAGAGGACTGGGAGTGTGTGGTCTGGGATGGGTGCAGAACCATAGCGTGGACTGCAATGTTGCGGGCAGTGAAGTTGGGCGGCTGCAGCCAGGAGGGCTAGCAGGGCCTGAAGAGGGCTGACTGGGAGCAGTAGTCCATCTGTTAGGACAGCTAGCACTAAAGAGACTTTCCATATTTTCTGCTACACTATAGGGGTCCGTGGTCCCTGCCTGCAAAGGGCAATACCTAAGGTGTTGCTGAGCCAGTGCCAGGCCTAACCATGTGCTAGCTGCTCCTGGAAAGAGAGAGAGCAATAGTCTGCAAACAAGAGTTGTGCAGGAGGAGTCTTGAGAAGTGTACTAAGAGTGTACATAGTTGTCCCTAGCAATTTTGCTATTATTCTCCTGGACATCCCATATTTCCCATACCCCATCCAAGTTAAATTCCCTCAATAAAACAACACAACAAAGCCAACGGATGGTTCATTGTCTTGGAGTGTCTGGGAAGTGAATGGGCTGGGCAGGATGACAGGTGGACCACATCGCTTAGCAGCCCCTACGGGGGGTAGCGCTACATACTATATGGACTGTTTATTTATACATGGTGAGTATATTCCCCTCAAATGCCTCTTCTCAAGGGAGAATAATATCTGAAGTTGCAACTGATCATTAAACAAATGGCACAAATGGCTTCCTATAGAGTAAACTACATGAACAACAGCTTGTAGAGGCGATCAGTCCTGCATGACTGGACAATACTCCATTTATGTGCAATTATTTTCTCCCTCTCACAGTATTACCTCTGCTGTGCAGTGGTTTACAAGGGGCTAATATCAATGCAGGTTCAGGTATTTATGCCAGCTGCATGTAAAAATACATTTGAAGTAAATCCAAACCTGAACATTTTTGCTCAATTTGGATAAAGTGGGAAATGGATTAAAAAAATGGATAAAACTGATTTTTTTGTTACCTGTATCCAATTGGGATTATTTTGTTTCACTTGCTGTCCTGTAGACCCCAAAGTAAGTAAAACAAAATCTTTCAAAAATAAGGGACGTCCCCTCCAAGTTTTGAGAGAAAGTGATGGTAAATCTCCCCAGTGGGGACACAGACAGCAATGACCCTTCCCTATTCTATCCAAACAATAAAAGAAAACTTTATCTTTGCTTGTAAAAGGCGTATAGTATAGAATAGAATAGTATAGTATAGAATAGTAGCACATGTCAATGCATGACAAGGTACCTAACTACACAAAGCAATAAAAAAATGCAGGATATCATAGGGGCATACAGTAGATGCAAAGCCAACCTAAAGGAAACCTTTCCTAAGAGAACCATACAAGCTGTCACTGTCTTGCTTAGCCTCTTGCTTCAATCAGTAACCCAGAACTAATATGCAGATTGGGAGCTCCAATTTCCCTGATTTGCCTTTTCTGGGTTTGTAACTCAGTGATAGTATGGAAGCTTGAGAGCCAGCGTAGCAGCCAAGCAACTAACATTTTCAGAAGAAACTCAGTAGTTGCAGCCCCCATATTTCTCTTAGTAAAATTTTACTTTACATAAACCCTAACATTGAACTTTTCATATTTTCTCCCTTTTGGTCTGTTAAATATTCAATTGAAATTGTGTTGTTATAACTGTTTGATAAGTGCAAAAAGTACCCATTTATCTGCTAGAGATCCAATGAGTTAGTAACTTCCTGTACTCTCTTCAGGGCTATTTGTTACAGGAATGTATATAGCACCTACAGTTTACAAAGAACTTTACATATTGTAGACATATTTACACTCACCAACCACTTTATTAGGTACACCTGTTCAATTGCTTGGTAACACAAATTGCTAATTAGCCAATCACATGGCAGCAACCTCAATAGGGACTTTGAACATGGCATGGTTGTTGGTACCAGACGTCTGAGTATTTGAAAAACGCTGATCTACTGGGATTTTCACACACAACCATCTCTAGGGTTTACAGAGAATGGTCAGAAAAAGAGAAAATATCCAGTGAGCGGTGGTTATGTGGACGAACATGCCTTGTTGATGTCAGAGGTCTGAGGAGAATGGGCAGACTGGTTTGAGATGATAGAAAGGCAACAGTAACTCAAATAACCACTCGTTACAACCAAAGTATGCAGAATACCATCTCTGAATGCACAGAACATCGAACCTTGAAGCAGATGGGCTACAGCAGCAGAAGACCACACCTGGTGCCACTTCTGTCAGCTAAGAACAGGAAACTGAGGCTACAATTTGCACAGACTCACCAAAATTGGACAATAGAAGATTGAAAAAACATTGCCTGGTCTGAGTCTCGAGTTCAGCTGCGACATTCAGATGGTAAGGTCAGAATTTGGCGTAAGCAACAAAGCATGGATCCATCCTGCCTTGTATCAACAGTTCAGGCTGGTGGTGGTATAATGGTGTAAAGGATATTTTGTTGGCACACTTTGGGCCCCTTAGTACCAATTGAGCACTGTTTACCAGTCACCAGATCTCAATCCAATAGAGCACCTTTGGGATGTGGTAGAACGGGAGATTGGCATAATTTATGTTCAGCTGACAAATCTGCAGCAACTGCGTCAGGGGTGGATACAGGGGGGGGGGGGGCAACGGGGCAATTTCCCCCCTAGAAAATAGTGAGCAGGCTGTTGGTGACTTAGTGGGCAGGCTGCTGAGCGGGCCACCGCCGCGGGTGAGTGAGCAGGCTGGCAGGTGTCTCGGCGGGTGAGTGAGCAGAGAGATGACATCTCTCACCAGTGGCGACATTATACTGTGCCCCCCCCAATGAAAGACCACAGGGCAGCGGCGCCGAAACTGACAGGCTCTGTGAAGGGACACAGAGCCGCAGCTGCGGGGGATTTCCACCCCTCCTTCTCCTCCTTGAGCTGAGCAGCTCTCATTCACCCAGCAATGCCTGCTCCTATTGGCTACATTCAGGGCAAATGGCTGGGAAACTAACAACTAGAGGATTATGGGACATGTAGTCCCGCATACCAGCAGGCCCCAGGATGATTCCCTGAGAGTGCACTGCAGCCCCCAACATGCCAAGTGGGAGGGGGAAGAGGAGAGGGAAGAGGAGGAGGAGGGGAGAGAGAACTGTGAGAGGAGAAGAGTGACTACAAGGCTGTCAAGTGGAGGGAGCCTGAGAGAAAGTGCCATATCCCCAAGGTAAGAACTTACCTCCAGGTGGGGGGATGAGGAGAGGGCAGGGATGCAGGATTCCATAGAGGTACAGGACCTTATCACTGGCTGCATCCACCCTGTCCTCCCATCCACCTGGCTGCTCCCACCTTGTCCTCCCCTCCACCTGGCTGCATCCACCCTGTCCTCCCCTCCACCTGGCTGCATCCACCCTGTCCTCCCCTCCACCTGGCTGCATCCACCCTGTCCTCCCCTCCACCCTGTCCTCCCCTTCACCTGGCTGCATCCAACCTGTCCTCCCATCCACCTGGCTGCTCCCACCCTGTTCTCCCATCCACCTGGCTGCATCCACCCTGTCCTCCCATCCACCTGGCTGCATCCACCCTGTCCTCCCATCCACCTGGCTGTATCCACCCTGTCCTCCCCTCCACCTGGCTACATCCACCCTGTCCTCCCCTCCACCTGGCTGCATCCACCCTGTCCTCCCCTCCACCCTGTCCTCCCCTTCACCTGGCTGCATCCAACCTGTCCTCCCATCCACCTGGCTGCTCCCACCCTGTTCTCCCATCCACCTGGCTGCATCCACCCTGTCCTCCCATCCACCTGGCTACATCCACCCTGTCCTCCCCTCCACCTGGCTACATCCACCCTGTCCTCCCCTCCACCTGGCTACATCCACCCTGTCCTCCCCTCCACCTGGCTACATCCACCCTGTCCTCCCCTCCACCTGGCTACATCCACCCTGTCCTCCCCTCCACCTGGCTACATCCACCCTGTCCTCCCCTCCACCTGGCTGCATCCACCCTGTCCTCCCCTCCACCTGGCTTCATCCACCCTGTCCTTCCTTCCACCTGGCTGCTCCCACTCTGTCCCCCTCTACTTTTGTCCCTGTCCCCCCATGTGCTCCCCTACATATGAAAGCTGGAGACGCCACTGTTTCTCACTGCCCCCCACATCACTGCATTTCGGCATCTAAAAGAAGACTGCCATTACTGTGCAGGAGAGCACAGCAGAGAGATGACATCATCTCTCACTACCCGCCCTCACTCTGGGACAACAAGACATGGTGCTGCCTGGGACCAAGAATGAAATGCTGCCCCCCCCCCCCCAAAAAAAATAAAAAATCACGCCCACCAAAAGGCCCCCACATTCATTATTTTATATCATGATAACTAAAATTAAATTAAATCTTTGAGGCGCTGTAGGAGCGGTGAATACACTGCTCCTAAATCTCCCCTGCCCATTGAAATCAATGGGCAGTGCCTCCGAACTGCTGGCAAAGCACCACTGCAGTGGTTTTACACCTTTTTCGCCCGCTAGCGGGGGTTAAAAGTGCCCCGCTAGCGGCCGAAAAACACCGCAAAAACGCTGGTAAAGCGCCGCAACGCCTCAGTGTGAAAGTAGCCTTACTGACAATCTGATCTATCTTGCACAGAAAGGGAGTTAAAGCACAGCAGTAATTAACCCCTTGTATGCCTGTTCCCAATAAAATTCACCACTATTGCATCTTGATTAGAAGCCATCAAAATCATACAAATAATTTTATAGTTTGTATGTAAAAAGCAGGTTTCTTTTGTAAATCTGCATGATCATTTACAAACAGTACAGAAGAAAAGGTCTCATCAAAGTGTTTCCAGGGAAAACATGGGTACAATAGAAAGATCAGTCACATTCAATCCAGCTTGAGTCCCTTATAAAAAAAATATCTTAGAGAGAAATCACTTGAAGTTGTACTACCAACCAACCTACTTCACCTTGTTTTTCAGATAGGCAGAGAGGCTGCCAAGCTCAGCTCACACTCTGGCACAGGCACAGCTGCACAGGCAGCGGTGCATAGTAACCAATCAACTTCTAACTTCAGCTTGTTCAGTTAAGCTTTGACAATAAAACCTGAAAACGGTTTGGTTTTTATGCAGAATTGCACCAGATTTTACACTCTCCAGTTTTAGCAAATCAACCCTATTAAGTACCGTATTTATCGGCGTATAACACGCACCCCAAGTTTAGGAGGGAATTTTAAGGAAAAAACTTTTAGGAGGAAAGTTTAAGGAAAAAAACTTACATTTAAATGCCCATCAATGCAGCCTCATCAGTGTCCATCTGCAGCCTTGTCAGTGTCCATCTGTAGTGTTGTCCCTGATTGCAGCCTTGTCCCCCATTGCAGCATTGTCCCTGATTGCAGCCTTGTCCCCCATTGCAGCCTTGTCCCCCATTGCAGCCTTGTCCCCCATTGCAGCCTTGTCCCCCATTGCAGCCTTGTCCCCATTGCAGCCTTGTCCCCATTGCAGCCTTGTCCCCCATTGCAGCCTTGTCCCCATTGCAGCCTTGTCCCCATTGCAGCCTTGTCCCCATTGCAGCCTTGTTAGTGTCCATCTGTAGTCTGTGCATATTTGAAAATGGCGCCGCCGTTCTCGGCCGCTTTCGGCCATTCTCGGCGGCTCTCGGCCGCTCTCGGACACACTCGGCTTTCGGCGGCTCCCGCGGGACTGCGAGAGGCGCCGAGAATGCCCGAAAGTGGCCGAAAGCCGTCGAGAATGGCCGAGAGCCAGCGAGAATTGCCGAAAGCGTCCGAGAGCCGCCGAGAATGGGCGAAGGCGGGCGAGAGCTGCCGAGAATGGCCAAAAGCGGCCGAGAACGGCGGCGCCATTTTCAAAGCCGCCGAGAAAAGCTAAAAGCCGATGAGAGCGGCCGAAAAGCTTACAATCGGTGGGGGATCGGCGTATAACACGCACCCACGATTTTCCCCTGATTTTCAGGGGAAAAAAGTGCGTGTTATACGCCGATAAATACGGTATATATAAACAAACTTCTAAATGCAATATACGTATTGTGGTATTGGGGAGATTATACTCTTGTGGTAGGTGATTGTTCATTGAGTTGTGCCAGTCCAAACTGTATTTAAGGGCACATAGGCACAGGGGCATAACTAGAAATAGCAGGGCCCCATAGCAAAAAGTTGTATGGGGCCCCCCTGTAAACAGCGCCCCCCCCCCCCCACAGCTGCCCTAGTGTCAATGCAGAGTGACTTGTGCCCAATGCAGCGTGACCTGTGCCCAATGCAGCGTGACCTGTGCCCAATGCAGCGTGACCTGTGCCCCATACAGCCCCACCTATGCAGAGGAAAAGGCAAGCCACCTGGATCAGCAGAGAGCGGGATTGCCCGCTGTAATAGCTTTCATTTGAATTTTCTGTCTTCCCGGGGCTCATCGTCACATAGCCCCACCTCTTGGCCCGACGCCTTTGATGACATCACATGTCCCGCATTGGATCGGCGTTCTGTCTATCAAAGGCACCGGGCCAAAAGGTGGAGCTATGTGACGTGAGCCCCGGGAACACTGGAAGTTCTAATGAAAGCCCTTACATCGGGCAATTCAGCTCTCTGCTGATACGGACAGCTCGCCTCTTCCTTTCCTCTCTTCCCCTGGCTGGGAAACTCTCCTCCCCTGGCTGGGAGACTGTGCCGGCGGTGCTCTTATCCTCACTGGGCCCCACTCGGCTGCGGGCCCCATAGCGCCCGCATGGGTCGCTATGGTGGTTGTTATGCCCCTGCATAGGCATCAGTTGCCCACGCAGGGGTTCTTACACATCAATATGAACAGTCAAACAAAAATACCAAACCCCTGGCTCCCTTGTTGGCAGCACCACTGCTCTTCTTACCAGTCCCTCTGACTGTGTTGTCCAGCTCTACTGGTTCACTTAGCTTTTAGTTGCAGCATCCTGCTTCAGGGCCCAATCCTGGCTTCTGGGTAGGGGTTCTCATGACACCTTGGTAGGAGCCCACTTGACTCCTGGAACGAGACCTGCTACCTGGAGCACCTCTGACCACTCGGTGAGACTTCCTGGATGCTAGCTGGGGCACCTCTGACCCCTGGGTGAGACCTCATGTCTCTTGGTTCCTAGCTGGGGCTCCGCTGACTTGTGGGTGAGACCTCTTGTCTGCTAAACTGGGAGATCCGAGCTATCCTCAGGCTGGGTTTACACTAGAGATCGCAGCGGCTCACAGCAAGACTGCGGTGCATCTCTATTCACCATTTCAGGTCCGATTTCAGACAGAATTTTGGGCTGAAATCGGACCTGAAATGGACCAAAAGACACACAGGACTCTTGTGCAATTCGCACCGGAGCCACTGCAGAGATGTGGGAGCTGGTGTTCTGATGAGAAGCGTCCCCCCATCAGATAGTGTCCGCTCCGTACTGCGCAGGCACCGTGCTTGCGGAGGAAGGAGGACAAAGGAGACGCCGAAAGTCTCTGAAGAAGAACAGCTGATGAAGACGTATCCGCCCTTATCACCGCCCCACACACCGCCCCTTACAAAGTTGTGTGAGCCTCGGGAGCGTGCTGGGGCCGTGCGGGTGCATATAACATAATGTGGTATTAACAGCGCAAACTGCGCATGCGCCCTGTAGAGATAATGCTCAGCTGTTGATTTTCGGCTATTTTCGGAGTGTCCTATGTACTCCGTTGGCGCCTGCGCAGTAGATGGTGGACACTATCCGATGCCAGGCGCTGCGGTTGCGCAGTAGAGGGCGGACACTATCCGATGCCAGGCGCTGCGGTTGCGCAGTAGAGGGCGGACACTATCCGATGGGGGACTATTTTCGATAGGACACCGGTCACAATCTCCTGCTATGCAAATTGGATGCAGGGAAGCCCTCATTCAATTTGCAATAGTGTGAACTCAGGCTTGAGCATATAGCAAGCCTGCACACCTGCGTACTCAGACAGGCTGCAGGCACCTGGTAAAATCCAGACACAGGATTGAAAGTTCCGATACAGGACTACAGAATCCAGAGAAAACCAAAAACACAGATTTCTCCATTCAGAAATTATAGGCCGGAACCTCGCATTAGCCCTCAATTCAAATCCTGTGTCATATTCTCCTCCATATTCACATCGACGGGGTCTCACTCTGTCACAGTATATATTTAAATAAAGTTTGCTTTCTGTTGTTCTTTTATTGATTTCATAAGCAATGAATGAGACATAAGCAATGAATGTCCTTCACATAATATTAGTTGTCTGAATGGCATCATCAAATGCTTCGATGACTGAATTTTCAGATTTTTCTTTACAAATGTTCAAATGAATAACTAACCACGTATGCCCAGATTAAAGTGGTTCTAAAGCCTAAACAATTTTTTTTTTAGCTTAATGCATTCTTTGCATTAAGGTAAAAAATGTTCAGCCATCAGTATTGGCCCCTCACCCCCATTTTACTTACCTTAGCCCTCATTCGATCCAGTGCTGTGCCTATCTGCAGCTCTTTTATCCCCTCATCTCAGGGTTTCACTGGCTTTGCTGGGGCATCGGGAGCCATTGGCTCCCACTGCTGTTAATCAAAGCCATTGACGAGGGAACAGGGGGCGGGGCTGAGTCCCGCTGTCTGTCAATGAACGCAGCAGCGGGGCTCAGGAGCGAACATGCACGAGTGCCCCCATGGGAAGCGGCTTCCTATGTGGGCACTGGGCAGAGAGGAAGAGCCAAGAGCGTCGGCAGGGGACCCGAGAAGAGGAGGTTCACGGGTGCTCTGTTTCATTGCATAGAGCAGGTTAAATATAGAGATGATTATTATTTTAAAAATGTATTTTACCTTTACAATCTCTTTGGCTCCATTCACACCTAGGCGTTTGGAATCGCAGGCGGAATTGCAGGCGATTCTGCCCGGGATTCCAGAATTGCGGCAAAATGTGGGACACAATTACGATGCCATTACTTGTTAAGCGCACCCCAATCGTTATGCAATTTTGCCGCAATAAATCGTGCTGCAATCGCGGCAAAATTGCAACGCTCGAAGCTTGGCGCTCAAAAAGGAGCCGGAGCTTCTTTTGGACGTCAGTGTCTCACATTCCAATTTTGCTGTGATTGCAGTACAATATAATGCGGGACAACTGCGATTGGGGTGCCATTAACAAGTAATGGCATTGCAAACACGTCCCACGTTTTGCTGCGATTCTGGAGGCATGGGCAGAATTGCGGCAATTCCATCCACGATTCCAAATGCCTAGGTGTGAATGCAGCCTTTAAGTAGTGGCCAGTGGTGGCCTAACAGGAGGAATCTAATATTTCTAAAATGTGTTTTATCTTGAATCACTGTAGCCAGCATGGTCACTGCCCTGTGCTGACCATTACCGTATAATTGCCCAAAACACTCCAATTCTCCAGCCAGTGGTGATGTGCAATGCAGGGTAAACCCTAACAGCTGATCAGCTTTTTGCTGTTAGTTTAAAGCAGTGAGAATAATGAAAGGGTTCCTCCCCCTAGGTTATTGCCCTTCAGTTTCCTTTTAGAATCATTTTAATAGTGCACAACATGCAAAGTGCCCCATACCTGCAAAAAGAAAATGCAGAGATCTGGCATTGCAAGGGTTAAAACCACATCAGAATAAAAATCTCACCCATACTTTGGCCCACATTTGCATGTTTTGTTACAATAAGATGGCGGAGGCAGACGGCTAAACAGCTTGTGCTCTGTGAGTCGAATATCTTCTGACCGGGATATACCTGCCACCAAACATGCGCCGTGGGTAAATGGACAAGTTACATAAACCTTTTAGGAAAGGGGGAGCCTGTATTGGGTTGCAGTTTGCAGATTGATTTAGAATGGATGACAGTGAACTGGCACTAGCCCCATTACTGACGAAAACTGCTTATCCCCCCCCTCCCGCCTCCTCCCTGGTCGCCATGGAGATGAACAGGAGCAGCCGAGAAGCTGCCAGTGAGAAATTCAGCATCAAGCATCTGTGGGGGTCTGCAGGAGGAAGGAGGCAGGATCAGGGAGAAGGCAAACATGGACTTGCATTGTGATTCTGCCGAGTCCCCGGCAGCCGAACAGCCATCAGGAAAGATTAATAAGACCGCTTTCAAATTATTCGGCAAGAGGAAATCTGGCAGTGCCATGCCATCGATATTTGGGGTGAGGAACAAGGGAGATGGGAAGAACACAGGCAAAATGGGTATGGTACGCAGCAAGACCCTGGACGGATTAGCTGATGTTGTGCTGGAGAGCAGCAAGAAAGAAGAGCAATGTGCAACACAAGCTGCTGCTGATATACCAAGCACTGTAACAAACAGCCAGGCTGTCACCGACACCAAGACAGATGTCTCACCCAACAGCTCGGTGGGTAAATCCCACAGCTTCTTCGCTTTGCTGAAAAGGAATGGGAGACTAGAGAACGTGAAAGGGGACAATGTGGACCAGAGAGCTGGCAGCAGACAAAAGAAAGGACTGAAGGGGCTGTTTAACAGCATGAGATGGAATAGAAAAGATAAGAATTATAAAGAAGATAAAGAGGGGGCCACTGAAAGCCAACCTGGGCTCATATTGTCTGGCTCTTTGACAGCCAGCCTGGAATGTATTAAAGAAGAGATACAAAAACCACTGTGTGAGCCTGAAGTACCTGCAGAGACTGTCACAGCTGATTTGCCCTGTGAGGAGCAGAGCGAGATTGTAAACAACTCAATAGAGGAGCATCAGTTGAAAGCAAACAGGGAATCCCCCTCATCCTCACACCCCACTGACAAACCTGGGGATACAGAGAGTAGCCCACAAGTGGACCATGTCTGCCAACCGCCTGAACCAGAAGTGGAGATCCTGCAGGATAAGAAGGATGAAAGACTAACAGGTGAACTTCCAATAACCAGTATTTCCTTTGTTGAGCCTGAGTGTGATAGTGGGCCAGAGATTGCCATTCCCGACCCTTCTGCTGTTGATCCACCCTCTGAACCATCTTTTGATCGTATATGTTTGATGTTGGCTGATGTTACATCACTGAAAAGCTTTGACTCTCTTACAGGATGTGGCGATATTATTGCTGAGCCGGACGATGAAGGAGGCAGCAGTAGCAGCACCGGTGCAAGGATTATCCCTGGGAATGGCAAGAAAGCTATCCCCAGAAAGACCCCAAACATTATTGCCTATCAAGGAGGAGGGGAGGAGATGGCAAGTCCGGATCAAGTTGACGACAATGACATGCAAGAATTTTTGGGAATGATACCCCAAACTGAGGACACAAGCAAAGAGGTGGGAAAAGTAAGTAGACAGGCCTCAAGGGAGGACAAACGTTCTGAGAGCACATGTGATGGGAATGGAGTGAAGTTATTTAAGCCGAGACAGACTGCAACTAATTCTAGTGAAAGAGGGGATCTTAGAGGACGAGGAAAAGAGCAAAGAGATTCTGTTCGTAACAGCGATGAGGGTTATTGGGACTCAACTACACCTGGGACAGAGGAAGAGCCTTCAAAAAGTTCTGGGAAGAAGGCTCTATCCAGAGACAGCTGCAGTGGAGATGCTCTCTATGACCTATATACAGACACAGATGAAAACACAGCAAGAGCGCATGCGGAGGAGAAAAGACCAAGCCAACTTCACTCCAAGGCAATCTCGCCAGTAACCATCACGTGCCCAACAAAAACAAACCTGGCAAAGGAATCCAAAATACCCAGAAGTATTAAACATCTGCCAGTTCATCCTCCTAGCCAACCAGCTGATACAAGTAGTAGCAGCACCCCAACTTCACAACATCCCCCTATAAAAAGTGAACTTCCCAGGACAAAAATACCAGTTTCAAAAGTTTTGGTAAGACGGGTCAGTAATAAGACCATCACTGGAACCTCAGGTAAAACAGCTCTTCATGATCCAGCAAGGAAGTAGCCTAAACAATGGTGGACAAGCCAATCAGATCGCTGTTATTTGCTATTGTCTTCATGGGTTATTGGCAAATGCAGGACTATTCTGTTAACATCAGCAAGATATCAAGGGCAACTCGGATTTGTTCACTTTTATTTTCTTTTTCATTTTGTAACTCTCTTTTCAAGTTTCCAGTAACATTTGGATATTTTAATGCCTAAATAAGCTAGAAAATTTCTATATCAAAATATGGATACTTAACACAAGTCTACATTACGACTGCTGAATAGTGATGAATTTCAAATCTAATCTGTTTTAACAGTCAGGGATCTGGTCAAGCAAAATTCAGCTTTAGCGCAACTGCAGAATCCTGTTGCCAAATATGATGGTACTGATGTTTTTGGTTTTAGAGAATGTATAAAGTGGAGCAGGTAGGTTTTCTTAGAAGGGTGACATTAACCTTCAGGCTAAAATGTGTTCTATAATGAGATGGTTCATCTGTCAGCCACATAGGTTAGTAAAAATAATTTAAGTGATGTCACAAAGTTAACCCTTTTTCATTAAAAGACCTATTTAAAAAGAGCAAAAGGTGCAACTACGTATAGAAACAAGCCAGCCTTTATTCACAGTTGTCAGAACTAAAATAGTTGCTATATTTTAAATATTACTAAATGCCTTATTAAACAAGGTTTACATTTTTTTTGTCATTACTCAAAGGATGTAGTCATATTACACACAATAATATAACCACAAAACTCATTTTTCTTAATCTTGCATGATCTATCATCGTTTAAAGGATGATAATATTTACAAGTGGGGCAGCTTCAAACTTTTGAAACACAAAGAACTTTAAAGCAGTATTTCCCAAACTCTCCTGTCAACATTTTTGTAGTTTCCACCTGTACTACTAACAATAACCACATTTACATTGCCAGTATCCATTTAGAACTATTTATTGCCTAAACTATCTACTGGAATACATCCATGGCCATATAATCTGTATTACCATACTCAGTGTGGCCTCTGCCACTGGTATCTGACAGTAGCGTTATGCTGGCCATAGACACTAGAGGGTGGTCAGCTATGTAGACATGAAGCAACCACTCTCAGGCATCTATGTCCCTAAACACAAATGGTCAACTCCAGCTACCATTCATGTTTAGCTTAATGAGAGTTGGGGGTAGGCATGGTTTTGACACATTTGAAACTGTAGTGATTGGACAGCATTGTCTGTGGGTATACTATAAACATGGACGTACTCCCACAATACAGTTCTGTTCATAGTTCCTGAGCCCTCCAGTGTCCTAACTACAGTGTCTTTTCCACCAGTAAAACACATCCCATACTTTGTGAAACACTGCTTTAAAAATGCCTAAAGACTTCATATGATTGTTGCATAAAGATTTTGGGCAGCAATTGCATTGTCTGTGGGCAATATTGTCTTTGTCTAGATTGTTATGCCAAACCAGTGGGCAAGGAGATTCAATGCAAGATTACAGATAAAAAAATATGTTTTTTAATCTAAACAGCATGCATTGAATCCACCTGCTGAATCCACAAGCATATTCTGGATATACTGTATTGTTGGTAACTGGATGCAATGGCTAATCTACTAATCTATGCTGGTTTGAGGCTTGTCACTTTGTCTCCATCAGAATTTAGCAGACATCCATGGTTGGCTGATCCCTGGGATGTTTGTGGTGGGAGGATCGATCGCCTAGCTTGGATTTTCCTGGCTGACTGCTTTTGTTTCCCTGACACAAGGCCATATTGGGGGTTGTTTGCTCACTGTACAGTCATTCACCCTTTTTCTGTATGACATCACATGTCTACACATATAAATTTGAAAAAAAAATATTGAAAAGTTCAGATTGTTCATCAAAATCCTTCCATCAAATGGATGATGGCATTGAAAAGGAATTTTACCTTCAGTACAAATACTGGAAAGCCTTTTTCAGCTTGCATTAATATCCAGTACTGAGGTCACTACTCTCTTCAACCCTTACCACTTGATTTGCAGCAGTTTGATATTTGATGGCTTTCTTAAGCTTGGGAGAAAGCAGACACAAAACCTACCTTGGAAATCAACTAATTTTGGTGGGTTCACCAAGCCAAGAGCCATCCAGTTGTTATTGTTAGAAAATATCCAATTTAGCAGATTGGTGGGGTAATAGGGTCCCAATGGATTCCACGCCCAGTTTAAAATGCCATAGGAGGAATTGTGCATTGAATAAGGAATCTTCCAATCAGAGCTGACCAATCAGATGCCGTGTTCAACACACACACCTTCCATTCACCTTCCATTCTATGCCTAGTCTTATGCTAAGGACAATGTCATAATGAAACATTGATACAATGATGGTTATAGTATGAGCTGGATAGAAGCCAAACACAGCTCACATCTAATACTGTGCCACAAATCATTAGAGCCATTCATTTTATACTGTCCAATGAGGCCATTACTGCCGTTGAACACGTGGACTAAAAATTGTTGGCTAATTCCAACCTACTGCATTCTTTTGGACCTATTTCTGACATGGTGCAAACTGATGTGGTGTACAAATTAAAAAGGCAGTGAATTAGAGGTCAGCTTTTACGGCCTGTGTTCACAGAGTATATATTAGTATGAAGGGAGCACTCCAAATGTACTGCAAAGCACACTTCATACATGTTATTAAACGATGCAAAAACTGACTTTTTGGGGGACAAGACCACTTGCCAAACATGTTTTACTCTCTGAATGTGCGTTTTTTTTCCTTTTAAATACTTTCAGGTATGTTCATTTTTTATATAAAGAACTTGTGAGGGCACCAAATTATAACAGTATGTGTTTACAGTACTTTTTTTCTTTAATCCTGCCTTGTCTGGCTACCTCTGGACTCCAGCCAAGGGTACAAGGTCATATGACTCTCTGGGGTAGATTTACTAAACTGGATCACTCAGAATCTGGTGCAGCTGTTCATGGTAGCCAATGAGCTTCTAACTTCAGCTTGTTCAACAAAGCTTTGACAATAAAACCCGGAAGTTGATTGATTACTATGCAGAGCTGCACCATATTTTGCACTCTCCGGTTTTATTAAATCTCCCCCTCTGTGTCTAATTAACCTGAAGCTGCTTTTTTTTACCTGGAGGTTTTTTGGTAATGGATTTTAAGATCTAGTGGTAGCTCAAGATAGCAGGCTGCCTCCCATACGGCATTCTGTTGCTGTTATAATTTCCATAAATGACAAATCATGAGTATTGTAGAAAAGGATATTGCCAGTCAGATGCAGTTGAAGTAGCACCATCTCAAAACCCTCCTTTCTTGCAAGTAATTTGTTGTATTTCTCTGGGCATATGGGCTTCTATTAAATATGATGTTGTGACCTTTGTTGCCTATCTACACAGGGATAAGGCATATTTAATGGTCAACAAAAAGATCTGCATTCCTGAAATGATGGATCAGTCCCTGATGCCTAAGACACGTTTGCGCCTACCTACAATCAATGGCAAGTTGGTTAATGTTGGTAAAATGGGATTTTATTCACAAACATTTACCAACATGAAAGATCACTGTGGTCAAGTTTGCACTCTTGCAAATTGCTTGCTTGTTGTCTCTTACACTTCCTGATAATCCCTGATGATACCTGGCTACACTGCTGGCAATATGTCGGTGGCTTTTAGCCCACAATAGCACGTGTAGGCCAATAAAAGCAACTTTCTTGTGGGTTGCTCTGAATTACTGCACTCCAGTGCTCTTTTATCTATTTTATTAAGTTCGGCTACCTGTAGATACACTGATTGAAGAGAATTATTGAATGCCCATCCCTGATGTACAAGAGACATGGGCCAGCATTGTATAGAATCTAATACAGAGTTTATTGTTTTTATACACCTTCTCAGCAGCAAAACCTTTATATGTGTACAGCACTTGTATGGACCAAACTTTTTTTTTTTTCCTGTGTATTCTGTAAATATGTGGATATCGATGTGTGAGTACAAATCTGTATATATATATATAAATATATATATATAAACGCACAAATGTAACGGTCACTCATGGGGAACCTAATAAGAAGCAGAAAAACCTTTGTGAGACACTTTGGATAGCTGCCACTATCTGACCCCTGTGCCATCTACTGGTTCCACGGCAGTGAAGTCACCCCAAAGTCTGAGAATGGCAGCTTCCATCCAAGGGGTCTCCCACAGGCGTCTTGACTTTGTGAATAAAGATTCTCTTTAAAGCATCAGGAGCTTTTTTAGTAAGGTTATTTAATAAGGTGAAGGAACCTGTAACAATCAGATTTCAGTTTATGGTTGTCACACCTGTGAATATAAATCGTAACCGATTGCTATGGGTAACTACACTTTATATTTTTATACCTTATCTAATAAGCTTAATTGTACAAGTACAGGGCTTTACAATATTTGGGCCCCACCAAAAAAATAAACAGTTTATATGTTGCTATTTTTATATTTCTGTATGCATCAAGTAGAGCATTGATGTCATTGCATATCTGATAACAGATAGGTGTGATGGGCATTGTAAAAAATTAAACCTTCCCATGTACAGATAGATAGGTGTTTCATTAAAGACTACTTTTTATTAAAAAAAAGAATGTCCCGTGTAATCTTTCTGACACATACATTTTACAGTCTCAGAACAATGGCCATCAGGATGATAGAGGGTTAATATAATAAAGCTATCTAGGCCCACAATGCATTGCGTTCGGATTCTGTTTTAACAAAGGAGGGGGGATTTGTAAATGTGACCCATGGCCCCCTAGAGGCAATCAAGGGAATTCCATCCTAACAGGTGATAAACAATTGTATTCTATTGTACTGTGCTTTCTCTTCCCAATATACTGTTGCTTTACCCATTGTGCTACAGCGTAAGAAAACGGGCAGGGTGTACCTTGTTTGCTATTATTCATTTGATCCCAGAGCAACAAAGGGTTCATAAACTATTCAGATGATCCACGTTCAACCTTTTGGTTGTAGTATAATGCAATTTGTTGTAGCTACAATTTTTCATTGCTAAGAAAAAAAAATTTAAATATTGGGTTTATGTCTGCCATGTGTCAATAAAATATCTTGATCCACTGTCCTGGGGAAATTCAAGGTTAAGGCCATGAATGGGTTTAAATAGATCCTTTGTGGGTAAACAAACCGGGTCACGTTTGAATGCAGACTGCGGACTGTAAGCTCTCAGGATGAAGAAATAGAAGTCAGACCTATATGCAATTTTTTTTTTTTTTTTATGCATCTTCATCCAGCAAATGGAAAAATCAAAATGAAAAAGCCTTTCTTATTTATCATTCCTGGCAGCACTGCATCAATTCACTAATTTATAACATACACAGTCATTTTAGTCCATTCATTGGGAAAAAATATTTTATATATACAAAACATTCTTTTTGTATAGCATGTTCTTTCTTTGTTATATTATTGATTTTTGTATCATATATATATATATATAAAAGTGATCTGACAAAAATGATCTCATTGGTGTTTGTGTTTGGGTACAATCCATAAGGAGGAGAGCTGAAAATAGAGCCATTCAAGGTGGAGATGAAATAATGATCTATGAGGAAAAAGTGTATATGATAAAAAAAACAGCTGACTATTAGATGCAAAGGAATAAAGATTGCACACCTATGGAATATATAGGTACGCGAGCTGAAAAGCGTGATATGAAATATATTGTTAGATAAATATTAAGACATAAACCCAATCACTGACATCTCATATAATAGTTAAAGTGACACTAAAAGATAAAAGATACAATTCTATTTAAGGTAGTTGTAAAGCTTTAGGTTACTTTCACAATCAGGCGCTTTGCAGGCACTAAAGTGCTAAAATAGCGCCTGCAAAGTGCCCTGAAATCCAATGTGAAATCCCCGAGTGCTTTCACACTGGAGCGGAGTGCTTGCAGGACGGTCAAAAAAGTCCTGCAAGCCTCATCTTTGCAGCGCTATAGGAGCGGTGTATTCACCGCTCCTAAAGCGCCCCTTCCCACTGAAAACAATGGGGCAGCCCTGCAAGGCGCCGCAGCAGCAGCGATTTGTGGGCGGTTTTAACCTTTTTTTCGGCCGCTAGTGGGTGTTGAAACCGCCCCGCTAGCAGCCGAATAGCGCCGCTAAAACAACGGTAAGGGGGCGCTAAATATAGCGCCGCTTTACCGCCAGTGCCCGCCCGCCCCAGTGTGAAAGTAACCTTAAGGTTTTTTGAATGCATAAAGGTAAAAAAACCTTCTCTGTGCAGCAGCCCTCCTATTACACACAACAGCTTCGGCTCTCTGGGGACGCTCACTCTTTATTGGCTGAGGCAGCAGTGGGAGCCATTGGCTCTGCTGCTGTCAATCACAGCCAATGAGTCAATGAGGAGAAAGAGGGGCGAGGCCAGGACGCGGCTCTGTGTGCGGATGGACTGGGAGGGCGCCTGCTAGGAGCGGAAAACCACTGCACGGAGCAGGTAAGTATAAAATGTTTGTTATTTATTAAAAAAAAAAACAGAAAGCCTTTACTATCACTTTTTCAACTATTCTTCACTCAAAATACTCTCTTCTATTGCTTTCAGCCTCCTCCAAATTTCTATTTTGCTGTTGTGTTCTGGCATCCTGTTTTAGTGGGTGGCTATGTTCATTCCCAGTGGCCCCAATGTATGTAGGAACATAGCTACCTTCTCTTACCCTCTCCCAAGATGAACTATGGAGTTTGGGATTTGTAGTGTGCATAGAGCAGTGTACATGATCACACTGCTTGTTTCAAACAAAAAGAAGTGTGAAGGAAAATAAGTGGTTCAGGAGCTCACATAGGACTGTACAAGGAGGCAGAAAAATGCTGTAAGAAACAATTTCATGAAAATAGATTACAGGTCCATTACTTAGTGGGTGTGTATGGATTCTTTTTGGAAAATAAGAATAATGTTTTGTGTCACTTTAGTGTCCATGCACACTGGGATTAAAAAAAATACCAGTTCTTTTGACAGAAAACAATATTTTTTTATATAGAGTGTTTTTGTACAGATATTAAGCCATGTTTAGACAAGTTTAGGCGTGTTTGGTGTTTTTTTTCTGCCAGAAAACTGCTCTCAAAAACGCAAACCAGAAGTTTTTTTTTTTCTCTGCCTCTAAACATTGAGCTTAAAATATTCCTCTAAATGTCCTAATGTGTATGGACACATATGATAGCACTGAGCTGCTTTTACAGGCAGAACACAAAACTCTAGAAGCATCCTCATAGACCTTTAGGCCCCATTCACACCTGGGCGTTTTGGGATCCTGGCAGAATCACTGCAAATCTGCCCGCGATCTCAAAATACACTACAATCGCAAAAAACGCAGGTTTAGGTGATATTATTTTAAAAGGCACCTAGGACGCAGTGTGATTTTGCCACTATTTTGAAATGTCATTTCAAAAGTAATTTTCAATATTTTTTAAAACTTTTAATAAAATAATGCCTGGTGGTCTTGCCATAAAGGTCCTTCCTGTTATAAGGTAATAACACTTTGGGGGGAGATTTACTAAAACTGGAGAGTACAAAGCAGTGGCGGCCCGTGCACTATGGGCGCATGGGCACCGCCCCCCCCCCCCCCCATCCATGCGCCCGGCCCCTTTCAGGACACAGAACACATGGATTCCTATGGCGGGGGTGGTATATTTTGAAGCACCTGATTAGAGCCAGAGGCTCTAATGGGCTTCAAAATAGGGTGGGCTCGGGGCGCAGAGAGTGCGTCTTGATCCCACGCAATTGTGTGACCATAGCAAATTCATTTTTGCTATTTTCACACTAACCTTCCTCCCCGCCAATCAGGAGGCAGGATGTCAGACCTGCTTCCTGATTGGCCAAAGCGCCAGGCCACCCTATTGGATGTTGGGCACTTAGGAAGGGGAGCGAGGACACGCGCTGGAGCAGAGGTTGCCGCCGCTCTGAGAGGTAAGTCCCCTCAGCTGAGTCGGCTGCGTACCCCACCCCCCACTGCGCATGTGAATCGCGGCTCTGGCACCCCCCTCAGCCGTGATCCATGTGTGCGGGGGGATGCAGCCAGAGCTGCAAACTCCGCGAGTGGGGGGTCGGTGGGCACAGTGGCTGCATTTCATGGGCAAGTGGCTGCATTTCATTGGCAAGTAGCTGCATTTGATGGGCACAGGTGGCTGCGTTTGATGGGCACAAGTGGCTGCATTTAATGGCACAGGTGGCTGCATTTGATGGGCACAGGTGGCTGAATTTGATGGGCACAGGTGGCTGCACTTGATGGGCACAGGTGGCTGCATTTGATGGGCACAGGTGGCTGCATATGATGGACACAAGTGGCTGCGTTTGGGCACAAGTGGCCACCTTTGATGGGCACAAGTGGCTGCGTTTGATGGGCACAATGGATGCGTTTGATTGGCACAATGGCTGTGTTTGATGGGCACAAGTCGCTGCATTTGATGGGCAAGTGGCTGCATTTGATGGGCACAATGGATGTGTTTGATGGGCACAATGGATGCATTTGATGGGCACAAGTGGCTGCATTTGATGGGCACAGGGGGCTGCATTTGATGGGCACAAGTGGCTGTGTTTGATGGGCACAAGTTGCTGCGTTTGCTGGGCACAATTGCTGCATGACAGGCACAGTGGCTGCATATGATGGGCACAAGTGGCTGCGTTTGATGGGCACAAGTGGCTGTGTTTGATGGGCACAATGGCTGCATTTGATTGGTACAAGTGGCTGCATATGATGGGCACAAGTGGCTGCATATGATGGGCACAGTGGTTGCATATGATGGGCACAAGTGGCTGCGCTTGGGCACAAGTAGCCGTGTTTGATGGGCACAATGGCTGCATTTGATAGGCACACGTGTCTGCGTTTGATGGGCACAGTGAGGCTGCAATTGATGGGAGGGGATTTCAGTATTTTTCAGTTTGTTTGCTCCCCCCAAAAAATTTGAGCACCAGCCACCACTGGTACAAAGACTAGTGCAGCTGTTCATGGTAGCCATCAGCTTCTAACTTCAGCTTGTTCAATTAAGCTTTGACAAAAATCCTGGAAGCTGATTGGTTTCTACGCAGAGCTGCACCAGATTTTGCACTCTCCAGCTTTACTAAATCAACCCCTTTGTCTCTATCCCTCTATTGCTCTCATATGTTGTCACCTTGTCACAGCTCCTGATGGTGACTACAAGTGGCTTTTTTCATTCTTGTCTCCCAAAAAAAAAAAAAAAAAACTATCCAGAAAACTGTCATGCAACCATTACTGGTGCATGTAGACAGGAAGTGACTGCAAAGAGGCTGCAGAAAATCAGCAGCATAAGGCTAAAATAGGTGTTTTGTTTATAATAATGGCATTTGATAATGACATATAATGTTTCAGCAAACCAAAGCAAATACTTGGTTTGCATTTTTAAATTGACTCATACCACCTAGTAGACTGACGCCAATTTCCAGTCCCCTAACAATATCATGAATAGCTAAATTATTGGTATCTGTGTTTATTCGTGATCAGTAAAGAGAAAAATACATGCTTTTCTGCAATACAGCTTTGCACTAGCACTAAGGGTATAACTAGGCTTCTTCAGCTTGTGATAGAGTATTAAAGCTGAACTCCTGGCAGATACAAACAAATGAATAAAACTCCAACCATTGATACATCAAAAAAAATATTTTTAAATGCAAGCAATGATGGGCAGGATGGATCTATGACGTTACAAGGGGTCGGGGAGTCTCTGGGTGACATCGCCACATAGCCACATCCCATAGTTATATAAGAACTGTCAGGCACTGGGGCTGACAGAACGGCAGGAGCATGTTTTTTGTAATCAGGTCGGCGGCTATTGTTATTGACGTTGGCGTTCTCACTCGTCAAAAACTGCCTCCTGTTTTTCTTACAATACACAGCTTTTTTGGGGATGAATGGGTAGGGTTACTATGTACCTCATACTCATTCACATGGGGGGGTATCTGGGGCCCCCCCTTTCCTAAAGAGGCTTCCAGGTTCAAATAAGCCCCTTGCCCACAAACCCCCACAATCACAGCCCAGGGTTGCGGGGAAGATGGGAACAAAGTGCTTTGGGGTGGAGCCTAAAGCACCCCCCATGGTGTGTGCATGTGGCCTGGTATGGTTCAGGAGGGGGGGGGGGGGTACTCGCTTATCCCCTCTCTTTCCTGACCTGCCAGGCTGCATGCTCAGATAAGGGTCTGGTATGGACTTTTGAAGTTACCCCACGCCGTTTTAAAAAAAAAATTGGCGTAAGGTTTCGAAAATCAGATGGGAAACTTCATACGACGAGCTGCTGTCTGCAGATTTTCGAATTGTTAGTACGGTGCTTTCGACAGCCAATTTCACTTTTTTGTCAAACAAAAGCTGGATGTGCAGACTAGTACATTTTTGACGAAGGACAACTCAACATCTGAATTTTCGGATGGTCAGTACAGAAATCGTCACACAAAAGTCGAAAGTACAAACACGCATGCTTGGAATCAAGGAACAAGCCGGAAGTGTTTGGTCTTGTAAACTACCATTCGTAATCTAGAATTAACATTCGTGACGCGGCAGCTGATGAAATGTCGAAATGCGGCACACATTAACCACCTCAATACAGTGCACTTACACCCCCTTCCTGCCCAGACCAATTTTCAGCTTTCAGCGCTCTCACACATTGAATGATAATTACTCAGTCATGCAACACTGTACCCATATGAAATTTGCATCCTTTTTTTCCACACAAATAAAGCTTTCTTTTGGTGGTATTTAATCACTAGTGGGTTTTTTATTTTTTGTGCTATAAATAAAAAAAGACCGTAAATTTTGTGAAAAAAATGCTTTTTTCTTTGTTTCTGTCATAAAATTTTGCTAGTTAGAGCCCTTTCACACTGGGGCGGTTTGCAGGCACTATTGTGCTAATAATAGCGCCTGCAAACCGACCCGAAAGTGCCGCTACTTTCATTCCAGTTTGAAAGCCCCGAGGGCTTTCACACTGGAGCGATGTGCTGGCAGGACGGTAAAAAAAGTCCTGCCAGCAGCATCTTCGGAGCGGTGAAGGAGCTCCTTTACCACTCCTGCCCATTGAAATCAATGGGACGGCGCGGCTATACCGCCGGCAAAGCGCCTCTGCAGAGGCGCTTTGCGGTGGTATTTAACCCTTTCTAGGCCGCTAGCGGGGGTAAAACCGCCTCGCTAGCGGCCGCATACCGACGGTAAAACGCCGCTAATAATAGCGGCGTTTTACCGCCGACGCCGCCCCCGCCCCAGTGTGAAAGGGCTCTTATTAATTTTTCTTCATAAATTTTGGCCAAAAGTTATACTGCTACATAGCTTTGGTAAAAATAACCCAAATTAGTGTATATTATTTGGTCTTTGTGAAAGCTATAGAGTCTACAAACTATGCTGCCAATCACTGAAAATTCATCACATCTGATCAGGCCTTCAGGACATCAGGTGAATCTCATTTCTTGAGACACTAAGCCCCGGTTCACACAGGGGCGACTTCAGGCAAGTTGCTCCGACTTAGAAAAAGGTTCCTGAAGTATTTTTGGGGCGACTTCAGGCGACTTGCATTGACTTCTATACAGAAGTCGTTTTGCAAGTCGCCGCTGAAGTCGTGTGCAGGTGACCTCGGTGAGTCGACCTGCAAGTCGTGTTGCCCCTGTGTGAACCGGAAGTAACAAGTCAGGAAGTACAAATACCCCCCAAATGCCCCCTTTTTAGAAAGTAGACATTCCAAGGTATTAAGTAAGTAGCATGGTGAGTTTTTTTAAGTTGTAATTTTTTCCCACAATTCTTTGCAAAATAAAGATTTTTTTTTTTTTTTTTTACAAAATTGTCATATTATCAGGTTATTTCTCACACACAGCATATGCATTCAACAAATTACACCCCAAAATACATTCTGCTACTCTTCCAGAGTATGGCAATACCAATGTGTGAGACATTCAACAAATTACACCCCAAAATACATTCTGCTACTCTTCCCGAGTATGGCGATACCAATGTGTGAGACTTTTACACAACCTGGCCACATACAAAGGCCCAACATTGAAGTAACACCTTCAGGCATTCTACGAGCATAAATGACACATCTCATTTCTCAACCACCTATTTCAATTTTGAACGTCCTGGAGCACCAGGACAATGGAATTGCCCACAAAATGACCCCATTTTGGAAAGCAAACACCCCAACGTATATTCTATGAGGCATAATGAGTCTTTTGAACGGTTCATTTTTTTCCAGAAGCTTTTGGAAAATGTGGAAAAAAAATGAAAACGCTTTTTTTTACACAAAGTTGTCAATTTATAAGATATTTCTAACATATAGCATGTATATAGCAAAAATTACACCCCAAAATACATTCTGCTACTCTTCCCGAGTATGGCAATACCACATGTGTGAGACTTTTACACTGCCTGGCCACATACAGAGGCCCAACATTGAAGTAGCACCTTCAGGCTTTCTAGGAGCATAAATTACACATCTCATTTCATTCCTACCTATCACACTTTTGAAGGTCCTTGAGCACCAGGACAGTGGAATTACCCACAAAATGACCCCATTTTGGAAAGCAAACACCCCAACGTATATTCTATGAGGCATGGGCTGCAGATAGGTACTCGGGTACTCTAAAGGGGCTGCAGATAGGTACTCGGGTACTCTGATGGGCTGGAGACAGGTACTCGGGTAACCTGAAGAGCTGCAGACAGGTACTCGGGTACTCTGATAGGCTGGTGACAGGTACTCGGTTACTCTGATGGGCTGGTGACAGGTACTTGAGTACTCTGATGGGCTGGTGACAGGTACTCGGGTACTCTGATGGGCTACAGATAGGTACTCGGGTACTCTGATGGGCGGTGACAGGTACTCAGGTACTTGGTACTCATTTGAACTGTGACAGGTACTCAGGTACTCAGATGGACTGTGACAGGTACTCCGGTACGCAGATGAACTGTGACAGGTACTCATGTACTCGAGTACTCAGATGAACTGTGACAGGTACTCAGGTACTCAGATGAACTGTGACAGGTACTCGGGTACTCAGATGGACTGTGACAGGTACTCGGGTACTCAGATAGGCTGTGACAGGTACTCAGATGAACTGTGACAGGTGCTCAGGTACTCAGATGGACTGTGAAAGGTCCTCAGGTACTCTGGTACTCATATGGACTGTGACAGGTACTCAGGTACTCAGATGAACTGTGACTGGTACTCGGGTACTCAGATGAACTGTGACAGGTACTCAGGTACTCAGATGAACCGTGACAGGTACTCAGTGTTAATTTTGTCGACCAAAACGTCTAAAACATTTTAGTCGACTAAATGAATACTATTTTAGTCGACTAAAATACGACTAGAACTAAAACAATTGAGATGACTAAAATGGGACTAAAACTAAAATGCCATTTTAGTCAAAAGACTAATGCCCTGTACACACGGTCGGACATTGATCGGACATTCCAACAACAAAATCCTAGGATTTTTTCAGACGGATGTTGGCTCAAACTTGTTTTGCATACACACGGTCACACAAAGTTGTCGGAAAATCCGATCGTTCTGAACGCGGTGACGTAAAACACGTACGTCGGGACTATAAGTGGGGCAGTAGCCAATAGCTTTCATCTCTTAATTTATTCTGAGCATGCATGGCACTTTGTGCCTCGGATTTGTGTACACACGATCGTAATTTCCGATTTTGTTGTCGGAAAATTTTATAGCAAGCTCTCAAACTTTGTGTGTCGGAAATTCCTATGGAAAATGTGTGATGGAGCCTACACACGGTCGGAATTTCCGACAACAAGGTCCTATCACACATTTTCAATCGGAAAATCCTATCGTGTGTACAATAAGGCTAAAACTAAAATTGAAATTTGACTTCAAAATTAACACTGGTTTGGTGCATGTTCATACCTCAATACCTTAAATAATAACATATGAGATTTATCACTCCAGCAGTATATAATAAGTTTGGAAATTGTAGAGAAATGTTAACTAATGCATTACAATTTAATTACACCCATTAGATTTTAGACGACCAAAATTAGTTTTAGTCGACTAAAACGTAGGACATTTTAGCTGACAAAAATGTACTGGAGATTTAGTCAACTAAATACGACTAAATCTAAAACAATTGCAGAAGACTAAAATGGGACTAAAACTAAAATGCCATTTTAGTCCTAATGCCACGTACAAACGTACAAACGAGCGGACTTTACGGCAGACTTTGCCCGGCGGACTTTTCGACGTACTTTACGACGGACTTTCTGAATGAACGGACTTGCCTACACACAATCCACCAAAGTCCGTCGAATTCGTACGTGATGATGTACGACCGGACTAAAACAAGGAAGTTCATAGCCAGTAGCCAATAGCTGCCCTAGCGTGGCTTTTTGTCCGTCGAACTAGCATACAGACGAGCGGACTTTTCGTCCGGAGTCGAGTTCGACGGATTGATTTAAAACATGTTTCAAATCTAAGTTCGTCCAACTTTTGAGAAAACAAAGTCTGCTGGAGCCCACACACGATCGAATCGTCCGGCGAAATCCCGTCCGCCGGGCAAAGTCTGCCGTAAAGTCTGCTTGTGTGTACACGGCATAAGACTAAAACTAAATCGAAATTTGCTGCCAAAATTAACACTGGATGGACTGTGACAAGTACTTTGATGGGTGGTGACAGGTACTTTGATGGGTGGTGACAGGTCCTCTTTATTGGGGGGCCAATCAGTGTGTGTTGGTGTACACTGTAAGCGGTAACGAGATACCTTCGATCGGTTTGTGAGGAGGAGAACCCAGTAACATCTCGTTACCACTCTATGTTAACATTTAGTGATCGGCTGTGAAAGGATCACAGCCAATCACGTGGTAAACAGCCGCCGGCCAATGGCTGTTTACCAGCATCGGTGACAAACAGTATTCTTGGGAACACGCTGCCACCGACGTGCATGTGCAGTGTGCTCGCGATCGCGCGCATGCTCTGTGCAAAGTGGGGCGGTAGCATCTGTGATAGGCTGTGACTTCATCACGGCCGATCACGTGGTGAACAGCCATGCCCAATGGCTGTTCACCCCCCTCGTTGGCGAGCGGTGTCTCCGTGACACGCCACCACCGAAGGTACAGGGCTGCGCGCACAGGATCGCACAAATGCCCTGTTTAAATGGACGGACGTCATATGACGCACCATTATGGTCAGTGGCGACTGGTGACGTTTTAGGATGGGGGGCACCAGACCCCGCCCTTCCTGTTGGGAAGGTTGGGACTTTAAATGAAGCACGGCTAAGAGCGTATAAATATAGAAAACACACGTGATCATGGATTCCAAGAGAATATACATTGATTCACACAAATATAACATGATAAGGTTAAGAAAGAAATGACAATTTATTATGCATGATAATGACATTATTCATAACCAATATATAGGTAATAGATATATTGGTACATGATCATGCAATAATACTGATTCAAGAACAACATGACCGTGTTGGTAATGACATAATTTAAAACCAGTCTCTGCATAAGAGATACATTGGTACATAATAATACAATTAGACTGGTTCATAGACAACACGGTCATGTAGATAATGATAAAACTGGGGTGATTGAATGTTAATGCAGAATATAAGCCAATTCCCGTGGATGTACTGTAAAATAAAATAAAATATGTGATTGCTTTAATGTGGGTAAAACCAAAACTTGTGGCAGAGGCTGCCCAAGCCAAGTGAGAAACTGTACTAGATGATATGACACACCAACCCAGCCCGGGTTGGTGGGGATGTGAAAACCAAAAAACTCAGTAAGGAAATCGCACTAACAAAATGGTGTAGGAATGTGCTTATGTTGGAACTCATGAAAAAAATCGTGGAAACCAGTGTGTGGAGAACTAAAGAGTGAAGTGAGGTGTGGGCTCCACCAGCATGCAGTCCTAATGGCCAAAGAGCACCACGGTATGCCGCCAACGCCACACTGCGTTATGAGGAGGAGGGAAGAGAGGGGCGGCATCGCCAACCGGGCGCCTAACGTCACTCAGTGGTTGGCGCTCAGCACCATTCCCTCGTGTCAAAATATAGCAAATGCAGGGTCCTGGGTTTAGTAACACTATAAGGAGACCTGTGCCAACAGAAATATGTAGTTTGCCATTGTTGACCGCTCCTTTTGAAAATGCTAGTTGACTGGCTGTCACACAGATCCAAAAAGTATGCTGACCAGAAGTTCTGACTACACTCTGACATCTCTGGCTGCATGCTTGTTTCAGGGCAGTGACACAGTATTGAACCCACTGGATCAGTAAATGAGGTTAGCAATAACAGCCTAAGTATTTCTGCCAGCACAGGATTACTTTAAAGTAGATTGATTTTAGCATAGCAGCAATTTTTCAAGGCCTGGATAAGTTCAGTGAATTATTCTGCATATTCTGCATATTCCGGCACCTCCTGCATACAGAATAAATGTGGAGGAGATGTACACAGAGCCCATGTGATGTGAACAGTCCGCATATGTCAGAGTAGACAGCTCCTTCCATTGTTCTCTTGGATGAAGCAATTACTGATTGAAAACATTGACTCTGTTGTTTTAATCCTCTATCTGTCATTGGATTAACATTGTTATCCCTACATTAACAGACTTGTTAGCATTTAGCGGGAGACCCATCTGTGGGTGTTCAAAATGAGGAGACACACAAGACCTTCATTTGTTGATTATACGGTATTAGATAGCAATGATATCAGGGTCAAATTATTAATTACACAATAAGTCAAAGCAAGTTTAACCGGTGATATCAACACCTTCTAGGCAATGTTATTCCATGGAGAAACATTCATACAATAGATTCATATTATCATTGCAATGATAAAACAATCTATAAGCCAGGATCCTAGCATTGCAAAGCAAATTTAAAGCATTATTACTATTTAAACAGCGAAATACATAGATGAAGTACATATATGAGAACTGTTGTGTGTGTCTCAAAGGATTTGTAATTATCCATCCAGTCCTGAGATTTAAACATCTCTGTCACACAGAACTGTCCTGCCTGGTAGGGGTTAGAACTTGATCTTTCTTTGGTGCAGTTTCACATACAGGTCCCATCCCCAGCTATAGCCTGTGAAAGGAGAAGCAGCACATTGACCAGTCCATCCAATTTAACCTGAGTGAGTGGTGGTGTGTATCTACAATTGTCTGTCTCTATCCCTGTACATTGTGTCTCATTAAGATGCTCATCTATTATATCATTATTTATTTAAGGTACCCATATAGTGCCGTCAATTTTTCGCAGTGCTCCACACATACATTGTACACTCACATCAGTCCCTACCCTCAAGGAGCTTACAATCCAAGGTCCCCAACTCACATTCATATACTAGGGACAATTTTGGACAGAAGCCAATTAACCTACCAGCATGTCTTTGGAGTGTGGGAGGAAACCCATGCAGGCACAGGGAGAACATGCAAACTCCAGGCAGGTAGTATCGTGGTTGGGATTGGAACCAGCGACCCTTTTTACTGCTAGGCGAGAGTGCTACTCACTACACCACTGTGCCTTATGCCTCTGTCTCCCAATTGCTCTCTTGTGTTGTAACCCTGTTACATGCAAAAATCTCAATAAGCGTATATTGATTGGTTTGCGCAAAAGTTATATCGTCTACAAAATAGGGAATAGTTTCATGGCATTTTTATTATTAATTGTTTTTATTAGTAATGGTGGCGATCTGCGATTTTTATTGTGACTGCGACATTATGGCGGACACATCGGACACTTTTTGACACTATTTTGGGACCATTGTCATTTATACAGTGATCAGTGCTATAAAAATGCACTGATTACTGTGTAAATGACACTGGCAGGGAAGGGGTTAACACTAGGGGACGATGAAGGGGTTAAGTATGTCCTAGGGAGTGATTCTAACTGTGGGGGGGAGATGGGCTACAACTCACATGACAGCGATCTCTGTCATGACACGAGGCAGAACGTGGAAATGCCTTGTTTACATAGGCACTTCCCCGTTCTGCGGCTCCGTGACACGATTGCTGGGAGACCGGCGGACATCGTGTCCACGGGTCCCCCAGGCACGGTCACGCTGTATATGGCGGGCACGCGCGTGGGCACGCGCTAACCCCGCCAATTAAAGGGGACGTACAGGTACGCCCATTTGCCCACTGCTACCATTGTGCCGACGTATGAAGCTAAGGGAAAATAGTACTGGGAGCATTAGCCAATGTATCCCATTGGGTAATAAATTTAAAAGAGTGAACAAAAGTCCTGGATGGCTTAACCCCAATGTAAAAATGCATATAAAAGCAAAGGAGAAGGCCTTCAAAAAATACAGGGTTGAGGGATCATCCCCAGCATTCAGACTTTATAAAGAATGCAACAAGAAATGTAAGGGTGCAATTAGGACAGCTAAGATAGAACATGAAAGACACGTAGCGGAGGAGAGCAAAAAAAATCCCAAGAAATTCTTTAAGTATGTAAACAGTAAAAAAGGGAGGACAGACCATATTGGCCCCATAAAGAATGAGGAAGGACATCTGGTTACAAAGGATGGGGAGATGGCGAAGGTATTGAATTTATTCTTCTCCTCAGTCTTCACGAGTGAATCGGGGGGCTTCAGTAACCAAAACTGCAGTGTTTATCCTCATGACACAACACAGGAAGCACCTCCATGGTTAACAGAGGACAGAATTAAAATTAGACTTGAGAAACTTAACATTAATAAATCACCGAGACCAGATGGCTTGCATCCGAGGGTACTTAGGGAACTCAGTCAAGTAATTGCCAGACCGTTGTTCCTAATTTTTACAGATAGTCTACTGACTGGAATGGTACCAGCTGATTGGAGAAAAGCCAATGTAGCACCAATATTTAAAAAGGGCCCAAAATACATCCCTGGGAATTACAGACCAGTTAGCCTAACATCAATAGTATGTAAACTCTTGGAGGGGATGATAAGGGACTATATACAAGATTTTAGTAATAAGAACGGTATCATTAGCAGTAATCAGCATGGATTCATGAAGAATCGTTCTTGCCAAACCAATCTATTAACCTTCTATGAGGAGGTGAGTTGCCATCTAGATAAAGGAAGGCCCGTAGACGTGGTGTATCTGGATTTTGCAAAAGCATTTGACACAGTTCCCCTTAAACGTTTACTGTACAAAATAGGGTCCGTTGGCATGGACCATAGGGTGAAAAAATGTAAGAATGTACATCGCTTTCTGACTGGTGCCTAGTTACTGACTCCATAGCTCCCATAAAAGGACACCTGTTCTATTAGCCTATCGGATCTGAAGAAAATGCAGAAGCATTGAAACACGTCAACACGTCCATACGTCACTTCCGCTTTGTTGGTTCCTGGACTAAGTGCCTTGCGTTCCACGCTTGTCTTCCGGTTCCTGTCTACTGCGACGGCTCTGGCTCTCCATGTCCGCTTAGACGCTGGTTGTCTTTGCGGACACCTCCATCGTTTTGCAGCCCAGCACCCAGCGATGACCCCGGTGACTACTTGCACATCCTAACGTGGACAGCGCTTCCAGGAGAACCTGCACCATGCACTTTGCCCACATCTGAGGAGGACGTCCCTGGACCCATTACTTGTCCTTGCCTTAACCTATTTCATCTTTGTGAGTAGCCATTTGGCTGTTTGTCCGTTTATAATTATCTCATTAAAGTTTCATGATACTGCACTTAGATTGGCGCTTCTTGCTGTTTTTTACATTGTTTTTTCAGAGTTGCCTGCTTCCACTCTCAAGTGAGCTGCCGCTGGTGCTTTTTATCAGATCTTTAATTTCAGTGACTTTTTTTATATATATATATATATATATATATATATACATACAATTTTTCTATATATATATATAATTTTATTGACTATCACACCCTGGATGTTTTTTCACATTTGCTTTGGACTCTTTATATGCATGTTTGTATGTTCTAGCGCCATTTATCCTTTTTTGTGGACCATAGGGTGAGTACATGGATTGAAAACTGGCTACAAGGGCGAGTTCAGAGGGTGGTGATAAATGGGGAGTACTCAGAATGGTCAGGGGTGGGTAGTGGGGTTCCCCAGGGTTCTGTGCTGGGACCAATCCTATTTAATTTGTTCATAAACGACCTGTAGGATGGGATAAACAGTTCAATCTCTGTATTTGCAGATGATACTAAGCTAAGCAGGGCAATAACTTCTCCGCAGGATGTGGAAACCTTGCAAAAAGACCTGAACAAATTAATGGGGTGGGCGACTACATGGCAAATGAGGTTCAATGTAAAATAATGCATTTGGGTGGCAAAAATATGAATGCAATCTGTACAGTGAGGGAGAACCTCTGGGGGAATCTAGGATGGAAAAGGACCTGGGGGTCCTAGTAGATGATAGGCTCAGCAATGGCATGCAATGCCAAGCTGCTGCTAACAAAGCAATCAGAATATTGGCATGCATTAAAAATGGGATTAACTCCAGAGATAAAACGATAATTCCCCACTCTACAAGACTCTGGTCCGGCCGCACCTGGAGTATGTTGTCCAGTTCTGGGCACCAGTCCTCAGGAAGGATGTACTGGAAATGGAGCGAGTACAAAGAAGGGCAACAAAGCTAATAAAGGGTCTGGAGGATCTTAGTTATGAGGAAAGGTTGCGAGCACTGAACTTATTCTCTCTGGAGAAGAGACGCTTGAGAGGGGATATGATTTCAATATACAAATACCGTACTGGTGACCCCACAATAGGTATAAAACTTTTTCGCAGAAGAGAGTTTAACAAGACTCGTGGCCACTCATTAAAATTAGAAGAAAAGAGGTTTAACCTTAAACTACGTAGAGGGTTCTTTACTGTAAGAGCGGCAAGGATGTGGAATTCCCTTCCACAGGCGGTGGTCTCAGCGGGGAGCATTGATAGCTTCAAGAAACTATTAGATAAGCACCTGAATGACCGCAACATACAGGGATATACAATGTAATACTGACATATAATCACACACATAGGTTGGACTTGATGGACTTGTGTCTTTTTTCAACCTCACCTACTATGTAACTATGTATATGTAACTATATATATATGTATATCGGCGTGCAGCGGTTGGCAAGTAGGTTAAAGTGGCCAGGCTAACATTCCTTTTGCAGGGATGTTTTGCTATTGTCATCTTTAGGAAGTCTGCACTGGGCAATGACATCCTAAAGCACAAGAACATAGAAAGGGAGTGGCTGCAAAGAGGCTGGAGGAGTTCAGCAGCACTGAGATGTAAAAAATGGTAAAATGCTTGTTTGGTCTAAGGCCCCATACACACAATTAGATTTTCTGCAGATTTTTGTCTTCAGATTTACCAAAACCATATAATATGAGGTCAAACCTTAAGAGTTTCAATTTGTATGCAATCAGGCAGGCCCTTGCACTACATGGTTTTGGTAAATCTGAAGTCAAAAATTTTCAGAAAATCTAATAGTGTGTATGGGGTCTAAGTGGGGTCGCCATCAGGGGGGTACAAGCAGTACTCTTGTAAGGGGCCCGAGCATCACAAGGGGCCCGGTGGCAGGCCCGCTCTCTGACCTCCCCTCACATGAAAAGAAACTGTCATCTGCAGCCAGCCCACATGGCTACCGCAATAGAGAAAAATAGGGAATACAAGCCCGGGCCTCCACTGCCGCTGCCTTTCACTATCACACCCCAACCCCCCCCACGGGCGGTGATCGCAGCTGGCATTCGCTCCGCTTCCTACCCTGCTGAGGCAGAGCCTACTAGATGCTGCTGCTAGGTTGCAATTACATTGGTCGGTACTCGGGCAGGGGGTGTGGTCAGTTTGTTAGTGTTGAAAGAGGACCCAGCCCTCTCAGATGCATGCAGATTTGAGAGAGTGGCGTGGAGAGTAAATCACAGAGAGATAGTGTGTACTGCTGTTCCCCCTGTGCTATAGATGTGGCGGTGTCACTTAGTCACTCACTTAATCCATGGATGGAACACGGACACCTAAAGCTGACAAGCTGGCATGTTTGAGCTGCATTGTGGAAATGGTTGAGGGTGGGGATGAGAGTTACATTGTGGAGAGCCTCTTCACTATGTAACTCTCATCCCCACCCAGAGTCATCCTGTCATCTGATGCTGGGCGTGGATGGGGATATATTGTGGAGAGGGATGGATGATGCTGGGCGTGGATGGGGATATATTGTGGAGAGGGATGGATGATGCTGGGCGGAGGTGGGGATATATTGTGGAGAGGGATGGATGATGCTGGGTGGAGGTGGTGATATATTGTGGAGAGGGATGGATGATGCTGGGCGGGCAGAGGTGGGGATATATTGTGGAGAGGGATGGATGATGCTGGGCGTGGATGGGGATATATTGTGGAGAGGGATGGATGATGCTGGGTGTGGATGGGGATATATTGTGGAGAGGGATGGATGATGCTGGGCAGAGGTTGGGATATATTGTGGAGAGGAATGGATGATGCTGGGCAGAGGTGGGGATATATTGTGGAGAGGGATGGATAATGATGGGCGGAGGTGGGGATATATTGTGGAGAGGGATGGATGATGCTGGGCGTGGATGGTGTTATATTGTGGAGAGGGATTGATGATGCTGGGCGGGCGGAGGTGGGGATATATTGTGGAGAGGGATGGATGATGCTGGGCGCGGATGGGGATATATTGTGGAGAGGGATGGATGATGCTGGGCGGAGGTGGGGATATATTGTGGAGAGGGATGGATGATGCTGGGCGTGGATGGGGATATATTGTGGAGAGGGATGGATGATGCTGGGCAGAGGTGGGGATATATTGTGGAGAGGGATGGATGATGTTGGGCAGAGGTGGGAATATATTGTGGAGAGGGATGGATGATGCTGGGCAGAGGTGGGGATATATTGTGGAGAGGGATGGATGATGCTGGGCAGAGGTGGGGATATATTGTGGAGAGGGATGGATAATGCTGGGCGTGGATGGGGATATATTGTGGAGAGGGATGGTTGATGCTGGGCGTGGATGGGGATATATTGTGGAGAGGGATGGTTGATGCTGGGCGGAGGTGGGGATATATTGTGGAGAGGGATGGATGATGCTGGGCAGAGGTGGGGATATATTGTGGAGAGGGATGGATGATGCTGGGTGGAGGTGGGGATATATTGTGGAGAGGGATGGATAATGCTGGGCGTGGATGGGGATATATTGTGGAGAGGGATGGATGATGCTGGGCAGAGGTGGGGATATATTGTGGAGAGGGATGGATGATGCTGGGCAGAGGTGGGGATATATTGTGGAGAGGGATGGATGATGCTGGGTGGAGGTGGGGATATATTGTGGAGAGGGATGGATAATGCTGGGCGTGGATGGGGATATATTGCGGAGAGGGATGGTTGATGCTGGGCGGAGGTGGGGATATATTGTGGAGAGGGATGGATGATGCTGGGTGGAGGTGGGGATATATTGTGGAGAGGGATGGATGATGCTGGGCAGAGGTGGGGATATATTGTGGAGAGGGATGGATGATGCTGGGTGGAGGTGGGGATATATTGTGGAGAGGGATGGATAATGCTGGGCGTGGATGGGGATATATTGCGGAGAGGGATGGTTGATGCTGGGCGGAGGTGGGGATATATTGTGGAGAGGGATGAATGATGCTGGGCGGAGGTGGGGGTATATTGTGGAGAGGGATGGATGATGCTGGGCGGAGGTGGAGATAGTGTTAAAATAAAAAGTGGGTGCACTGAAGGACTCAGTGGGATGGCTAGAAGGCATATTTGGTGGGACGGCCACTGGGCAGGCCCTAGGGAATGTTGGTGGTCAGGCCCCGGGGGCCAAGGCCTGAGGCTGTGTAAGGGGCCCAAAAATTTCTGATGGCTGCCCTGGGTATAAGGGTGCAGAGGAAAAGGTATGTCACTAACCCTACCCTTGGTCCAGCAGGCTCTAGTGATGTTCTCTTTTACCTGAAGCTTCGGGCTGTGGCTGGTGTCTCGGCATCAATATGTACAAATTCCAGAAAAATCTCACTTTCTGAACATTATCATACATCATACAAACTAATATTATACAAACTATCTTCTGTAGAAAAAAATAAGATGGACAGAAGTGCTTACACCTACCATCTGGGTGGCAGTCTGGCTTTGGGTTGGTATTGCCACCACAAACTTGGTTCTAGTTCACCAGGACTAGAATTTGATGGTATTGGGCTTCTGACATATCAGGTGTAAGTGGGTCAGTACTTACAGTAGGGCCGACTTGTCCTATGTCAGAGGTAAAATTTGGGTCTCAGCACCGTTTTGAAACTGAACAGATGAGACAGTGTCAGCAGATGTGTTCAACCAACTGAAACAGACCCACATACATAACTTGTCTCTTGAACAACGTTAAACTTTTGTGAAAACACCAGTGTCCTGCTTCCATGTCGATTATCCCTTCCACAGAGAAGACTGCATTACGCTTGGGTGCCTTGACACGGCCACTGCAGCTTACACATTCACTATATTACCGAAAGTATTGGGAAGTCTGCCTTTACACGCACATGAACTTTAATGACATCCCAGTCTTCATCCGTAGGGTTCAATATTGAGTTGGCCCACCCTTTACAGCTATAACAGCTTTGACTCTTCTGGAAAGGCTGTCCACAAGGTTTAGGAGTGTGTCTATGGGAATGTTTGACCATTCTTTCAAAAGCGCATTTGTGAAGTCAGGCACTGATGTTGTACGAGAAGGCCTGGCTCACAGTATCCGCTCTAATTCATCCCAAAGGTGTTCTATTGGGTTGAGGTCAGGACTCTGTGCAGGCCAGTCAAGTTTCTCCACCCCAAACTTGCTCACCCATGTCTTTATGGACCTTGCTTTTTGCACTGGTGCACAGTCATGTTGGAACAGGAAGGAGCCATCCCCAAACTGTTCCCACAAAGTTGGGAGGATGAAATTGTCCAAAATGCCTTGGTATGCCAAAGCCTTATGAGGTCCCTTTACTGGAACTAAGGGGCCAAGCCCAACTCCTGAAAAAACAACCCCACACCATAATGCTCCCTCCACCAAATGATTTGGACCAGTGCACAAAGCAAGGTCCATAAAGAAATGGATGAGCGCGTTTGGGGTAGAGGAACTTGACTAGCCTGCACAGTGTCCTGACCTCAACCCAATAGAACAACTTTGGGATGAATTAGTGTGGAGACTGTGAGCCAGGCTTTCTCGTATAACATCAGTGCCTGACCTCACAAATGCGCTTCTGGAAGAATGGTCAAACATTCCCATAGACACACTCCTAAACCTTGTGGACAGCCTTCCCATAGGAGTTGAAGCTGTTATAGCTGCAAAGAGTGGGTCAACTCAATATTGAACCCTACGGACTAAGACTGGGATGCAATTAAAGTTCATGTGTGTGTAAAGGCAGGCGTCACAATACTTTTGGTAATATAGTGTATATTTGCAAATGTATACAAGTGAAACGCCTTGTTTTAACGTGAACTGTTAGGCAGGGTCAGTCCGGCTTGTTTCAGGCTGGCTGGTAAGTGAGCTAGGAATTTTTGTTTGTTTTTGACATGGGTTGTCCTTCCATGTGTCCCTTGCAGCAAAGGCTAGTTATAGATTTGGGTGGTTGCCATTTGTTTGTATAGTTGTTGAATTAGTAAGAACTGGATACCTTCAGCTGCCATTGTGCCCTTGCTGGGTGTCCTGTGTGTCCCTTTAAGAAGGGGGGTCTCCGTTCAGGCACACCTGCCCACAACCTATCCATTACTACAGGTATATGTACTCCAGCTTGGGAGATGCTTAAAATTGTAGCATTTGGACTGCAGAACACAGGGGGTGCCTTGACGCAGCCACTGCAGCTTACACATATACAAGAGTTCTTCAAAAAGTTTTGAATCCATCTTCACAACAGCATGATAACTCTTATACTAAACTGCAAGGTCAGCCAGCTTGCCAAACAGACTAGTCACGTGACACGACTAATTACTACTTCTCCTGCCCTGACCTTTTCCAATGAAAATATAAAAGTGCAGAAACTTTTTAAAGACCCCCTTATATTTGCAAATGTGTGCAAACAAAACCCCCTGTTTTTAACATGAACTGTTAAACATGACCAATTCAGTTTTGTTGCAGGCTGGCTGGTAAGTGAGCTGGGAATTTTTGTTTTGTTTGTCTTTGCCTTCCACAGAGAGGGCCTGAGTCCTTGACAGTATGACCCATCAGATCACTGATAATTGAGCATTATTCTGTAGTACAGTATACCATCCCTCAGAATGAGACAAGACCTTTGATCTTTCTCTGGGACTGGGCCATGGCTGTAACCATATTGTCTCTATTAGGTTGGCAATCACTGGATGCTCTGGGTCTCTGTACAGTTGTACTCTTCCTGTACATGGTTCACCTGAGGCCTACCCTTGGGTCTTTCTCTAGTCAAGTCAGGGATTTTTATCTCTTCAGTTTCTTCATCCACATCTTGGTTCTTGGATAGGGAATCATTTCACTTTGTAGCCCCACTGCTTGACTCATTGCACTGGGGCATTTGTAATCAATGTCTTTCACTGAGTATGGTTGGGGCGGTCTCTTTGGAGATGGCACAACTTGACAACTCCCAGCATGTTCGCCTTGACCACCTCCCAGGTGGTGTTCACCTTCTCCACAAGGGGGCATCTATTCCTTGCCCCTGGGAGGAGTATCAGTGCTGTCAGTGCTTCAACCTGGATAACTGTCTGGAGATGATCTATTCCTTTTGTCTGTTTTATTGCAGGTGAGTCTATCAATTTCCACTACAATAGCAATAGGCACACCTGATCCTGTATGCACCTGACACGCTGTGGTGTTCGATACTGTACATCTCTGCTCCAAACACACTATTGCCACCTCTAACAGTTTGTCAACATGTGGTGGCTTCTGTTTTTCTCTTGCAATGTTTCTATGACCTTGTTGGACAGCAGTCCATCAACAAAATGTTCTTCAGTCACCCTTTCACATCACCCTAGCTGGTTTGCCCCACTTTGACCCTTTCCCTACAGTTCCACTACATATTGCAGAATAGGTTTTTCCCAAGCTCCACTTTCTGCTGTTGAAGTGGGCTCTAAGGCCTCCTAATAATGATACCTTTGGCTATACACCGCTTCTAAGTTGTTAGCTATCTTGTGAAGAGAATCTTGGTTTTCTGATGGGAGGTGCAGGGATGAACTTCCTGCTTCCTCTATCTTGGCATTAATGGCCAAGAGAGATACCACAATCTCTTGGGCCAATCACCCAAAGCCTAACCTCACCTTGTGACCTTGGGTAAATGTTGAGGCAGGAATCAGGACAGGAATAAGGAGGTCATGTAGAATAAGTAGGTTGCCCACCTCTCCCTGGAGCTGTAATACCAGGCACTGCTTTCTTGCCACTCATCTCCCATCACCATTTTCTGACATGGCTGATCCTGTTTATAGGCACCAGATTTAACAAAATAGGTAATCAGTTGAATGATCAGACAAGGAGTAACTGTAACTTGCAGTTTACTAAACAGGTACAAAGTTAGAAGTAATAATCCAACAAAGGTTCAAGTTGGCAAGAACATGCATACACTGCAGAATGATAAAAAACAGGTTAATTGGAAAAAAGACTCACCGCCAGCAGTCAAGCTGCATGCTAGAATTAAAGACGTTAAGCTGATGGAGACACTTATTGCACATTTGAATAATACCCTGGATAGGCATAATAGAGTTTGGGAGCTTTGTCACCTCAGGAAAGACCCAATATAGAGGGACTCTCTGGGTAAGCCCGAGTTCCTTTTGCCCTAATAGCTGTCTGGAGAGCTGTCTGTATAGAGAGAGAGACTCTATAACAACCGAGAGTCTAGCTAATGGAATGATTCTCAGTAGAAACCTTCAGAACACAAATGGCGACTTGTAATTGTTCTCATAAACAGTGACCCTCAAAGTGAAGTCCAGGGTAGCTCTGGTAACACAGTTGAACAGCTGGAGGGATCCAAGGCCCAAGGACAAAGCACCACTCCACTGGAATTGGAATACTCTGGTAGCAAATGGGGATGGGTTCCCCATAGTATCTGGGTCTTTTGGAGAAGTTGCATTCTCAAAGGCCCTGGCTCGGCTGCCCGCACACCAGTTCTATAAATAGAGGGCCGAATACCTGGCTGCAGATCACTTTCCCAGCTACCTGTGCCTCATCAGCAGTGGCCTCTCTAAGCTGCCGAGAGAGGGAGGGAGATTGAGAAGTGCAAATATTTGAAGAGGCCTGCTGCTGCATCTAAGCATGATCAGTAAAATGGGCATTTTGCTACACAAGCAAATGGCTAAGAAATATGTTTAAAAAAAAACTATAAAAAACAGCATAACTGATCCATTCACTCTCCCTTCCTGTTAATTCATAGTTAGATTTACTGCAATGTTCAATGTAAGAGCAATGTAACAGTTTAGAGTGCTGACTCTTCGTCTTCCAGTCTACGTGCTGCTGCTCAGAGGATTATTTTTAGGGTATTATGGGGTGATAATTAGTTACAGACATTTTTATTTTGAGAATGAAGGGTCCTATAATAATGGCCTACCGAAGGTATGGAAATAATACATTGTAGAGAGGCTGACTCTCTAGCAATCCATATTAAATGTTTATTGCCTCTTCTTCTTCTTCAGTTCATGCATTCATTGGGGCTAACAATATACAATTACTGTGTATTGTTTAGAGTTCTCAATCTCTTGTAACTATGGCAATGAATCATCCCATTCACAGGCTGTTTTCAGCACTTTTGCGTTCCGTGATTTTGCATATAGAACATGGGGATTTTGCTAATGAGGCATTGCTGTTTCGTGGAACATTTACACTTGTCAACATTTCTGTCAACATATTTATATACAGATATTTAAAGCAGACATTTACAGCACACACAAAAAAAAACCTTCCCACTACATTGACCAAACTTTTCTATTAAATCTATAAATGTTAGAAGAAAAGATGATTACATGACCAGAAACTAGCACATGGGTTATGTGATCCCTCTGTTCATGTAGGGCTTCAGCAGGGTTCACTGGGTGAGAAGTATTTGAACACTTCTTTTACAACTTTTGCATTTAGCCAGTACGGATGAGCCAAACATACCTGGATTCAGCTCGAGGCAGGTTCAGTGACAATACTGACTATCTGGTGCTGATTTTGAACCCCACTGTAGGCAATGGGGGCCAAAAAAAAAAGTAATAGCCATTTCCTAGACTAATGGACAAGAAATTGTCCAACAAATAGCCTTGGGGGCTGGGCACTGCCCTGAGGAACAGTTACCAAAACAATTTTTTTTTAGAAAATTCTGTTTGGTGGGGATAGGTTGCACAGATGGAGGGGGCGTGCTGGGGGCCAGGACTAAGATGTTACACCATAGACTTCTATCACTGGACTTAACAAACATTTAACCCTTGCAGTGTAGGGGCACTACACTGAAAGGGTAATTTTAATTTTCCTGCTTATAATTGGGTTTTAGGCCCCTTCCACACAGGAGGGGCTCCACTGAGCAGGCGGTTGGCTGGTCCATGTCCACCCCGCTTATGCAGAGCGGACACAGACACAGCCCACTCTCTTCTATAGGCGGTCAGAAAACGGACCACCTGTCCATTCCACCCGACTGCCATTCGACCCGCCAGATAAATGGGGAACGGATCCCCATCCGTCTTGTTTTAGCGTATAGGATCAAATCGGATGTGGGCAGGTGTTAACAGACACATGTCCATTGACACCCCCCACTCCATAGAGGAGACTGGAGGGTCCAATCAGGTTCGCCTGAAGCTGAACTGACAAGCGGACCCGATCGGTCCGTTAGTGTGAAAGGGGCATTAAAGTATATTTGAAGCCATAATCATAAACATGGTGAATATCATAGAATAACAATAGTACTTCATATCTAGGATATGAACAAGGATTTATATTTATAAAATAGTTAATTTGACATTCACCAAACAACATTCAGGCTACGTTCACCCTGGTGCAATCTGATTTTGATCCGATTTTCAGTGGAACTGTTTAAATCTGAATTCTGGGCTCCTCCTACTCCTAATTTTTGCTTGGAGAAATGCGTTTTTGACCATGCGCCCATGTGACTTTATTTGTGAGGTCATGGCTCTTTCTGATAATGGTTCTCATAAAGTGTATGCAAGAAGAGGGGAGAGGGGGTTGGGACTTTATATGAGACAATGAGTGGGTAGGTTCATCTGCCTCCATCCCTAATGTATACATTAAAAGAGGGGGGTTGGTTGGGACTTTATATGAAGCACGGCTAAGAGAATAAGGTATGCAATCACATGTTTGTTGATTCCAAACAAGTATACATAGACTGGTAAAAATAAAACATGATAAGTAATAGTAGCACCTTAACAGTTTATTGTACAAATTGACAACATAATTCACAGTGTAATAGTAATAGATACATAGATATATATATATAGTAAATTGTTCCAATTTATAATGAACGTGATTAGGTTAATGATGATAATAATGGATTATAAAATTCATATTGTTAAATCTCGAAATCACATGATTGCAATGATGTAACATAAGGTTGGGGCTCTATGCGTTTCGTGGAGATGTCCACTCATCAGGAGCAAGTACGAAATGGATAAATCTATAATAAGACAAATGATGCAAAGTGAGCAAATGGTTGACACAAAGTAGAAAAATATGAAGAGGAGGGATAGGGTATTTCCCAAGCATTCTCACCTACATATAAGTTGTATATACAGAAAGTAGTGTTAGCCACTGAAGGCACCATGGGAAACAACATCCCCCGGGAGCTGAGGCCGCACATCCATTGCCACACTGAGGCACAAATAAGCGATACAAGAAACATAAGTGGTAGTGTAGTCCCCGATTGGCAATTAAATATTGGTACAGACTCTGTGACAGTTCCAATGGTTTTCTGTGAAAGAGAACAATGTGTGAATATATATAAAAATAAAAAATATAAAATATATATAAATCTTGAAATCACATGATTGTAATGATGTAGCATAAGGCTGGGGCTCTACGTGTTTCGTGGAGATGTCCACTCATCAGGAGCAAGTACGGAATAGATACATCTATAATAAGGCAAATGATGCAAAGTGAGCAGATGGTTGACACAAAGGGGAAAAATAGGAAGAGGAGAGATAGGGTATTTCCCAAGCACTCTTACTTACATATAGGTTCGATAGACAGAAAGTAGTGTTAGCTGCTGAAGTCACAGATTGGGGACAGTGGAATAAGAGGAGGTTAAGAGAAGACAGTATAAAACAGCTTTTATATACAATGTAGAGGGTTAACCCCTTAGGTTCCACAGTGAGTATAACAACCATGCTTTACAGCATATACAGACTGATTTTACTGTTGTGAGTTTAGTAACACTATAAAGAAATAAAATTATACAGCACACTTATGATTTTGACCTATTCTGTCATAAACCACTAAACATCGGGTAATTACAGGTTCCGGTTTTATCAATCCTTTTTTATGAAAAACCTATTATATTTTGTTTCCAAAAAACAGAATAAAGTATACAGTACGTTGCGATAGAATATTAACTAAACAAGTATAACTACGTGAATGTGAAATTAATGGATCCTGTTGTATCCAGGTATTATTGTCATAAAAGAAGAAAACGATCCATGAGAAATGTCTCTATAACCAGGCCTAGTCTTCCAGCCTCTTATAAATACTTCATTCATTCTTCAGCCCAGGGGACTGTCTGCTTTTAAACTATGGCTAAACTGCTCCCTATTTCAGTAAGTGCAGCCATTGGAATCAATCCACTTTTATGGTTTTTGTTATCCACTAAGCGCGAACCAACTAGTGAAAGATTTATTAAGAATAAAACCACTGTGCTGTTTTCAGCTGCTTATTTTTCCTGACACAGAGCTTTTGTTGCTCCTAATCTGTTGGCTGCATCCCCGATAAATGTAGTTATGAGGTTTCTGTTATCATAAAACAAAACTAGTCAATGAGGCAGCTCAGAGAGCTTTAATGATGTGAAAAGTGCAGTCACCTCTACCAGCCAATCAGATTTCAGCTTTCAGAACACTGTGGTTTATGAGGATTACTGCCCTTTACATATAGCCATAGTTTCCAACACCTGAAAAGAACACTTTGGTATTCAGCACGATAAAGTCTCAAAGAACCATAGAATACCTAGAGAGAATATTTTTATTAAAGAGGAGTTCCAGGTACAGATATTTTATACAACATAGTTACATTGACCCATTTTGTTCATAATGCAGCAGGCTATCTGCTCAACATTGGACCTGGAAGCTAGTGGAGGTGACTGAGGTAGGGGTGTATACTACTTCAATGGTTTTCATCTTCCAGGGGGATTGGTCAGGTATGGTATATATACATAGTTACAGCATAATGACTCTCATATGACTCTGGTTACCTTACCTACATGCATTATCTTCTAGCCTCTATCATACTGGTTTATCTACTACTCCAAGGGAAAAATCGCACACATACACAGGACACATTTAAGCCTTTCAGCAAAAATCACGTTACATTTTCTTCTCTAAAGGTCATCATTGTTAGATGGTTGTTAATAAATTGAGGCATTTTTCATAATGGAAACTTGGCAGAGAATTATGGAAGGAGTGGATCTAGGACTGTGACCCGGCTATTCATTTGTATAAGGTCAGGAAAGTCGTACTGGTTATACGTGCTGAACAGCTGGAAAATGGCACTGGGGTGGAAATGGAAAATGTTGATCAAGGGCACTTCACACTTTTCATATACTAGGTTATAGTGTCTGAAAAAGGTCACAATATACTGATAAGGCTTCAAGGGACATTCCAAGGCCAACACACACAAGCGTCAGCAAAGTCGATGGCTGTGACAACTGTTATTACTATTATCATCAATTTCATCTTTTATAAAGCAGATCTCTGGCCACACCCCTCTCACTGTATTTTAATCAAACCCCACTAAACATTGGATTCGATTTAAAAAAAAATTGCAAATTCCTACCCAAATCTGCAGTCACAAAACAGGTGAGGAAAGAGTCTTCTTCTTTTCTGGACTGTATTGTGAGATGGTTCTTCTTTGTGTGCCCATGCTGTTCCCCGATGATGTGGATGCTTTCCATTAGATAATTCTTTACAGTGTCCTGAAGATCATAAGGGTCATCATCACAGAATCCTGAAGACTTCAAGTGGTGGCATCATGACATCACGTGAGGACAGAAACACGTCCAATTGGTAGGCCTAAACTTCAATGGCGGATCAAAAGGATAGGTGATTCAGAAGAAGTAAAAAAGTGTGTTAGGAAGATAATTTTTTTTCAGTTGTTGATGAGGTGGGGTGGTTGGGGTGTAATTAGGGATAGAGTTTTTTTCAATTCTTGCATGGCTGAATTAAATATGCTGAGCTTCACGAAGGTATAAAAAAAAATGAGGAATGGATGAGGAAGTCACTAAGTAACAAAATGTGCTGGACTGGGCTAGCTACATATTAAGACAGATTCAGGAAGTAAAATGCGTTTGGAGTGATTCTGAAGCTGAAACAGAGAGCTTACATTTGTCTATTTAAATCCATAGTGCTGTTATGCACCAACGTAATGTGGATAAATTGACTGTAGATTTTAACCTGGGAGCAAATACCTGGAGTGAAAGGAGGTGATTGATAATAAGTCTGGGTGTACTAACCCTAGTATACAGTGTACAGTATTCATACCCCTTGACATTTTCCACATTTTTTCATGTTACAACAAAAAACATACAGTAAATGTATTTTATTGGGATTTTATGTGATAGACAAACACAAAATGGCACATAATTGTGAAGTGGAAGGAAAATGAGAAATGGTTTTCATAATTTTTTTACAAATAAATATGTGAAAAGTGTGGCGTGCATTTGTATTCAGCCCCTTTACTCTGATAGCCCTAACTAAAATATAGTGGAGCCTTCAGAAGTCACTTAATTAGTAAATAGAGTCTGCCTGTGTGTAATTTAATCCCATTATAAATATAGCTGTTCTGTGAAGCCCTCAGAGCTTTGTTAGAGAAACTTAGTGAACAAACAGCATCATGAAGGCCAAGGAACACAGCAGACAGGTTAGGGATAAAGTTGTGGAGAAGTTTAAAGCAGGGTTAGGTTATAAGAAAATATCCCAAGGTTTGAAAACTCATGAACCGCTGTCCACCATCCAACATCTGAAAATGGAAAGAGTATGACACAACTGCAAACCTACCAAGACATGGCCGTCCACCTAAACTGACTGACGGCAAGGAGAGCATTCATCAGAGAAGCAGACAGGAGGCCCATGGTAACTCCAGAGGAGCTGCAGAGATCCACAGCTCAGGTGGGAGAATCTGTGAGTACATCCCTCACATGTTTGTAAATATTTTATTATATCTTTTCATGTGACAACACTGAAGAAATGACACTTTGCTACAATGTAAAGTAGTGAGCGTACAGCTTGTATAACAGTGTAAATTTGCTGTCCCCTCAAAATAACTCAACACACAGCCATTGATGTCTAAACCGCTGGCAACAAAAGTGAGTACACCCCTAAGTGAAAATGTCCAAATTGGGCCCAATTAGCCATTTTCTCTCTTTAGTGTTATAAGATCTCAGGTGTGAATGGGGAGCAGGTGTGTTAAATTTCATGCTATCACTCTCACTCTCTCATACTGGTCACTGGAAGTTCACCATGGCACCTCATGGCAAAGAACTCTCTGAGGATCTGAAAAAAAGAATTGTTGCTCTACACAAAGATGGCCTAGGCTATATGAGGATTGCCAAGACCCTGAAACTGAGCTGCAGCACATTGGCCAAGACCATACAGCGGTTTAACAGGACAGGTTCCACTCAGAACAGGCCTCGCCATGGTTGACCAAAGAAGTTGAATACACGTGCTCAACGTCATATCCAGAGGTTGTCTTTAGGAAATAGACATATGAGTGCTGCCAGCATTGCTGCAGAGGTTGAAGGGGTGGGGGGTCAGCCTGTAAGACCCCTTTCACACTGGAGAGCTTTGCAGGCGCTGCAGCGCTAAAAATAGCACCTGCAAAGCGCCCTGAAAGAGCGGCTTTCAGACTGGAGCGGTGCGCTTGCAGGACGCTAAAAAAAGTCCTGCTAGCAGCATCTTTGGAGCGGTGAAGGAGCAGTGTATACACCGCTCCTAAACCACTCCTGCCCATTGAAATCAATGGGGCAACGCGGCTATAACGCTGGTATAGTGCTGCAGCAACGCTTTGCGATGGTTTTAACCCATTCGTGGCTGATTTTTAACCCTTTCTCGGCCGCTAGCGGGGGGTAAAAGTGCCACGCTAGCGGCCGAATAGCGATGTGAAATTGACGGTAAAGCGCCGCTAAAAATAGTGGCGCTTTACCGCCGACGCACCCACCACCCCAGTGTGAAAGGGGCCTAAGTGTTTAGACCATACAAATACATGCATTAAATTGGTATGCATGGTTGTCATCCCAGGAGGAAGCCTCTTCTAAAGATGATGCACAAGAAAGCCAGCAAACAGTTTGCTGAAGACAAGCAGACTAAGGACATGGATTACTGGAACCATGTCCTGTGGTCTGATGAGACCAAGATAAACTTATTTGGTTCAGATGGTGTCAAGTGAGTGTGCCGGCAACCAGGTGAGGAGTACAAAGACAAGTGTGTCTTGCCTACAGTCAAGCATGGTGGTGGGAGTGTCATGGTCTGGGGCTCCATGAGTGCTGCCAGCACTGGGGAGCTACAGTTCATTGAGGGAACCATGAATGCCAACATGTACTGTGACATACTGAAGCAGAGCATGATCCCCTCCCTTTGGAGACTGGGCCACAGCATACATGATACACACCTCCAAGACGACCACTGCCTTGCTAAAGAAGCTGAGGGTAAAGGTGATGGACTGGCCAAGCATGTCTCAAGACCTAAACCCTATTGAGCATCTGTGGGGCATCCTCAAACAGAAGGTGGAGGAGCACAAGGTCTTTAACATCCACCAGCTCCGTGTTGTCGTCATGGAGGAGTGGAAGAGGACTCCAGTGGCAACCTGTGAAGCTCTGGTGAACTCCATGCCCAAGAGAGTTAAGGCAGTGCTGGAAAATAATGGTGGTCACACAATTTATTGACACTTTGGGCCCAATTTGGACATTTTTACTTGGGGTGTATTCACTTTTGTTGCCAGCGGTTTAGACATTAATGGCTGTGTGTTGAGTTATTTTGAGGGGACAGCAAATTTACACTGTTATGCAAGCTGTACACTCACTACTTTACATTGTAGCAAAGTGTCATTTCTTCAGTGTTGTCACATGAAAAGATATAATAAAATATTTACAAAAATGTGAGGGGTGTACTCACTTTTGTGAGATACAGTACATTTACGTTTTTGGTTGTAGTACGACAAAATGTGGAAAATTTCAAGGAGTATGAATACCTTTTCAATGCCTGTATACAAAAAGGTAAGTGTCTGGCCATGTGAAGGTGATGAGAAATAAGTACAGGTGTGAAATAACAGATTTTTGAAGATTGGAGTTCACTCTAAAATCTACAGGGACTTGAAGCACTTTTTGGACGGATGTTTTTTTCTGGATGCACCTTACACGGGATAAAATACCTGAGCATGTATATAAATGCACTATATTAGAAATATTTGTTAAGGGATAATGTCTAATGAATTATTTTAAGCACTTATTTATTTTGCATTTTTCACTGTATATACATTTTTTGGATTGATGCACTTTATTTTGCATATTTTTTTAGAGTGTGAGGAGTACTGCATGTAACCAGGTGCTTGGCTAAGAAGAGAAAAAGCAGTTTAGGACACCGTGCTGCAGTTGCTGTCTGTGCTCCCACTGGACTTTTATAATAAATTAAGTAACACTGTCTGCCTCTTGCCAGCAAGGGGGAGACGACAAGCAGAAGGGGCTAAAGAGACTTTAGTGTAGGCCGCACTGAACTGTCAGAGATGTAGTTCAGAAGACGAATCCTGCTATGAAAGACAGTGGACCAGTGCAATACAATTCCCAGGAAGAGACTGTTAGGAAGAGGAAAAATTAATTAACTGTTTTCCTGGGCTGTAGACTGGAGGATTTCATCTTGCTGAGAAGAGACCGGAAAGTGATCACTGCTGTTCTTGTGCACACATCTGCCTGCTATAACTCCGTGGCCTGAGACTGTGAACCAAAATGCCAATAACCTGTGTGTTGTGACTGGAGTCGCCCAGGTGCATAGCTGCCAAAGTAGGCGACAGCTGAGGACCTGGATTGAGGTTGGCTTTATCACTGGGACTGGTGAGAGGCCACTGCTAGCAGAGACTGAGACTATAGAGAGACTGTCAATCCACTTAGTGGCTTCTATCAACACATGCAGAGTTTGAAGAGACTGTACTCACTTGCACCACCTTAAAGACTGGGCCCCACCATTAGCTGGCTGAAGGTTTAGCGCTAAGAACTGCCTACCAACTAGGGTCTTTGCCTTAATACTCTCTCGCCGGAGATACCTCTCTAGGGACATAAATAGACATACAGTTATATGTATAGATATAGAGTGCACTCTGTTATAGACTACTGGTTGCAGAGGAGTTACTGGGGGGTTAGTCATTATCACTAATACTATTTGCTACTGATACTTTTTTTCTGACACTGTTTATTGCTGGGTTAACTTTGTTCATTTGGTACAGTGTCCTAATCTAAATTGCTATGGCCTAGTGATTGCACTGTTTAACACACTGTGAATAAGCTGATTTTTCTACCTGCTCATTCATGTATGTAATGCCATTTACCCTAATCTGTGACAATATACTCAGTTTACTTCCAGTTGACCAGTCTGGTATTTACTCCCTGGTGTTATAGTTTACCCGTATGCAGGGTGTCTATATTTGTACTCCAATATTTATTTTGTAGCAAGGTCTCTGGCCTCCTTCGGTCTGATAAGCACCTCTAGGGCCAGGGATAGCTGACATCCTTCTGTATGTAGTGGGTTGTGAGGCATAGTGGGAGCAAAAGATGGTGAAAGTCATTGGGCGCCAGACACTTCTTGGATGTAAAAGAGGTTTTATTTCTCTTAACAGTCCTTTTTGTATTTTTTGGGGGGGGGGAGGGTTAGGGCCAAGACACCCTTAGATAGTTGCAAACTCACTTGGCAGACTCTGAGGCTTCAATAGGAGGACAGCCGTGCAGGGAAAGGCCTCCAGAAAGAAGTCACATCTGCACGTGCAGGAATGCTGTCTCCTATGGCAACAGTCTATAACAGTTCCTAACACAAAGTGTAACAGTTCTTTCAGCTTCACTACAACTTCTTCTTGTAGTTCCTCCATACACTGAGCTCCTGGTCTCTCACTAGACCCTCTGATTCACTGCCACTGAATCCCTTGAGCTCCTCCAATCTTCACAGTGGTGTCTTCCTTAAGCGTCACCCTCGCTTCTCTGCTGGGTCCCTAGCTTGGCACTCTAGATACCTCTCAAGCTTCACCCATGATGACCTGCTTGGTCCATAGCTTGGCACACAAGGCTGCTCTGCAATCGTCACCTCCACTGGCTGGGTCCCTGGCTTGATTCCCACTGAAGTCTCCAGATTCTTCATCGTGCCTGTCTGGTGAGAAAGCTGCTCCGGTACTTGCTTCAGTTACTCACTGTGGTCCCTGGTAATAAGGCGGATAGTCCCTTACTGGCGACAGCTTCCCCTCTACCTTTTGGTTGGACTGCAAGCCGCAGTCCCAACCCTGCGTTGCTCTCTTGCTTCTGGGTAGGCCCTCAGACAGCCTAGCAGCCAGATGTGCCTGGGATAGGACCATTTTCCGGCCTAGCAGCCCATGCAATCTGACACACGTCCACCCTCGACAGCCATCTAGGTGGCACAGAACACAGATCACCTGACTCCACCCGAATATATAGGCTCTCCCAGCAGGCAAAGGGATTCAAGAAAACCCCTGCCCATTGGCTGAGATATCCCACATACCCATAACCTGACCTTGGGTTGCCCTTTTCATATTTAGTGCCACCAAGTAACCGACCACCTAGTGGTAGAAGAGAAAAGTGCAACAAGGCCAAACTTAGGGAGAAATCAATAGATCTCTATCAATCAACCAGGATGACTACTCCTGGCAAGTAAATTTGTGAGGAGCTCCCTACCTAAACTACAGGGTGCTACATTTTCAATCAGGTGTTTCAGAGGGGGCAAGGTTGTTCCCAGAGTCAAGGCCAGTAGTGTCAGGAGGGAGGGCTAAGGGTGGCTGGAGCCCCGAGTGGGCGCCCAAAAAGCCCCGAGTTTTGACATCCTATGATGGACGTCCCACTGGTCTAATGCTGGGACCGCAGGACGTGTGACGTTCATCATAGGCGCTGCAAGCTCCAGAAGGTGGGAATTACAATGCAGCAGCATCACTATGAAAAGATCCCCACTTGGCCCTCGGGCAGGCAGCTCTGCTCTCCTGTCCTCTCCTGTCTCTGGCTGCCTGCTGTCTCCTGGGATGGGCAGGCCGGTGCTGCACACTACAGCTGAGCTGCAGAAGGAGCTGGAGGTCACGTTCACCTGAAGTCTGACGTCACGTATAATGGGTCAGGTAGGTCAGTGTGGGTCAGGTAGGTCAGTGTGCGTCAGGTAGGTCAGTGTGGGTCTGTGTAATGATCAGGGTGGGTCAGGTAGGTCAGTGTGGGTCAGGTAGGTCAGTGTGGGTCAGTCAGTGTAATGGTCAGTGTGTGTCAGGTAGGTCAGTGTAATGGTCAGGTAGGTCAGTGTAATGGTCAGTGTGTGTCAGGTAGGTCAATGTAATGGTCAGTGTGTGTCAGGTAGGTCAGTGTGGGTCAGATAGATCAGTGTAATGGTCAGGTAGGTCAGTTTTTAGTGGTCAGCATTGATGGGCACTGGTAAGCCAGGCAGCAACCAACAGGTGAGCTTACCCCCCGCCACACAACACCCCCCCCCCTTGTCAGGCTTGGACTTCGGGCTTAAGCCCCTGGTCTTTTTCCCACCTAGCAACGCCCCTGATCAAGGCCAAAGAACAGAGAACCAAATTAACCAAGTGGCTTCTGCAGGGGTAGCGCTACACACATATGTACTGTATATAGAATAATAGGCTGCTAGTGGTGTACTCTATAAAAACAGTGTAGCTGCTGTTCCGCACTAGTTAGAAACATGAGTACAAAAATCTTGTAGAAATATTAGTACCAGAATGTGTCTTGATATCTGCCTTCTGTGATCACCTCCAGTGTTTAGACTGAATGGGCAGCACTAGTAGCTGATTGATGGTCTATTGCACTTACTTGTGCTGGCAGGAAGCATACTGACAGGAGGAGAGAAAGTGAGCAATGTTGATGACTTATCAGTGGGTGGCTGCTGCTTTATTGTCCAATTAGCAGGCTGGGGATATGACATCACTGTATTAAAGTAGAACTATAGACAAAACTTTTTTTTTTTTTGGATAGAGCAAGGGAGGGTTAAAACCCCTGTCAGATTATTTTTCATCATCTGTATCCATCACGGAGATTTCCTTTCACTTCCTGTCTAATAGCCAATAAGGAAGTGAGAGGAAATCCCAGCAAATTAAGGGACCCCCAGGTCACAAGAAGTAGCATCCCCATTGTAAGATTTCCCCTCTATTACTCTTCTGGGGACAGCCCAAAATGTGTGATTTTCTTTTACTTTCACAGTCAATGATAATGGTAAACAGGACCAATAAAGAAGGCGAATCTCCTTAACGGAGGCACAGACAGCAATAAAAACTGACAAGCATTTTCGTCCCTCTCCACTCTATCCAAAACTAAAAAAAAAGTTTTGCCTTTAGTTATACTTTAAGCCTAGGTTCACACTGAAGGCGGGTTTGAAATCGTGGGAGTTTAGTGGAACTCGCACGATTTCAAACCCGCATTTCAGTCCGACTTCGAGAGCGATTTTAGAGACATCTGTGCGGGTTCCTGCACCGATGTCTATTGAAATCCCCCCCTGAAGGTGCCAAAAGCACTGCAGGAACTACTTTTAGGAAAATCGCATGTCAAAACCGCCTGATGAGAACAGGGGGGGGGGCTAAATCTTACAAAGTACTCTTACCCTCCTGGCTGTGATGTCCGGTAAAGATGTCCAACACACAAAAGTGCCCAGACAAATTTAATAAAACTTTAGGAGATGAGGGTGGTAAAATATGTGTATTTCAAAAATGCATTTAGTCATTTGTCTGGCATTCAGCTTTAACCTTTAATCTTTATAGATATTAGGTCACCAAGCGTATATATAAGGAAGCTGTAGATACTTCAGGTAGAGAAGGGTTAACAAGCTTGGTTAGTCTCATGTACAAGGCAGCTCTTCCATATTGAGGTCACCTTATTCCATTAACATGTTATTTATGCTAGAATGGACATAGTAACTGGGTCTTAGCCTAACATCATCTGTACTGATTTCCTATGCATGAGTGAATCCTCCCCCTGTTTGTCCATATCCAAGAGCATGCTTTATGCATAAGCCATGTCCCAGAAAAGCAATGCAGTGCTCACTTCGATGGCATTCCTTCCCTTTACCATGCCATTAGCTCTGTATCTATACAGCAGCCCTCTCATTGGGTATGCCAAGGATGCCAGAAAATTGCCAGCTTGCTAAAATGTTCATCTTTTATATGATTGTTCAGCAGTTTAATTTTTACAACTACTGCTGCAGGGCTTAGTTTTATATCGTAAGTCCAATTATCTTCTTCATGCTGATCTTTTTTATGTGACAGATTCATCGCAGATCCTGTGACCGTTCTGCTGTGTCCTTCACAGGTTCTGGATCAGTAACAGAGCACGGACACACTGATGGACGCATACAGAGATGACTAACATAATGTGAAATGACCACCTTGCTTGTGATTAAAGTGAATTTCTACACTAGTAATAAGGAATAAATGCAATATAAACTCAACATAATTTCCTCAATTTGGTGGAACATTTCTATTTTAGTTAGATTATGCAAATTTTTGCATGACCCCAAAAAATAAATCTATTATCACCGAAGAGTCATCCTTGTTTCATAAAAAATGACAGACATGTTTTCCTTATACGGTTTATTTCTTTTTAACCTCTTGCCAACCAGCCGCCGCAGTTGGCTGGGCAAAACGACGTTATGTTACGTCGCTTCCCCCTTTTGGTCACTAGGCCCGTCACTATGTACGCGGCTCCCGCGATCGCTTGTGACAGGGCGAGAACCGGGATCTGTGTGTGTAAACACACAGATCTCGGTTCTTTCAGATGAGAGGAGATAGATCGTGTGTTGATACTATGTATGAACACTGATCTCTCTCTCCTCCTAAACGGTCCCATCCCCCCACAGTTAGAAACACACATAGGGAACACAGTTAACCCCTTGATCGCCCCCTAGTGTTAACCCCTTCCCTGCCAGTGACATTTACAGTAATCAGTGCATTTTTATAGCACTGATCGCTGTATAATTGTCAATAGTTTCAAAACTGTGTCCGATGTGTCCGCCATAATGTCGCAGTCCCGATGAAAATAGCAGATCGCCACCATTAGTAGTAAAAAAAATATTAATAAAAATGCCATAAATCTGTCCCATATTTTGTAGACGCTATAACTTTTGCGCAAACCAATCAATATACGCTTATTGCAATTTTTTCTTACCAAAAATATGTAGAAGAATACATATCGGACTAAATTGAGGAAAACATTTGTTTTTTTTATAAAAAATGTGGGATATTTATTATAGCAAAAAAGTTAAAGATATTGTGTTTTTTTCAAAATTGACGCAAAAAATAAAAACCGCAGAGGCGATCAAATACCACCAAAAGAAAGCTCTATTTGTGGGGAAAAAAGGATGTCAATTTTGTTTGGGTACAGCGTCTCACAATCTCGCAATTGTCAGTTAAAGTGACGCAGTGCCGAATTGCAAAAAATGGCCTGGTCATTGAGCAGCCAATTCTTCCGGGGCTGAAGTGGTTAATGTATAACCCATATAACCCCAAGTACATTTTTCTCTTTGTCCTTCTCTGCCCATTTATCCACTCTGTTTTTGTTCCTGAAATTGGTATTGTGTGTGCTCATCAGGCAGCTGCTGATGCAACATGCTATGATACTCAGTTGGTCTCTGAATTTTGGCATGGAAACCAAAATTTAAAGTTTTAGTTAAAAATAGAGGGTTTAACCCCTACCTACTGCACTAGGATATTTTTTTGCTGCTTGCATTCTGCTGCCAAGATTACCTTTCACTTCCTGTACTGGAGACACAGGGAAGTCTCTACAAACTGATCGTAAGTCCTATATTGTTACAGAAATAAGTGTCATCATTGTCAGTCCCCTTGTTTTTTAGTGACAATTAAACATTTTTGTAGTATTACTTGTATTTCTGTCTCGTGATATTGGTGACCTGGACCAATAGAGGTGTGAATCTCCTTAGCAGGGACATAGATTGCAATAAAACATTTGACAAAGGATGTATTCCTTTCCTATGTAGCACTACCCCCGTAGGAGTCGCTGATATCCGGGTCCCCACTGCTATACAGCTAGTCACACAGCATTTCCTTCATTCACTCAACAATCCTTGGCTGGTTTTTGTTGTTTTATTAGGGGATTATAACTTGGATGGGGTTGGCAATCATGGGGTGCCCAACTTAAAAATGTCCAGAGCACAGAACAAAAGGGGACATCTTCCTCCCTATTTACAAAGAAATCCTCCTCTTCCTTCCTCCTACACAAACTTGGTTCACTATGTACAGCACCTGCTGATCACACTGGTGGTCTATTGTCAATTCAGCAGCAGCCTATTACAGGTTAGGAACATCTTGTCCCTTTGTGGATAAATAAGCACATTGTGGAGTGAACAGCATCTCCTTCTGCCTTCCTATAGACACTGAGCCCAGTTCTACTACTGTAGAAGACTACCAGACCACCTGGCTACAACCAGCCCACCTGGCTGCTTGCTTTCTCCAGTCCTCCTGACTGGCACACACACACACATGGAGATTCTTCAGGACAAGGTTAAATGAGGACTTGGAGAGCATTGTTACAGCTGACAGTCTCTCCCCTTGTCTTGTCCCTGCACAGTGCTGATCTACCCACTGTCTTTGCTTGCCCCTTCCCGCTGCCTCTCCGGCATGAATCCCTCCACCTGCCTCCTGTGGTGGGATCCTTCCTGGCCAGCTTTCCTGAGCTCCAGACCAAGGTAAAACCACTCCCTTGCAAGGGTCCCTTAAGGGTCACTGACAGTCTCTCCTCAGCACTGCTTCTCCATCTTCCACCCATATCCCCTGCGGGCATGGCCAATGTCTATTTATGGGTTTCTCAGTGCCCTGCCAGGCCCACTCCTCGGGACTGGTTGAGGGTCCATAAATATTCAAGACAGCTCTTCTGCACCTCCACCCACTATTTCCAGAACATTCTCCAATATTCTAGAAACAGGAGGAGGCACCAGAGAGTTGCCAGGATGAGTCTTCCAGCCCTGGCCTCTAATAACCCTGACACAGATTCAGTGCCTCAGGTTTATCCCTGGGCCAGAAAAATGCTTTTCCTACACTCACTTTTAGTAGCACACACTAGAGGGTGCTACACCTACTTCATTCAAACCTAGAAAAAATGTTTGCCTTTATATACACTTTAATTCTAGAAAGCCAGAAGTGGTGTGAAGAATAGGCTAGAAGGAGGGATTTTCCTTTAAATAAATTTCCACCCACTCAACAATAATATTGGTGTTTTTTCTGGGAGCGGATACCTTTTTCTGACAAATATCCACTTTCACTTCAACAATTCTCACCTAGGCGATAATTGCTTGGTGCGTCCCCCGCCTGTTCTCAACCTTCTGGGACATGTCACATGTACCTGGACGCTGCAAGACCAGTGTGAAAGTACAGCCCAATCTCACATATGCACAGTGGGAAGTGGGCTGTGATACAGCAGAAAGTCATAGCCGGCCCTCACATCCAAGAAGGCAGTGCCTCGGATCCAGGGATTCCTGCTGTAACCTGAGCTTTTGTGGGACACTCCTTCCTGATTTTTAAGTCTGACACAGTCCTGTCTGCTTTCACCATTCACATGCCTGACGAAGGGGTCCTGTGTGACTCCGAAACGTTGCACTACCTGGCCTGCTCTGTGATGTGATCATGCTTCAAAAAAAATTTGTTTGAACGCTACCTATTGATCCATGGTGTGCTGGCAAATATCCACATTGTGACTTTCTGAACTAGTTTCCAGTTGGTGGTTGCTACAGCACCCAAATCTTCTAGAGCTTCATCCAGGAATGTGTGCGATTGGAATATGGATTATTGCTTTCACCAATACAATTTCTATGTAGCACCCTGGTGTTTAGGCATGGTTGCTAACAAATTTAGTTTGCCAAGTAGTAATTGTCCTGGCTAATTGTTAGCAGATCCACTGACTTCCCCCTAATTCTGTTAACAATTCCGACGCACAAAGTGCCACGCATGCTCAGCATCAAGCAGAAGAGCAGCACTGGCTATTGAACTTCATTTTTCTCGGCTGATCGTATGTGTTGTACGTCACCTCGTTCTTGACGTTCAGAATTTCCGACCAACTTTGTGTGACCGTGTGTATGCAAGACAAGTTTGAGCTAACATTGGTCGGAAAAAAAACATGGATTTTGTTGTCGGAAAACGAGGCATAAGGCTAACTGTGTTGCCCTGGAAGTTGGGTAACTCCACAATGAAATCCATAGACAGTGCCTCTCTCCATTGGGTATGGGTTGTAGAAAGCCCACTGGAAGGTGTTGTGGAGTCTTACTGAGCACACACGGAACAGCCAGCCAGGAAGGCGGTTACATCAGCACATTGACTAGGCGACCAGAATTGTTGGGAAATGGCCCAAAAGAGTTAATTATTCAGGGTGGCCAGCAGTCTTGGGAGAATGGTAAGTCTGGAGCACAGCAGTATGGAGACTCTCTGGGACAAAGCAGCTGTCACAAGGTTTTTCATGAGGAGCATGGACCTGAGCAGCAAGAATTATGTCACCCAAAGGAGAAGTGAGACTGGTGCGAATTGTAACCAGAATACGATCAGGAGGAATCACAGGAACCAGAACTGACAACATCTTGGAAGTAAGATTGGGTAAGAATGAGACAATGTAATTGAAACTAGACAAGAAAAGAGCCCATCGTGCCCTTCTGGGAGAGAGGCGTTTACAAGAATGTGAGATTCTTATGGTCAGTAAGAATGAGAACCAGCACAGTGGTACCTTCGAGGAGATGTCTCCATTCTTTCAGGGCTAAAATGACTGCTAACAGCTCTCTTTCACCAATCTCGTAATTGCACTCCGCAGGTGACAATTTCTTGGAAAAGTAGCCACAAGGATGCATAGCACTCTCAGAGGTAGGACGTTGAGAAAGAAGGGTGCCAACTCCAGTCTCAGAAGCATCAACCTCAAGGATAAAAGGTAACGTAGGATCAGGATGTGCCAACACAGGAGAAGAAACAAAGGCAGCCTTGAGACTCTCAAAGGCCTTAATGGACTCTGGAGACCAACTCTGTGGGTTACTGTCCTTTCTGATCATATCAGTCAGGGGCTTGACCAGAGACGAGAAGTTACGAATAAACTTCTGATAATAGTTGGCAAAGCCAAGAAAACGCTGCAGAGGACTTAAACCCACCGGTCTGGGCCACTGAAGGATTGCTGAAAGTTTCTATGGGTCCATCGAAAAATCAGCAGTGGAAATGACATAACCCAGGAATTTAACCTGTTCACAATGGAATTTGCACTTCTCCAATTACAATAGAGATTTTTCTCTCTTAGTTTCTGAAGCACATGACAGACATCTGTGTGGTGGCTCTCCAGAGACTTGGAAAATATGAGGATATTGTCAAGATAAACCACCACACATAACTGCAACAAATCTCGGAGGACATTGTTAATAAATGCCTGGAAAACTGCCGGGGCGTTACAAAGGCCAAAAGACATTACAAGGTACTCATAATGGCCTGTTCTGGTATTAAACACAGTTTTCCACTCGTTGCCCTCCTTAATCCTCATGAGATTGTATGCCCCTCTCAAATCAAGCTTCATGAAAACCGTTGCTTGGTTGAGGCGGTCAAATAACTCCATAATCAACGGAATCCAATAGGCATTCTTAATCGTGAAAAGATTGAGACCCTATAATCAATACAAGGTCTCAGTTCACCACTCATCTTCTTCACAAAGAAGAAACCAGCACCAGCAGGAGACAAGGATTTGCAGATGAAACCTCGAGAAAGTGCGTCTGCAACATACTCCTCCATGGCCTTATCCTTCAAGACTGGTAAAGGGTAAACCTGGCCACGAGGGGGTATGGCACCAGGTTGAAGGTCATTTGCGCAATCATACAACCGGTGTGGAGGCAAACTACCGGCTAAAATCGTGGTACTCCTCCCGCAGGGAGGAGAGTGAAGAGGTGCACAGGACCTTGGCTACCTTCTGGAAGCATGTCTTACTACATTGTGGCGACCAGGAGAGAAGCTCAGCATGAAGCCAATAAAAAGAGGGGTTGTGCCTCTGTAACCAAGGATAACCAATAACCAGCAGAAACTTGGGTGAGGAAATAACTTGGAATTGGATTAGCTCTTGGTGAAGAGCCCCTACGGCCATGGGCAATGAAACAGTCTTGTTAGTCACATGGGCAGGCTGTAGAGGTCTCCCATCAAGAGCCTCAATGGCAAGTGAAGTGTCACGCAGCTGCAGCAGAATCGAGTGCTTCGATACAAAGGCAGCATCAATGAACAGGCCTGCAGCCCCAGAGTCGATTAGAGCCTGTATCTTAATGGACAACTCAGCCCAAGAAAGGGTAACCGGAACCAGGGGCTTATCCTTCTGGATAACTGGGGACGAAACAACGCCACCTAAGGTCTGTCCATGACAGGACCTCAAGTTTTGGGCGTTCCCTGGACGGGTAGGACAAGACTTCAAAAAGTGTCCTGCCTGGCCACAATAAAGGCACAATCTCTCCCTTCTCCTAAGGGTTGTCTCGTCCGCAGAGAGACGCGTGAAGCCCAAGTGCATGGGTTCATCTTCACTGACCCACTCGGTACCAGGAGGCATGGGAGGTGAGGGAGGCAAGGGTGGGACTGCAAAGCTCGGAAACAAATGTACACGAGTCTTCCGCAAGCACTCCTTAAAAGAGAGTCTTTCTCTGGGTCTCAAGTCAATGAGGATGGCAAACGTGATCAACTTCTCTAGCTCAGTGGGTATATCTTGGGCTGCTATCTCATCCTTGATGGGAATCCAAGAGACCATAAGAAAAAGCAGCCACGAGGGCCTCATTGTGCCAAGCAACCTCTGCTGCCAGAGTGCGTAATTCAATGGCGTAATTGGCAACAGTTCTCATACTCTGTTTGATGGACATGAGGCACTTGGCAGCAGAAGCGGAGCGTGCAGCAATATCAAATACCCTTTTAAAAGAAGCCACAAACTCAGGGTAACTCAAGACAACAGGTTTTTGCATCTCCCATAGAGGGTTTGCTCAGGCCAAGGCTCTCTCAGAAAGCAAAGATATCACGAAACCTACTTTGCTTCTGTCCGTGGGAAATGCCTGGGGCAGTATCCCAAAGTATATCTCAACCTGGTTGAGAAACCTCTCCATTGGACTGGATCGCCCCCAAATCGCTGGGGAAGCAGAGCGGAACCAGACATACCTCTTATAAAGGTAATACTTGAGGTGGGTGCATGCACAGAAACTGGAGCAGCAGCAGGGACAGCCTGCAACACAGGTTGTACCGGAGCAGCCACAGTGGGAGATTCCAGGTGAGGCGTGCGACGCAGGAGCGTTTGTAACGCCATGACAAACTGATCCATGCGGTGATCCTGCTCATCCAATCTGGAAAAAATATTACCAACAAGTGGATTTACTGCAGCTTCTGAATTCATGGCCTTCGTCTACTGTAAGAAACTATGAATCAGACCGAGACAGAAGTACAGTTAAATCACACTTGTTAAATAATAAAAGTAAATAGAACAAACATAGTCAAAACATAGCCAAAGTTCGGTAACCGGAACGAATAGTCAGACAAGCCAGAAAGTCAGGAAGCCAGGGGACAGAGTAGTGGAACAGCAAGCAGGATCTGGAGCCAAAAGAAATGTCAGCAAAGCAAGTCTTTAACAGGAACGCAGGAGATAGTCTCTGTGATGTTGACCAAGGCGAAAGCAAAGATCATCTGGGCTGGACAGCTTAAGTAGGCAGGACTGACGAGCAGGATATCATCAACAGGTGAGTCACTGTGGAAAGATAGGAGCTGGCGATTAGCCGACAGCTGAGCGGCCAGCTCAGAGAAGGAAGGGCTGAGCCCAGCTCTGACACAGAGTAGGGTTGGGACTTCAGGATTGGAGTCCAACCGAGTTGTGAAGGTTCAGCCGGATGGGGAACCAGTTGTGGTCGGAGGTAAAGGGGAAGGAGTCGCCACTAAGGGACCATCCACCTTATTACCGGAGACTACAGTGAGTAAGTACCAGAGCACTTCTTCTCACCAGCCGGGGATGGTGAAGAAGTGGGAAAGCTTCAGTGAGTGCCAAGCGAGGGACCCAGCAGGTTAGCGGGGGTGACACTGGAGGAGTATACAGCAAAATAGCCGTGGAAGAGCTCAGAAGATCCGGTGACGTCTACGATCTGGAAGTCTAGTGAGAGACAGGGAGCTCAGTGATTGAAGACCTATAGTGGCATACTGTGAGATAAGAAACGGACTGTTCTGTGTTACCAAGAGTTATGTACAACTACCTTTAGTGACTATTGCAAGTTCAGTGCCATAGGAGTCAGTGCTCCTACCTATACAGATGTGGCATCTGGCTGGAGGCCTTTCCCTGTATAGCTGTCTTCCTATAGTGTCTTGGAGTCTGCCAATTAACATTGCATCTACCTAAGGGTGTCCTGGCCCTAACCCGCTCTCCCACAGTTCTTGTTAAGAGACAATAAATCTCTTTTTTCACATTCAAAAAGTGACTGGCCATCATTTCATCTTTCATTACACCCACAATGCCTGGTAACTCACTTTACAAGGAAGGATGTCAGCGCTCCCTAACTCTTGAGGTCACCATTAGGCCTCTTGAGGCCCGGGACTCTGCTACATCTACAATATTCACAACCTCAGGGTCAACCTCCTAATCTCCAGCCATTCTTTAGAAAGGGAACGGTCTAACACCTCCACATGGACACGTGAGCAGTTTGCACATCCATTGTACTATCAAAAGGGTCTGGGCTGATTTAAGCAGTTTCACTTGTAGGAAGAGCATTAAATGTACTTTTTTTTCTCCCACACTTTCCAATGATTTTATGCAATAAAATGGGAAATACATCCTAAATGTGTTGAATTCTGAACACTGAATGTATAGGGTGTAATCTGGTGTCACCATTACCCCAATAGTGCTAGGGTGGTATTAAAGAGACCAACAAAAAGTTATAATGCTGCCTGAGTCCAGCAGAGCTGTAACTAGCTTAAATGAGATACATAACTTTCCTGACATGCTACAGTACACCCTAGCTGGCTAAACAAAGACAAACTTGTGGTCAGAAGAGCATTCTCATACATTGCATTGGTTCATCTTCATCAGTTATTGAACATTAAAAAGCAATGTGTCCTAGCCCATGGCAATAAAATATTTTAAGTGTTCAATCCTGAGCCCTGAGGCACAATGGACCTTCATAACCTATTTAATCGGTCTTCAGTCTCTTTGCCTTTAGGCTTTAGCAACAGTTTAATATATCCATCCCAAGCCCTTAAACCCTTGAATAGCCTTACTGGGCACTTTGGCAGTTTAGGCTACGGGGTACTTAGCAGGTCTTCAGCCGCAGGGTATCTTTCCAACATTTCCACAAGCTAGTCTACTGTTTTAGGATCTCCAGGCTTACCCACACTGATAAAAAGTATTCTGTTGGCTTGTAATTTTAACATAAAAATGTATAATTTTCAACATAAAAATAAATGTTAATTAATTTGCTTTGATATTTTAAGTACCTTACTTAATTTTCATTAGTTCTTAAAACACACCTTTTACATTTGCAAAAAGAATGTATAACATTGAGTAATCTAGACAAAACATTTGAGGTATGCAGGGCCGGTACAAGGCAGGGGCGGAAGGGGCGGATGCCCTGGGCGGTACCATTTTCTGGAGGGAGGGAGCGCAGGTGAAGTGCGACAGTGTGCTTCACAACTGCGACTGTACACACTAGCCGCTGGCACCGCTAATAGTTGTAACCAGGGCCGATCCATCATCCTAGGCAGGTGCCACGAGCAGAGGCAGAGGGGTGCCGATTCAAAGCCATTGCCGCGGACCCTTGTGAGTCCCGAGGAGGAGAAACTACGCTGCCCCCTCCCCCCCCCCTCCTCGAGCCACCGCTGTACAGGAGAGGGCTCTGTTTTCTTCCCATTCCCCCTCCTTCCCTCGGTCGGCAGCGGGGAGAGCGGCTGTGTCTCTGTGTGGAGAGAGCAGCTGCCGGATCTTCTCTCTCCCCCTATCATGCTGCTGTACTCGGGAGCGGGCAGCGGTGCCCTCTCCTTCCTATTGGGCAGAATAAAAAACAAAAAAGGGAACACAAAATGAGGATCATGGGAAATGTAGTTCCAAGGACTGGCCCATTGCAATCCTAAGAGGGAAACTGCAGCCCCCAGTATGCCCAACTAAAGGGGAGGGAGAGAGAGCCAGGCTATGGATGGCAAGTGGCATCTGGCAGCAGGTGACGGTGGCAAGTGACATGTGGCATCTGGCAGCAGGTGACGGTGGCAAGTGACATGTGGCATCTGGCAGCAGGTGACGGCGGCAAGTGACATGTGGCATCTGGCAGCAGGTGACGGTGGGAAGTGACACGTGGCATCTGGCAGCAGGTGATGGTGGCAAGTGACATGTGGCAGCAGGTGATGGTGGCAAGTGACACGTAACATCTGGCTTGAGGGGGTTGGTGGCAAGTGGCATCTGGCAGCAGGTGACAGTGGCAAGTGACACATGGCATCTGGCAGCAGGTGATGGTGGCGAGTGACACATGGCATCAGGTGACGGTGGCAAGTGACACGTAGCATCTGGCAGCAGGTGATGGTGGCAAGTGACACATGGCATCTGGCAGCAGGTGACTGTGACACGTGTCATTTGGCAGCAGGTGATGGTGGCAAGTGACATGTGGCATCTGGCAGCAGGTGACAGTGGCAAGTGGCATCTGGCAGCAGATGACGAGGCAAGTGACATGTGGCACCTGGCAGCAGGTGACCGTGACATGTGGAATCTGGCAGCAGGTGACGAGGCAAGTGACACGTGGCATCTGCCAGCAGGTGACGGTGGCAAGTGACACGTGGCATCTGGCAGCAGGTGACGGTGGCAAGTGACACGTGGCATCTGCCAGCAGGTGACGGTGGCAAGTGACACGTGGCGTCTGGCAGCAACATGTGGCATCTGGCAGCAGGTGACAGTGACATGTTGCCCTGTGCCCTGCTCTGATAATCAATACAGAGCTCTTTACAAAGGGAATGATCACTTTTTGTCTTTTCTTTTTTTCTCAGGAAAAAGAACAAAATTGATCTGCAGTAAAAAGCAGCACACACAGGACACAGTTGATTCCCACTGACACTGGCTTTCTTTACACCGGGGGTGGGGGTGGGGCGCAGTTTGCCCTCTTTGCCCTCGGCACCGAATGACCTTGTCTCAGCACTGGAGGTATGTGCATTTCCATATTCTATTTGAGTTACATTTACTTAAAAAAATTATCTTTTTATTTGACAGAAATTGCGGGACGCAGGTGTTTGTCAAACGTGCAACGCATGAGTTTTGATGCTGTATATATTAAAGAGTTTGACGTCTTTTGGATCTTTGAAAGCCCCACAAGGCAGTTCCCATACGTTTGAGGCCCATCAGGACAAAAGAGTGCCAACAGTGACAAGAATTTTTCCAAGTCACTACAAAGCCATGCAATGCCATTGAAAGGTAAGAGTGAACATCAAACAAATTATTGTTCACATGCTTTAAATGTTGCTTAACATACCATCCAAAATGTTTATTTTATTTGCAGATTAATATATTTATAATAAATGGACATACGTCCGTTGTATATACCTATTGAGACAACTCACTTTGTGCGTACGCAAAGTTTGCGATTACTGCATGCGGCAGAACACAACCAAGATGCAGGGTGAGTGACCGCCAGCTGTTAAGTTTAAAAACTATTTTGTGCCACAAAAATGTATGTTTCAGTCAGTTCGGTTTTTGAGATATTGGAATTCAAATTCAGATTATGTAACATCAAGCCCCGCCCACTTTGCAACCAATGTTATTAAAATTTAAAAACAAACATAGCATTAGTTTGCACTGCATCTGTGTTGCAAAAATGAACGTATATGCTGGTCTGGTTTTAGAGATATTGCGCATTATAATTGATGAAACCTCTCCCACTTTGCACCACATGTTATTACATTTTAAAAACAATTATACAATTTGTTTGTGCTACGCTTGTGCTGATGATTTGTACCACAAAAACAAACTTTCTGTTTGTTCTGTTTTTGAGATATTAGACATTCAAGGTTAGACTATGTAACCTAAAGCCCCGGCCACTTTGCACTATGTTATTACATTTCAAAAACAAATATACAATATTTATGCTGCATTGGCAGGAAACACAAGCATATTGCTATAGTGTATTTTCTTCATATAGCACTCTGATTTTGTATCAGAAAGAATGATTATGGGACTCATTTATGCTTTTAGCCTGAGCTACCCTGAAAAACTAAAATATACCTTTGAAGATTTTCAGAAGAGCTTTTTAGAGCTAGATTTGGGCAATCTATCTTCAAAAGTTTACACTTTAACCGCTTACCAACCAGCCACCATTATTTTACTCGGCTCTCCTGCGCAAACTGCCGTAGGTGTATGTCGGTCTTGGCACAGGAGATGGCGGGCACGCAGACTTAATGTCCCCCAGCGACCCACGATTGTGGTATACAGAGGCGGAACGGGGCTCTGCCTATGTAAACAAGGCGATTCCCGTTCTGCCAGATGACATGTCAGAGATCTTCTGTTCCTAGTGATCGGGAACAGCTATTTCTGTAGCCCATCCTCCGGCCCCTACAGTTAGAACACACCCAGGGAACACACTTAACCCTTTGATTGCCCTCTAGTGTTAACCCCTTCCCTGCCAGTGTAATTTATACATTTATCAGTGCATTTTTATAGCAAAAAGTGTCACTTGGGGTCAGATTTGTCCACCGCAATGTAGCAGTCCCGCTAAAAATCGCATATCGCTGCCATTAACAGTAAAAACAATAATAAAAAAAAGTCCCTAAATCTATCCCATAGTTTGTAGATGCAATAAATTTTGCGCAAACCAATCAATATATGCCTATTGCGATTTTTTTTACCAAAAATATATAGAAGAATATATATTGACCTAAACTTATGAATACATTTGTTTTTTTATATTTTTTTTGGATATGTATTATAGCAGAAATAAAAAAAAAAATGTTTTTTTTTTTCAAAATTGTTGGTCTTGTTTTGTGTATAGCGCAAAAAATATTTTCACTTAAAAGTAACGTTATTTCGCCCAGCCGTGCCATTCTGCTGCAGTAAAACTGTGTCGGTTGTTTGGCAAGCAGGTAAACTTTTCTAGAAACTGGAAAAATTTAGTTGGTTTTACTTGATTCTATGGTCTATAAACTGGAAAAATTGAGTTGACTTTACTTAAACCTACGGTCTATAAACTGGAAAAATGTAGTTGGTTTTACTTAAAACTATAGTTCCAGACAAGTTAAGGTATGTATCCCTAACTTAAAACACTATGGTCTATAAACTGAAAAAAATTGAGTTGGCTTTACTTAAAACAACAAAGTTGCAAACATGAAAAGTCTAATGAGTCAGACAAAAATAAGTTTAGTTGATAGTACTTAAAAAGCTGATGCAAACAGTTGCCTCAATTTTTTTGAGTAAACCCAGCACAATATTTTTACAGTGCACCTCCTCAGAGTGGCAGGTAATGCTCGCAGATAATGATCCATAACAACACACTCCACTACCTCGGGAGCTGACAGGACCTCCATTTGCAGCTGTTTTCTGGTAAGATGGATAAGATCACACATTTGGGAGTGCAGGGGCTTTTTGGCAGTATACATCAAGTGCTGCACTTTGCTACAAAAGTGATACCCAACCGTGCAAAGATCTCCACTTTACGTTTCCATTGTACTTAGCAGCATCAAGCTCTAAATCAAAAAACTATTAGATAAGCACCTGAACGACCACAACATACAGGGATATACAATGTAATACTGACATATAATCACATACACATATTAGGTTGGACTTGATGGACTTGTGTTTTTTTTCAACCTCACCTACTATGTAACTATGTAAAGCAAGCCTTTTGGGGTTCACTAAACAGGAAACTTGCAATAAGCCCTACTCGCTGCTTTATGCCAACCTTCCCAGGCTGCAATCCTTTCAAAAGTAGCCAAATGGGCTTTGATGTCACCTGATGCTGTCATCTTTTGCAGGAAATGACTTGCATGCACTGCCTTGGGCTTACCTGGAGCTGAGACCACAGAGTCCTCACTTTACTTTGCCAGGTGCGTGTCTACCTCCTTCAGGACACCTTGCTCACATGAGTTGCAGGGTGGGAAATGACCTGACCCACAGCTCAATGGAGTACAAAATGTGGGAGTTCAAAGTTTGGTGTTAGACAGAGGAGTAGCTTGAAGCTTGTGGGCCCTGATGCAAAAGGTGGTCTGGAGCACCCCCACTACCATCTGCTACTTCTACTGTGTGCCAAGATACTCCCACCACGAGCCAAGATACTCCAAGTAGCTGAAGAATTATTTCAGATCTTTAATTATTGAGAGGGTAATCCAAAAGATTTTGGAGAAACTGTCCACATTTTGACATACCTGTCTTTTGAATACCTTGGAACAAGGGTAGGCAAGCTTTGAGCGGTGAAGATATAGCTAAATAACATTTTCCAAATAAATTAACTATCAAGTCCTAACTAAGTAGTACATAAATAATACGTGTGAAAAGTGTCAGTAGGGCTTCGGATAGTGCCAGTAGGGCAGTGGATGGTGTCAGTACAGCAGTGGACGTGTCAGTAGAGCAGAGGCTGGTGTCAGTAGGGCAGTGGATGGTGTCAGTCAGTAGAGCAGTGGACAGTGTCAGTATAGTAGTAGATTTTGTCAGTAGGGCAGAGGACAGGGTCAGTAGAGCAGTGGATGGTGTCAGTAGGGCATTAGACGGTATCAGTAGCTTTTCATCTTTCTATTATTTTATTATTTACAATTGTATTTAATTTATTTATATTTCACAATTTTAGTTTTTTATTTTGTATTTAATTTTTTTTAGCAGCCCTGTTGGGGGGCTCCATCTCTGCAGCCTCAGCCTCACAGAATGAATGAACAGGAATAATTCTGCATTGCACATGTATCTCTGTTCAATCACAAACCAAAGCATAGTGAACACGGTTTACTATGCTTCAGTTATGAATGAACACAGAAAATGATCAGTACCAATCACTCACTGTGTTCATTTAGAAAAAGAATGGGCCAATAAATTACATATATACTGACCCGTGCTCCCAACAGGGACAGGGGAGCACACAGGAGGCCTGGGCAGCAGAAGGATGCAGGACCCTGGGCAGGAGGGATGGCAGGGGTGTCATAAATTGGAAATGATTCCCCTGCACTTCCTCTGCAGCTCCTGAATGGGAGGAGGAGGAGCAGGTGGTAGAGGAGGAGAAGAAGGCTTTCAGCGGCTGCAGGAAGAAGTACAAGGACTGGTTACACCAATCCTGTCCTGGTGTAAAACCTAATGTGACAGGGAGGCTGCACAGGCCCCCTGGAGCATGGGGGGGGGGTCACCGTTGCAACCCTTGTGACCCCTCAAGCTCAGCCAGTGGTGTTGAGTTTGGGGGATAGCAAAGCTAATCTCTAATCAGAATGTTTCTTTTCGACAGCTCCATTGTAGCTTTTTATATAATATGTTTCTTAGGGTCCATTCACACCAGCCACTGCATTACAACATAACAGCTGGTGTGAAGTGTGATGCGCCAATCCCGGCACATCGCACTGTTTAGTCTTTTTTGTTTTTTAACAAATTTAATGAAAGTGACATTTCATAAAGTTCTATTGGCCAGTCTGTGGTGACCCACGCACCGCTGGAAAGATGTACTGCATGCAGTAATTTTTTCCAGTGCACACTACCACAACGCAGTGGTGTGAATCAGCCACACCAGAGACCAGACATTTTGCCTTGTCTTGCAGTGGGGGTGTGCTGGGGCTGCGCTGGAATAGCTGCCCAAAACAGTCCCACTGCATCTGGTGTGAATGGTCCCACTGGTTGCTATTTTTGTAAGCCTCACAAAGCCCCAACATAAACCTCAACACTGCTTTCTTAGAAGACCTGTACTCCGGGCCCTGCCCTGCATCATCTTATCGCAGTTGTATAGTCTTTCAGCTGCAGAACCTCCTCAGGACTCTCCAGGGATTCATGTCTGCTGCCTAGATACAGTCCTTGCTGACCACCTGCACGGCAATTATCATCAACCCAGATCCCTAGCATCCGTGCTACTTTGTGCCTTTCATTATTTGCAACCATATCCATGATTTTGACCTTAGCTACAATGACAGCCCTCTCGACAATTTGACATCCAACCAGCTACATGACAAATGGGGCATGACTGGAGCTGCAGGTTAGAGTAATGACCAGTAACTGGTGCGAGCTCAATGCTGATTTATACACAGTTAAATCAATAGGAAAAAATAAGTTTTCTCCCCGAGGAGAGGAAAAAAACGTAAAGAAAGGCTGTAAATGACTGAGAGTGCGGACTCTGGGAGAAAACCTATTTTTTCCTAGTATGCTTTGAGGCTATATGACTGAACTGTACTGGTATGAGTAGACAGGATTCACTGCTTTGATTCACGCCTTGTTCATCTTTTGCCTTTTTTGACAGTTAAATCCATGCCAGGACGGTGTATGGCCTCTCTGAAGGCAGAAGCAAGGCCCACCAGGGAGTAGACCTTACACAGTAACTACTGTAGGTTATGCTTATACTATATGAGCTACACATCTCTTCTATTATAAACAATTGTAAAATATAAAGTGAACTTTTTTTTTTTTTAACAACACAAAGTAAATGAAACATATAGGATCCATTTCAGCTAAGTAGTTCTATTGTTGTGTTTCTAAAATATTCTGCATTTAATATTTATATTTCTTCCGCAAGAATGTTTTTGTCTCTTTTTTATCCTGCTTTTTGCTATTATGTTTTTTTTTAAGGCAACATTGCAGTGAATGTGATGCGTCACAGTCAACCAAGATTCTAGAAATGGGGCATATGGAGATAAAATGATAATAACAAAAACGAATACATGTCTGGGAAACCAGCCAAAAAACAGGAGTTTGTATTTGTATTGACACATTTCCTAAGACTGACAAAGAGAAGAAAAGAGTGCTGTATTAAATTCTTTGCTTTCAGCTGCCAATCAAGGACCAATTCAGCAGGCTTTAAGTAAATTACAAGAGACTCTTAATATTTCAACTGTCTGTTTGAATTCTGTTCTGTGCTAGGAGGACAATGGTTAATAAGCATACTTACCGTCTGTCTGGTGTGATTTAGACAATGTATGAAACAACAAATTGGTTGTTGCAGATTTTAGAACAGATTAGCAGCAGTGATGTTGCCAAGCTCAGGAATGTATGTGCTACTAAACCCAGGACCCTGCATTCACTATATCTGGACTGACACAGTACACAGAACATTGAAATGCAATTGTTTTAGTAAATAAAAACTGCTAAAGACCTTTTTACTCATCAGCAGTATATAGCAGTCTTGGGACTTCTATCAGCGTCTGGTTTTCATTCTCTTCCAACTGTCCTATGAGACTGCAGGACCCCTGACCCTCTGTCTGGACAGTGCTGATTGGCCCTGTGCTGATCATATGCACCCTCCCAAGAAAAAATACTCTCTAGCAATACTTACCAAAATGAGCATCTGCAGAGTGACTCCAATAGCTCTGTCTTTTCAGGAGATGGATTGGGGACAGTGCAAGAACAGAAACATCAAAGAAGACAGGATCAAACAGCCTTTTTACACAATGCGGAGGATTAACCCCTTAGGTTACACAGAAAGTTTAACAAGCAAGCTTTACTGTATATACAGAGTCATTTTACTGTTGTGGGTTTAGTAACACTATAATGAACACATTAAAATGGCCTTCTAGCAAGTGTCATGGGTCCTGGCCCTGCACACATTGCTCCCCTTCCCAATCCTACCTCCATTACTGCATAAAGAAGGTGACGCGGTGGTGAGGGTATGTAGGTTCACAGCAACCTAGCTTCTAATTCAGATCAAACCAGTAAGTAGTCTTTTAGACCGGAAAGTAGAGTCTTCCTCTCTCATTGGCTAATTCCAGGTAGTCATCAGTGGGTGGCTTCTATGGCACCCTTGCTGACACTAGAGAGATCTGTGCTTTCTAGTGGAGAGATGAAGTGAAGATGCCCGCCCAACCCCTGCTTAATCAGGTGTCAATGATTAAAGCGGAGTTCCGTCTGGGAAGAAAAAATTAAAGTCAGCAGCTACAAATACTGCAGCTGCTGATTTTTACTATAAGGACACTTACCTGTCCAGGGTGCCCGCAATGTCCTCACCTGAAGCCAACCTGTCCCTTGGCTCTGGGTGCAGGCGCCGATATCCTTACTAAGGGAAACAGGAAGTGAAGCCTTGTGACTTCACAGCTTGTTTCCTACTCTGCATGCACGAGTCGTGCTGCATGATCTGAACGGTCCCTGATGTCTTCTGGGACCAGTGTGTCTCCCAGAAGACAGCGGGAGGAGAGGAGGAGGGTGCTGGACATTGCGTAGTTCATCGCACACCGCGATCTATGCCCATAAGTTGATTTGTCAGGTATCTGCTCCCCCCTCCCCCTGAAAGGTGCCAAATGTGGCACCGGAGGGGGGAAGGAATCCTTTCAGCAGAAAATCCATTTATGGGTGGAACTCTGCTTTAAGGAAGGCTTCACACTTGTTCTGGATGTTTAATGCATATTAGTTCTGAACTGACTGCCAACACACCCCAGCACACTCAAAATGGCACCTGACCCTTTTTTAGGAACATAATGAATGATCGTGTGTTGCAGCATGCTGCAGTGCAGGGGTGTTGCATTAGTGCATTGGGGTGTCATTAAAAATGAATAATATGGCAGCGCACCAAGGCATGCATTGTGTAACGCAATAGTGTGATTGATTTGTGTGCATGCATTAAAATCTGCATGTGGCATATTTTATGTGCAGTTCCTTTCATCCTTATGGACAATGTGTTGCACATAAATTACTGCATTCAGGGTTTTTTTAGTTCTCACATTTACCAAAAAACATCTTGATTATCCCCATGACTTTTAGGCAAATATTCTGTGGACTGATGAGACAAAAATGTAACTTTTTGGAAGGTGTGTGTCCTGTTACATTTGGGATAAATCTAATACAGAATTTCATAACAAGAAATGGTAGTGGTAGCATGATGGTCTGGGGCTGCTTTGCAGCATCAGGACCTGGACCACTTACCATAATTAATTGAACCATGAATTATGAGCTCTACCAGGAAATCCTAAAGGAGAATGTCCAGTCATCAGTTTGTGACCTCAAGCTCAAGTGCACTTGGGTTATGCAGCAGGACAATGATCCAAAACACAATAGCAAGTCCACCTCCAAATGGCTCAAACAAAGCAAAATTTAGGTTTTGTAGTGGCCTAGTCAAAGCCTGGATTTAAATCCAATTGAGATGCTGTATCATGACCTTACACAGGCCGTTCATGCTGGAAAACCCTCCAATGTGGCTGAATTAAAACAATTCTGCAAAGAAGAGTGGGCCAAAATTGCTCCACAGCAATGTGAAAGACTCATTGCCAAGTATCGCAAACGCTTGATTGCAGTTGTTTTCGCCAAGGGTGGCACAAGGGTTGTTTGATGATCTGATTCATTTTAGTGTGACAAATATGTAAAAAAATAAAAAATCAGAAAGGGGGCAAATACGTTTTCATAGCATTGTGTGTATATATGTAGCGCTGGTAGATTTGCGATCTACCATCTGATAGGTAAATTTAGCAAATTGCTTGTTAGGTGAAGTTAGATTTGCCTCTGTTCCAGCTTGGCTGACGCTGCATGTGTTTCCATACTGGGCCGGTGGGTGTCATTGTTACTATTGGCTAGTGTTGGAAAGGCAACGTGTCGAAGCGTATGGATGCTCTTCTGTCCCGGAGACAACTCGGTGGAGGTGGTCCTCCGAGTTGCATTCTGGGAGAGGGTATATATGGGACAGACGCCATGTTTTAGGGTTTTTTTACAGCCACCTGCTGGCCCTCCTGGCCGACAGGTATGCGTTAGAGTGCTACCTCGTGGTCCTCCGTTCCGGAGGCCCGCGCCGCTGCGGCACATGGGTGGGCCCAGAAACTTGTCTGGGGCCTTCCACAGCAGCCGAGGAATGGTCCTGAGCTGTCTATCCAGAGTGAAGAAGCTGGACAACCGAGAAGATCCCAGGGGGGGACCCGTCATGGAAGGATCACGCAGAGTGCTGGTCTGGAGAGGGGCCTGGTGACTCGGTTGAAGGACTTATCCTAAAATAACTTTACAGCATAGTGTTGCCGGGTTTCGCTTAAAGGTTCAAGCACTGTGACTGACAGTCACCACAAAACCAATACATCCGGTGGCAGAGGATCGTACGGGTTTATCCCAAGCAAGTCTGTGGCAGAGACTTTTGTTCGTGCTACGTACTGGCTGCTAGGCAAGTGAGAGAGGTCTATCCAAGCAAGCAAAGAGTGTGTCCCATGAGGGGAACGCATTCTACTGTAATATTCAACCCTAAAGGACATTTGTCAATCCTACAGAAAGGTATTTGAGCTTTCCCTGAAGTTTTTCCCTTCTGCCTCTTTCCTGCTACTTCCTTCGTTAATGGTTCAATAAAGCATTGAAAACATACTCAAGTGTTGGTGCTTGTATCGTCCAGAGGTAAACTCAACGGAACCCTAGACCCGATGCCGGTGAAACAGAGGGAAGGAGAGTGAAGGTAACAAGCCCACTTAAACCAGCAGCTCCACGGAGAGTTAGTGCTACAAATATATATATATATATATATATATATATATATATATATATATATATATATATATATACACCCCTATTTTTTTGGCTCCTGGGGTATTTAGGAATATGTGTGAAAGTTCACCTGAGTGTGCCTTAAGGTGTACTTTAAATAGAGCGGGTCATGATTGGGTCATCGAACATTTAGTCTTAAAGTAAACCCATCCAAACATGGCAATTCAAATTGAGCATATGATGGAAAAATGCTTCAGCTAAGGTGACCTTTTGTGAAAACTTCATATCAAAACACGGAATAGAACCAGAGATATGGACAGCTAAAATTATTTGCAAATGTCAGCTTTTCCTGCAAAGGTTGGGTTTGTTCTTTCATTGCAAAGAGATGTAAATTTCCTGGTCAAGATCTCGTATCAAACAACAGGATCCAGGTAATCATCAGGGATGGTCAAATTTGCGCATTAACTGTCATTGTTGCTCCACATGAGCTACTTCTCGTAGCGACTTTAGTGTTTTTTTGGGGGGTCCTTTACAGCTCCCAATTGTTTTACATTTGGAGGGACCGTTCCTCTTTTAGGGCCAATAGTGTTATTCTGCACTAAACTATTTTTATTGAACCTCTGTATTTTTTTCTGAAAGCCAATATAAAGCAAAAATAGAAATTAAAAATGCACCAATCATTTTCTGCATATTAGATCTTTCTGGTCCATAGAATTGGGGCCATAGCAAAGACATTTGCCTACATACTGTGTGCAAAAAGATTCCACTCTTTATCTTCATCATCAGAAAGTTGGGAAAGTTGGGAGGTATGCATACCTTCAAATCCATGGGCTCAGGTGCAATGATGATGTAATCTTTGGCAAAGTGTGATGAAGCCGTTGGTGCCATCACCACATATGCATGCACTTTCAAAGAGCTCTGATGAAAGCATAATCTACTGTAAGCACAGGGATGATGTTCAGGAGCCCCCAGACCCCACTATAGGGCCACAGTGTGGGTTACATGTCTGACCTCATCCAAACACAGTTGTCTCATTGTTCTACCACACTTTGGAACATCTGGAACATAAGAGGTTACGCCATGGCAATTGTTCTATTCAGCTGCTACTAAACAATTTATGCCTTGTTTAGAATATTGTAGAATTTGTGATGAAGAATGGCATAATAGATGAACTCTAAGTACAAACATTGGAAACGTTGTTTTTAGATTGGTGAACGCTACTTATTTCTCCTTGTAATTTTTCCTTAAAGCGGTTGTAACACTAAAAAAAAAAGATCCCTTTCCTTCAAAGCATGAATAACAGCACAGTGCTTGTGCTGTATAATTTAGATCATCTAAAATACCTAGTGGAGCCTGCCTGGTGCTGCCCCCCCTCTGTAAATTGACCACGTTTATCATGGCTGCTAAGCCCTGACACTGTGGTCAGTTTACCTGCCTCAACTATCACGCTGTATCTCCTTGCTCCCTCTGTTCCCCCCCCCACCTGTCAGCTAGTCTCTCCTGATCTGACCCCCACCCCGTAGCTAAAATAACTTTGTTATGTTCATACAATCCCCTGTGTTTGACGTTATGTGCTCCAGTGTATGTGCTTTATAAAAAATATGCCAAAGTATACCTTATTTCAGGTGACCGCCTTCCGCTCTCCTTTTCTCATCCCCTCCCCTTGGCTAACATCAGTGGGGGATTCTCAGCCCCTCCCGCTTTAGTCATCAGATCAGGAGAGGAGAGTCCTGGGAGAGCCAGGGGGCCCTCTGAAATAAGGTACAATTTAGCATATTTTTTATAAAGCACATACACTGGGGCACATAAAGTTATAACACAGAGGATTGTATGAACATAACAAAGTGGCTTTACAACAACTTTAAGCCCTTTTCAGATGGGCAGACTTCACCAGCGGATCCGCCTGCCCAGCGGGGAATCTATCCGCTGAGCAGGCGGATCACAAGTCCGTGTCTGCTTCGTTTAGGCAAAGTGGACACAGACACAGCCGCTTTCTTCTATGGGCTGTCAGAAACGGACCACCTCTCCATTTCCATCCGACTGTCATCTGATCTGCCAGACAGATGGGGAACAGATCCCCCATCTGTCTGTTTTTTAGCAGATAGGATCAGACTGGATGTCGGTGAGTGTCATTCGCCACTCTAGAGAGGACAATGGATGGTCCGATCGGGTCCGCCTAAAAAGGTTTTTTTGGGGGACCCAATCAGTCAATTTGTGTGAAAGGAG